>NC_080041.1:77562524-77877965 GCF_012489685.1 Lotus japonicus
AGAGGTGGAAGTAATTGTATTGGAGGTTGGTGGTGGCGTGGCGAGAGGTAGTGCTGGTAGCGATGGAGCTGAAAATGGTGGTGTTGGACGGTGGTGGTTGTTGAAGTGGCAGTTGTGGTGGTGGATGTGACGATAGTGGTGGAGGGTGGTGGTGGAGTTGAAGGTGGTTTCGATGGAGGCAGCTTGGTTTTCTCACTCAGAGTATGAGAGGGTTGTGGCTTCGGCTTGGTCCTCTCAAGAGAACCTCCCTGTTAATTTGCGCACGGTCCAGGAGCGTTCATTGGTATTTAACTGGGAGGTCTTTGGTGATATTTTGAGACGGAAACGCACCTTGGAGGCACGGATTAGAGGAATCCAACTGAGGCTTGATAGGGTGGACTCAACTTCTCTTTCTCTGTTGCATGACCAGCTCCAGGTTGAACTCCATCATACTCTTGCTCAGGAAGATCTCCTATGGTTTCAGAAATCTAGGGAGAAGGAGGATTTAATTGGGGGCGGAACACTAGGTATTTTCATACTAAAACCCTTATTCGACGACGACGTCATAGAATTCTATCACTCACTTTACCATCAGGTGAGGCGTGTACTGATGAGGCCACGTTACAGTTGGAGGCTCTTCGTTATTTTAAAGGCTTATTTTGTTCCCCTGTGATGTTTCGGCCCCTAGAGAAGGGGAAGTATGGCTGCCCTAGGCTGTCCCAACGCTATGTTCATAGGCTTGGAGATGATGTGTCTAACCAAGAGATGTGGGATGCAGTGTCTACCATGGGGTCTTTCAAGGCTCTTGGGCCGGATGGGTTCCAAGCCATTTTCTTTAAGTCTTGCTGGCACATTGTAGGAGAGAGTGTATGTGCGGTTGTCAGAGACACTTTTGCCTCTGGTACTTTTGATAGTGCCCTTTTAGAGGCGCTTGTTGCTCTCATCCCGAAGGTTGATGTGTCGTCGTCTTTTCGTGAGTTGAGGCCTATTAGTTTGTGCAACGTGATGTATAAGGTTATTACCAAGGTTTTGGTTCTTCGCCTTAGACATTGCTTGCAGGAGATTGTTGGGCCCCTTCAGAGTAGCTTCATTCACGGCCGAGGAACCTCTGATAATGTCATTGTTCTTCAGGAGGTAGCCCACTTCATGACAAATAGGAAAAAGAGGAACAGGAATGTCATTTTTAAGCTACACTTGGAGAAAGCTTATGATCAGGTGAGATGGCCTTTCCATCAGAAAACCTTGGTAGAGTTTGGCTTCCCTCCCTCTGTTGTTGCTTTGATTATGCATTGTATCACTTCTTCTGCTATAACCATTCTTTGGAATGGGAATCGCCTTCCGACGTTTAGTGCGACTAGGGGTCTTCGTCAAGGGGATCCTCTATCTCCTTATCTGTTTGTGCTTTGCATGGAGAGACTTGCCCATATGATCCATCATGAGGTGGTGCAAGGGCGTTGGAAGCCTGTCCAAATCAGTCAAGGAGGTCTAGGTATCGCTCACCTTTTCTTTGCTGATAATGTGTTGTTGTTTGCTAAGGTAGAAGTAGCTCAGATTCGGAATATCTATCGGGTATTGGAGGAGTTTTGTGGTGTGTCTGGACTTAAAATTAATCTCTCTAAGTCTAAAGCGTTGGCGTCGTGGTGTGTGGATGGTGCCTTAAAGGAGAGGATCACAGCTATTACCTCCATTCCTTCTACAAACTCCATTGGCAAGTACCTTGGCTTTCCTATTCATGTTGGCCGGGTTAGGAAGGAGGACTTTGGCTTTATTATTGATAGAGTGACTGCCCGGTTGGAAACTTGGAAGGCGAATTTGCTGAATAAGCCGGCTCGCATCACCCAAGCTAAATCGGTTTTATCCGCTATCCCAGTTTATGTCATGCAATTAAACTGGCTCCCTCAGGCTGTGTGTGACCTGTTGGATACGGTGGTAAGGAGATTCATTTGGGGTAATGGCCATTCTAGGGGCATTCCCTTAGTAGATTGGGACAAGGTGACCCGCCCGAAGAAGCACAGAGGTTTGGGATTGCGGAGTGCGCGAATGAATAATGTGGCTATGTTGGGTAAACAACTTTGGACTCTGGTTCAGCAGGAGGATAAGTTTTGGGTGAATGTGGTGCGTGACCAACATGTTGTAGGACCAGCGGTGCTTTCTTGTGATTACAATGATGGTTCTTATTTTTGGCGGTCCGTCCTTAAGGCTCGTAGGTTGCTGCGGGACGGCTTTGATGTCCAGTTTGGGGATGGGACTTCTTCCTTTTGGTACTCTTACTGGTCTCTGCTGGGTTACTTGTGCTAGAAGGTCCCAGTAGTTGACATTCATGATGTGGCGCTGACTCTCAAAGATGTCTTCTCCAATGGCTCCTTCGATCCTTTATTACTATATACAGCTTTGCCGCATGAGATTACACAGTTCTTCTCCACTTTCCAGCATGTTTTCTTTGATGCCGGGACTCGGGATTGCCTAGTGTGGAAGCATAATCAGAATGGAATTTACTCAGCTAAGGATGGGTTCCAGTGGTTGACTCAACAAGATGATGAAGTTGCAGGTCACAGGCTGGTTGGGGAGCTGTGGACCAAGGTCTGGAAGGTGCAAGCGCCAGAGAATATTCGTGTGTTCCTTTGGCAGGTGCTACATGCTGCCTTGCCCACTCGATGGTTGTTGTTACAGCGATCGTTAGTGGTGTATGCCTTGTGCCCTCGTTGTGGTAGCGGGGATGAAACAAGTTTGCATTGTGTTAGGGACTGTGTGGCCGCAAGGAGCGTTTGAAGGGGCACCGGTTTTATTTTACCTCAAGCGTTCTTCGACATGCAGAGTTTTGGGGAGGTCCTTCGCATTTTTGATGGCTTCGGGTTGCACATCGTGTTGGCTACTACGTAGGTTATTTGGAAGGAGAGATGCCGCTTCATTTTCGCTGGTCAGCCACTCGTGGTCCACAAGGTTGTTCGGGAAGCTCGTGAGCTGTGGTTGCTCCTCGCGGATGTGTACCATCGGGAGGTTTCGCGACCATCAGTGAGGTGGGTGCGTTGGCAGCCTCCTAGGGAGGGGTCGGTTGCTTTGAATGCTCTTTGGGAAACCCAGGAGCTGCTAGGTTTCGTGGCGTCGTGCGTACCGTTGACGGGAGCTGGCGTCTGGGATATGCAGGACATCTTGGTATAGCAGATAACTTGTGTGCAGAATTGTTTGCTATCCTCCATGGCTTAACACTTTGTTGGGACCATGGATTTAGGGAAATTGATTTATTTTCTGACTCCTTGTTAGCATTGGGACTGATCACAAAGGTTCTTCCTCCTTTTCATAGGTATGGATCGGTAATTGGTCGGGTTAAAGCTTTGCTTCAGCGACCGTGGCAAGTGCGATGTCAACATATTCTTCGGGAAGGGAATGCTGTGGCGGATTACCTAGCTAAGCACGGAGCTTCGTCTGAGTCTGCGCTGCTAGTGTGGGATACTCCTGTCCAGGGTGCTGTGTCGTTGTTGAGGGCAGACCGAATGGGCACTTTGTTCATGAGAGTCTAGTTTTTCTTTTGTTTGTTTTGTAAGTGTTTACTATCCAAAAAAAAATGCTCCACTTTTAATCTAGAAAAGTAAATGCTCATAAGACTGACTTTGAAAAAAATAAAACGCTTATAAGCACGTGTCTACTCCTGTTTCGCCCCTTAACTAATACTCCCTCCGTTCCACAAAGTTTGTTGTTTTGGACCATCTTTCAATATCCCAAAATGTTTGTTGTTTTAGAAAACCAATGCATTTTTTGCCAATTTTTTCCACATATACCCTCTTTTAATAAATATTCTCTAACTTATCACCTCTCATATCAACTAACTACAACTCTTCTCTATTAACTACATTCTTCTCTATCAAAGTATAATTTAATTGGTGCACTTAGTACTAGTAAAATTAAATAAGGGTATTATAGTAACATTATACTATCAATAATTGTCATCTTAGTCTTTGTGCCACAACCTTAAACAACAAACTTTGTGGAACGGAGGAAGTACACTTCTTCAAATAAATCGGTGTTTGCTATGGTACCTTAACCCAAATCAAGGTATGGTACCCAAAATAAGGAAATTCAATATTAAAGAAGCATGTACAAGTTATAATTTTGATGTTATTTTATCGTAGTGATGCAACATTTCATTCTTAGAGAAATGAGATTTGTAAGTTGTGTTTTTTTAGGCTTTGTTCATCCGTCAATCATGGTCATTTTGCGCACATCTCAACCATCATCGTTCATCTCTACAACTAAACCATTTTTCATTAAAAAACAAATTTTATGGGATGCAATTAATTGAATAGTAAAATGAAATGCGAAAATGTAAAATTTACCTAAAAAATTATAATAATCATCTATTAAATTACTTAATGCGAGTACCATACCAAAAATATTTTATGGGTACCAAAGAATTTACAATAAATCTTTATACAATATCAGAAACGAAAACCCTCTTTTGCTACACGTTTTCTCTCATGAAAATCTTAAAATTTTACATGCTTAAAGATGCATAAATTTTTTTCCTCACTCTAACTTGCTTTCTTTTCAAATATGTAATGACAAAGAAATTAAAGATACTAACAATGAAAAATGTTAAATCCCTCTAATTTCATTTACAATCTCAACTCCTCTTTTATAAGGGAGTTGGATGACAAAGGTTCGTGAACTACCCAATGTGGGACTACAACCTTTTATAAGAAAGTGGGGTTTCGGATTTCTAAGACTAAGGAGAAACCCAACACTTTGAAGGAGCATGATTGGAGGCCAAGGAAAGATGTTGGGCACTAGTACTACAATTTGGGATGTTCTATGGTGGTTCATAGAGGGTGATGGATGCCGCTGCATTTCTTGGGAGAAGATGCTGGAGCTGTTTTCAGTAGCTTTTGATGAAATCTTACGCCTCATGTTGGTGCCACTGCAACCTTAATTAACATCTACAATCCGGTCCCATGTTCAGGGACTTCTAATGACAAGAAAAAGGGCCTAGTCAAGTTCCTCTGTCAATGACTGTCATATATATTTTCTCCCATCCCATGGAAGTGAAACTTCAATCAGTGTTTTATGTAGGGGTTAAATGGCTATCCTAATATCTGAAGGCCTCGGGTGAATTCAACTGCTCTCATGCTCTGTAAAATTTATTTATTTTTTATGTAACAACTAACAACTTGTGGATACACCGGCGGCGTGGAATTACCGGTGACAACTTGTGCCCGGTTTGTGGCGTAGAGCTTGAAACAGCTTTCCATGCCCTGTTCTCATGTGGTGCTGCCCGTGCAATCTGGTTCGCATCCCAGCTTTCGGTTCGTGTTCCTACTGATCTTGGATCCCTTCAAGAATGGCTAGCTGGTTGAGTTGGCTTGGATGATTCATGGGCATCTGGTTTGTTTGCAGCAACTGTTTGGCCATTTGGATGCGGCGCAACCGGTGGCATTTCAGTGGATACTTGCTCACCGTTCAACAGACTCTGCAACTGCGCGTGTTGTGTGGTTGCCTTAATAATAAATTTATTAAATTTTCTACAATATTATTTGATTGATAATTTCTTAAAAAAATTAGTAAGAAAAATCTATATTAGAGATAAATATTAAAATCAATAGACACTAAAAAGTGAAATTGAGTAGAAATGCTTTGATTATGGCTCACACCCTCATGAAAACTTTTATAGCAGATTTCCCTGCCACAAAATTTTACAGCAGAAACTAGCTGACAACTATAACTATATGCAAAAATGTCATCTACTACATTACTTGATACAACCAAGCTAGTAAAATAAATGGTGTAATGCAACGTTCCAATCAACTCTCCCAAGATCAATAGTATTATTATCAGCTACAAACCGCTTCCACCGCAAGTGTCCTTGATAAACCAGGACATAAACTGGTCTTGAAATTCTCTTCAGTTAATTTTATCACACAGTCATTTTTGTTTAGGCACGCCTGCAAAAACAATGAAAAGTATAAAGATCTTTCTTTGGCCTAACACAGGTATTCTCCACATGATACAATCTTGTTCGAGCCGGGAACATCAACCCCTGATGAAACTAGCGCTCCCAGCAGGGGAAAAAATACAAAGATTCGTCTGTGTACTAATTAAATTCTTATTATAATCCTTTAAAATAAAAGACCAAATAATGGAACACTGCATTAACTCTATTCCTATAAAGTAAAAAGACAGATAGTTCAAAGTGAAGAGCATAAGCTTGAATTTTTGCATACCTTCTCAACAACTATGCTAGAATTTGGATCATGGCAATCTCCCTTCAGGTAAGATCCACATGTTCCAGAAGGTGTTCCAAAGCTAGCAAATTTTATAGCAGATATAAGAGTGTTACTGGGGCATGTTAAACGGGCAAAAGGAACGTTTTTGTTGTTCTCCATTTTGTCTTCACCCTCAGCAAGGAGTCCAACAGAGGGGTAATCCTCAGCAACAAGAGAACACAACCCTGACACTTTTCGTCTCAAAAAACTAATCTTTCTTGGATCTCCACCTTTCTCCTCGAAAATTACAAGAACATTTCCAGATGGCTTGAACCAAGATCGTGGAACATGATACCTGATCCAATGCAAATAAAGAATGTTTTATCAAAACAAGAAGAATGATACATAACTCTGAGAACTACCAAGTAAACTTTAAGTAATTATGCTGAATAATAAATGCTTTCTAATCTACACCACTTGTGCAATTGGCATATGATGTAAAAAGAACTGAGCTATAGAAGAAACTCAATCTATCATGATTGTAGAAGTGCACTACGGATCCTAATTCCTATAGAAACTGAGGACAGGCTCTTGAAGAACTAAACAAGACATACAGAAAGTCAGAAACTCACTAAACCTTCAAATATACCTTCCTTACTTCTATTTATCAACAATTTTTAGATAAAATAAAAGAACCTGTCAAGGATCTCTCCTTAACCATAAACTACTTCAATTTGTACTAAAAATTTTATGCTAACACTTCTCTTGGCCTATTTTTACTAGTTATGAAGTTTGGCACAAAATCTTTTAACCACTTGTTGTCTAAGCTAAAAAAATTCTGAATAAAAGAAGGAAAAGAGAGCGCATTCAAATTCCTCAATTTCACTTAAATCATCATGTCTATATTTTTACCATTGCTGTGTAGGTTGTCCACAACCAGTGTCACATTTGTCAGGGTTGAATTTGCCTCTGTAGTCGCATTTTTCAACACAATCTTCATTCTTGAATTCACTTATCCTCGGCCAATATCTTCCAATTTCTTCTCCATTTAACCAGGCTAGACCTTTTCCCATATGCAACATATCCAGTCCAACTGGTTCATCTCCAGGTGGAGCATCCACAACAGCCTGCAAGACCAAGTGTTTTAAAACAATACTTAAGCAAAAGAAAATAAAAAAATAAAAAAATAAAAAAATAAAAAAATAAAAAAATAAAAAATGATGTATTGGTAATTTCAGTGACTCCAAAAACAAAAAAAAGGCATTACCTTATACCACGTCAATGGCTTCCCTACGGGTGGTTCAGAAGTAGATGTCCATTTCACACTATTTAACCCATCTTGCTGGTATATCTTTAGATGTTCTCCTTGTACCCCAATCTGAGAAAGCAGGACATAGAAGAGATCAAAGGACAAACGCTAATAAAAATGTTCATGGTTAATATATAATACTGCCACCAAAAGTGTCATTGAGAGATTGAGAAGGAAAAGGAAAAGTACCTTGTAAGTCCAGGCATAAGAAGACAAGTCTAGTGTCTCATTGTTGAGTCCCTTAATCTTCACACTTGTTAGTCCAGCCCCTACGAAGTCATAAAATGGTCCTGCGGTCTAAACATAATAAAAAAGTAGTAATGAGACTTCAAATTCATTTAAAGAGCATTTTAAAAATAGACACCTAACATTAATTCATTCTCAAATCTCTCGTTTAAGTTAACAACTATTTATCTCATAGCAGTGTGGTTATCTGTATCTATCTACCAAAAAACTTTGAGACGATATATAATAAGTTTTTTAGTCTCAGACAAATTCCTTGAATTTCTATGGTCATTTTAAAAACTCCGTGCACAAAGGAAAAAGGAACATATATTTGTATTGGAGCTCAGAAAGAAACACGACTCTGAAAATCAGAGAAACCCGTTGTCCCAATGTGTCTTTGATAAAACTCAACATTTAATAAACTGTTAAGTGCATAATCTAGTCAATCTACATCAAAAGAAACTGTTTGCTCAAAATGTAATTGTGACCTTCATATGTTGAATATTTTCAGCACCTTTTTCCTTAATTTCACTTTTGGTCTAAATTCTGAAAAAAAATTCAGCACTGAGAGTTTTCAAATGGATCCTTCTAAAATTTAGCAACTCTAATATTTGTCATGAGATATTACAAATATCTCAGATATTACAAATATCTCACCTGTAGGCCAACAGTCAAGCTCAATAAAGTGATTTCATTCTTCCCTGGCCGGAGAGAGATGGGATTCTTATAAGTGAAGGCTGAGTGTGAACCGTTCCCAGTTGCAGTTCCTAAATGATAAAATTTGAAATTACTGAATATAATGGGAGAAAAAGAAATCATTTGTAAGAGCTGTTGCTCTAACTTTTTTACTGTACCCAGTTCAACAGTTTCAAGAGTCCATCCACATGATTTAGATTTCAACATTTAACGAAAAAATAATGCATATAACAAAATTGATTCTAAAGTATGACAGGGAAGCTGAATGCATGTAACTGAAGGGCATATCCCAAGCAAGTCGCAGTATTCAGACTTTGAAGTGGTTGATTGGATTGAAGGTAAAGAGTGCTTGCACACTGTTACTTTTTTATAGATTGCTGAAGTGTTGATGCATCCAAGAGATAGAAGCAATATGTTAAAGACAAGTAAAAATCCTTTTTTTTTTTCTTCCTTCCTATTTCCTTTTCTTTAATAATGAATTTTCTCCAATTAATATATAAATGTGAAAGAAAGGCTTGAACTACTTGCTCAGATTCAAAAAATTTAGATGAAATTATGGTTTCACATGATAAATTCGTCATATCACTTTTGTCAGTATAGTGCCTGTTTTAAATTTGTTCAATAGACGTTAACCAAAGACAAAAATTTGTTCAATAGATAATACTATCTATCAGAGGATAACCTTGATATATCTGATTCACAAAAGCATGGAGAGCATGACCCTTGGATTCTATTAGAAGAATTGGTTTGCTTCCGTTCTTTAAAAACTCCTCCTTTTCACCAACAATTATACTGCCATCAACAGAAAAATGAGCTTTAATCGACAGCATATCTACTTTAAAAATACACTTCAATTTATTGCACTACATTATATATAAATGAGCTTATAATATAAACTATGCATAACTGTATCAACATCTACATTTTTATAGACATTATTTATCATCGTAAGTAAAATTTATACGATACCTGTGCATTGTGCAATGCAAAAGCAGATGTTTCATACAAACTTCATTTAAGATCATGAATAATGTTTGAGACAAACCTTGTTGTATGCCACAGGTAGTCAGTGGTATCTTTGGTAGTATTTATGTGGTCAACAAAGCCATTTTTAACAAAGTCTGCCTTCCCCCAGATTCCCGGCTTCTCCTCCAATACATCCCATTGCAAAGTTTTCACACCTTTATTTGATTGCTGCAAATTCTCTGGAATCATCGCAATTGTATTCGTCTGGGAAGTAACCTGATGAAACTTTCACGACTAAGTGCAGAGGCAGGGAAAAAATACATAAACAGATTAATAAAATCATATTTTTTACATTTACCTTATTTTTTTATTATTAAATTTTACTATTACAGTGAACCAAAAATTGGAAATTAAGATAACTTCTATTGCAGAAAAAGGTGCCATCATGATATATGACAGTGATTTTGGATATGGTTTCAGTTTAATTGTGTTTCTGCTCTCTTACATCGAAAAACCAAAATTTTAATCATGATAGTCCTTGATATAATCAACAACACCAAAATTTTAAGTAATGTAGCAAAACTGAACTAACTCCTTGATGTTGGTTTTTGTGAATCCTAAGACATGATAAGTTGCATTGTCTAGGGAAGATGTCGGTGGAATGTGGAAAAAAGAACAACAATAACCACCTTTGCTGTATTGAACACTACATTCTTGCAATCAGGAAGGATGCTAACTGACCACGCTGGGAGGTGATATGATGCATTGCGAAACTCCACTGTCTTATCATTTTTATCATCAATATTAGCAATAAATGCAGCACAGCCTCCAGATGAGTCAGTATACACATCAGCCTGCAGTACAGTGGTTACCACATGATGACTTAATTCCACATAGTTAGATTATTAAGTACATTCAAAATCGAAGACATCAATAGTGTCACCAAAATATATGACTGGAAAAAAGCAACAATTCAAAATCATATAAAATGTTTGGAAAAAGCAAACAAGCAATTAGAATTACTATGCTGTCATTGAATGTGAGTAAGGAAAATACCTCCACAGAAGGACTGAGGGTGATATTGACTGATTTACCATTAAGCAATACACGCTCACATAACTTGATAGCTCTGTGAAGTTCCTTCAGATGCCCCCACTTTGGAAGTCTAGGTAACCCTACGATCATATGATATCTTTAGTAATCAATAAACTTTATCATCAATTATAAGGAATTTTTGAAAATAAAGGAAAGAAATGAGGTCATAAATTACACTGGAAAATAAGAACTTCAGTTCAGATGACTTACCATACTCATCTATTGGGGCATCATAGTCATAACTTGTAGTGATGAATGGGCCACCTGCTGTACGCCCAAAATTTGTTCCTCCATGATACTAAACCACAAGGATGGCACAAAGAAGTCAACATATCAGAAAATAAACTAAAATATGGCATATCATTTAGAGAAATATCTTCATTACTGGCACATCCTAATATAATAAAATGTATAGTACCTATAGTCATAATTTAAAAAAAAAAAACATAATCTATACCATGTAGTAATTATGTACACTTCCACCTTTCTGGAAGAAACGAGCAACAGAAAATGCAACATCTTCTGCCGGCCTGTGAGGATCTCTGCCCCCAAAAGTTTTAAACCTTAAAATAGTAGAAAATACCAGAAGAAGAACATTAGTGTGAGATCATTCCCTATTGCAAGATCAAGAGAAAATATTGAACTTCTGCACACTTCTAACTGTGATAACCAGGGGGAAAAAGAAGAAGAAGAAAGAAAAACATCCTCATAGTTTAGGTTCTATATGAACTGAAAAAGATAAATTTCCAAAACTTGTACATGTTCATTATTTGCCTAGGTTTGAGTCTACCAGAAGCATTAGTGTATCTTCTAGCCTTTTGGGAAGGTGATAATTTAAATCCCCCAACAAATTTTTCAATTGTAACACTCAAAAATAAATAATTTTTAAAACCAGAACCTATATAGAAACACTAGCTCAAAACTGTGGTTAGTTCAGTTTAAAAATACTTTTAATGTTGAATTAATTAACATAATGTGAAAGAATGTGATAATTTACATGAAAAAAAAACTGGGCATGCTTATAGGCAATTGAATAAATGAGTGATCCCTTCAACTATATTTCACCCAATAAAAATCCTTATATCTAGCTAGAGAAGAAGAAACGGTGAATGAAAGAAGGAAACTTGAAAATGTTGAACAAGAAAAAACCAAATTTAAAACTAGTTTTTGTCTCAAATTAAGATCAGATAATAACTAGTAGAGAGAGTGAATTCAACATACCATCCAGGCCAGTTCTCAGTCCACATTTTGGGCCTATTTGGAGAGGTAGGTGTAAATTGATCACAGTAGAATGAGTTACAGGTATCAATCTGCAAAAGAATCATGAATAGTCAGGTTAATATCTAAATGTGACACAGCTGGATAGATATTTATACAGGAAAATAAACCTTTATTGTAGAAAACAATATAAAATTAAGAACAAGAGCCATATGTAATAATTCAATGACACATTATAGTATGACATTTCTCACTTATGATTGGATATATTTAACATGTTCTTGTAACAAGTACTATGAATTTAAATTTAATTTGAGTTTACAAAGTAAAACAACAACAACAACAACAACAAAAGCCTTATCCCACTAAGTGAGGTCGGCTTTATGGATCACGCTACGCCATTGAGCTCGATCAACCATATTAAAGATATCGACTAGTAACTTTTAAAAAATTATAATCTTACCACAGGATCTGGAGCATCCCATTGTTGACACATTATCCAAGGGACACCTATATTTTGAGACACAGCCATTTTTGCAGCCCATAAGGCATATTTCTTACCATCGTCTCCATAAAATTTTTCATAGTATCCATATTCGTTTTCTATCTGCAATATTGTGAAGATGCTCGATGAAGTCATAATATGTTTCAAGGACAAAGTAATCAAGCATATTGAAGGAAAGCTATGAAAAAATAGCTGCACATATGAGAATCCAAGTGACAAACCTCTGTAACATTTAGTGCCCACTCTAGATACATGCAATGAAATTGAAACTGAGAACAAATTGAAATGTTTGAGGTTCTACACTTCTACTTGCCTGGGATAAGATTATGGGACCCCCTTGTGAGGCGAAAAGCTTCTCTTGTTTCATAAGGTTCACTATGTATGTTGTAAATTTCTGCATATGATACTGAACACCAGGGAAGACTCAACAAAGTTAGAGCAGTCTCAGTTATTTTACTTTAAATAAATGAAAGAAGATGGCATTTCAACTTTAACAGGAGTTACAATTCAAAGTCCTACTCACATACCATAAAAGGCTTATTGTAAGTCCGAAAGACAGTGCCTGGAACATAATGCAGCCACACTGGTACACCACTGTAACATACAATTATGGTTAAGAACTATGAAAGCAAAGCGGTTAACATAAACTAATACCTCCATCACACACCACTGTAAATTCCAGCTATAATATAAACTCCAAAAGAAAATCATAGTAGAGATAATAATAACACACCCATAATTCCATTCTGCAGCAACAAATGGGCCAATTCGAAGAATCAAGTACATCTTAGCCTCCTGAACAATCTTGGCAAACTTGACCAGATCAAACCTTCCTCCAAAGTAATACTACAAGTTCACAGTGGGAGGAAAAAAGTTTCAAAATTACATCTCACACCATAAGCTCTACTGTTATAGGACTCTTACATAAAACTAACAAGCACTACATCTAAGCTACTTCATCTTACTCACATTGCCAGGAGAAAGTTCATGGCCATTCCAGAAAACATAGGTTTCGATCACATCCGCGCCTCCTTCCTTGGCTGTTTGAACAAGACCAGGCCACATCTGTTACAAAGCACATCACACAAACACTACTTATTATCACCACCCCAAAAATAGAAGGAAAACAAAAACACTAGTGGTTGGTTACCATAATAGTAATAATCAAAATCAAAATTCAACTACAAAGTACATAAACTCAAAAGCTTCATCTTCAGGTTCCCTCCAATTTTGCATCAAGCAAACAATGGGAGATGATATCCAATAAACCAAGATATAAACAAATCAAGTAATAAGTTCAATAACCTTTCTTTATAGCAAATTAAAAAAAAAAACAATGATCAATACAGAAATGAGGAATTTGGTTTTGATTGAAAACTTGAAAATAATAATTAAAGATAGGATTTTTATGAGGAATCAAAACAAAGGTGCAGACTTTACAGGTTAGAAACTGAAATGAAGTTGAAAATGGAGTCTCACCGCAGGAACACTTCGTGGGTAATGAATGGAAGCAGAGATAAGAAGCTTGCGTTGGCCATCAATGATGAGGGAGCGACCATCATAGGAGACATTGCTAGCCAAGGCAAAGGTGAAGAATGTGAAGAAGAAGAAGAAGAAGAAACAGAGCTTCATTTTGCTGTGAGTGAATCTGATGTGGGAAACAACCAATGGAGGGGTTTTAATGGCGGTGGAAAGAAAGGTAGTACCAGTTTAGCTAGTGTTAGTGAGAAACAGACAGAGTGTGTTTTACTGTAATTGATTACTAGTTAGAGTTTCAAAGTATCATAGTCATGGTTTTTTCTTCTTTTTTTGATGTTTTTAGTCATAGTTAGGTAAGTGGTTTTGTTGCTATTAAGGTTAGCAAAGCACAGACAACTTGCCAGCTAGTTTACAACTATGTTTTTGTTTTCTTTTTCATGACAAAAAACAAATTACATTTTCCTTACTTGAGAGTGTTTGCTATTTATGTTTATATTTTTGGATAAAACTATTACTAACTATTAATATAATCCTCACACTTATTCATGTTATCCTCATTGAACAAATGTATACAGCTTTACAGGGTTGTTTAGTGAAATATATCAATAAGTTAGACTCATACTTCGAGATTGTTTTATAATGGGCATAATTGGACCGTGTCTTTGATGGCGTCTGATTTCTTCGAAATCAAAGTTCAGAAATCAGAATCAACAAGGGTTCTTTATAAAACGAAGGGATTGTCCTTATTGGTGATAAAGAAGTCCATGAATCAACAAAACTGACATTGTATTTTTAAGGGTTAAACATGTATTTGGTCCTCCATTTATAGCGAGTTTTGGATTTGGTTCCTCCGACAAACAAAGTTGCATTCTAGTACATAGGTTTTAGGGCTGTCCATTAGGGCCCGGCCCGATCCAAATCCGACCAATCCGAGTGTTTTTTTGGTCAATGGGTCGGTCCGGTCCGGGTCTCGGGTTAATAGGGGGAAAAAACGGTTCAGGATGGGTTAGTTCGGTCGGTGTCGGATTGGGCCATCGACCAACCGAACCGACCGAACCAGATCTGTATAAAAAAAGAAAATAACACGAGCCCAGCCCAACACGTGAAACAGAAGGCCTAAAATGCGTGGGATGATAAAAAAACGCGTGTCTGGCCAAAAACGCGTGGGTCCACACCGTTGAGTTGTGTTTCTTCTCACAGGTTCCACACCGTTAGATCTAGCTTTATCAACGGCTCACGTTGCTCCTAGGGTGGATTGCCAACATGTCACACTAATGAGAGAGAGACTCCTTCGATTTGCAATCAAAATTCAAAACGTGTCTCTCGTCCTCTCTCCCATCCGGAACGCTCTCTCCTCTGGAACCCTAACACCATTCTCACAATTCTCTTCTCCTTTCCATCGCTGCACTCCACCATCCATCTCCTCCTTTTCCATTGTCACACTCCACCAGTCTTGTGCCTACAACATTACTCAGAAATTAGGGGTTATTAGCGCACTGGGTTAGGAGGTGGGTGAGTATCGAAAGTGAATGTGCAATGTGCATGTCAGCGCCAAAGGCAGTGAGCAAACATCAACTGTAGAATTATAAGAACCAACAACAAATCCACACACATTTCTGGGTTTCTTTCATTTTATTCCAGATCTGAATTTTAATTTTTGTTGAGATTGTTCTAGATCTGATTGTATTTAGATGTTATTATATATTTGAATCATAGATTTGTAATGAAAAATTATTTATGTTAAGATCCATCTTGGTTTCTGCTTTCTTTCCTCATCATCCTCTTGTTTTTTTTTTTTAATTTCCTTCTGCTGAACAAACCGACAGATCCGAACCGATAAATCTGTGATCCGTCGAACCCGAACCCGATCTACCCGAAGGGTGCGTTCGGACGGCGGCGGTTCCGGTGATTTTGCGGTTTTCACCCGACCAAAACCGAAGGTCCGGCCCGAATCCGACCGAACCCGACCTATGGACACCCCTAATAGGTTTATAGAATTGTTTGATTTTAAATTTAGTTATCGTTTGAAATTGAGTTCAGACGAAATGCTCACATGTCTGATGAGCGCTTATGTACCGTTGTGTATGTCATTTGATTACGGTTATGTGGCTGACACATGGATAATTATCAAATGTAGGGGCTAAATTGCAATTTTGCTAATTCGAGGGACCAAATTCAAAATTCGCTACAAATAACATATTTAACCATTTTCTGAAGTCCTAAGACGGTGCCCCGCTTTTCAGTCTCAAATCTCCCCTCAATCAAGATATTTTATGCAGAGGGGTCATGACAGTATGTGCATTATTAATTTATCATGGATCCAACATATCTCTGTTCTTCAACAACCTGACCAATGTTTTGGCAACTAACACTGCCCCCACGTTCCTCTATTAAAATAACACTTTTTTAATTCATGTTTATGCAAACTTCCAAGATATCACAAACCATACTATAAGTGCTATGCATCTACATCAACGTGCTTTTGTTGAGTCTTAAATGCATCCCAATTAAATTAATTACTTTTGAGTAAAATTCCTTTAGATTGAAAATTCCAACTCCCAATCCTATTCAGAAGATTGATCACGTGAGCAGATCCAAAGATTGTCTGGTTTACAAAGCATCAATTCGAATGTGAATGTCAATAAACAATTATCCTAAAAGTTAAGGTGTTAATTAAAAAACACATGAATAATTTTATGTTATATTTATAATACGGCCCTCATACAAGAGATCACTTAGTTTTAAACCGTGAATAATGCACTGACTCATCTATTATGTACTTAAATTCATGTTTTTCATTAGAATAAACGGGGCAACAAGAATCGAACCATATACCATTAACTCAGATGCCATATCAAGAACATTGTATTTCTAACACTGCAGATATTTTTTCAAGAAATATTTTTGTAATAATCAAATTTGTATCATGTGTACAAGCTAGAAATGTTTCAATTTTCTAGCCCTGTAAGGAAACAGGTTCTGTATGTGTGTGATTACATGTATATTTTCTTTATAATTAACAATACTAAGCAGAGGAAGGGAATGATAATTTAGAAGAGTTTTCATGTAAATCTGTGACTGAAACAGTGTTCACTGAGATATGAAGAGGGTTCCCACCACCTTCCTCCACCAAAACCAAAGTGTTGTTTCCTTTGTCTTTAAGGAAAGACCGAGGCACATGATATCTGCAGAACCATAACACATAGCATTAATTAGTATCTCAACACCGTGATTCTAGTTAGACCCTCTTTCTCATCTGTTTTCTTCCTTTTCCTCCCTTTTTTTATCTCTACAATATGAGCTAGAATATATTTCGGTCGCGAAATTCAATCGACATACACTTTTTCTAGCAGTGTTTTAGAAATGCATTCTGGATTTGAATTTCCAGCAGGTGTTTTTGCTGTAACTATGCACATTATCGGCCGTTTTAGACTGTCAGAAACCTCACATGTCGATTGAATGTCGGCAGTGTGATTACGGGGGTTTATAATAACAAAAAATGTAATGGTTTGTAGTCGATTAACTTACAGTGATTGTGAAGGTTTGCCTTTGGAATCATGAAACAAAATCCAATAGCGACCAATGCTTTGTCCATTTACCCAAGCCTCGCCTTTTCCCATTGAGCTAAGGTCCAATGCAACAGGATCAACCCCCTCAGGTGTGTCAAATGTAGTCTACCAATTCAAAAGTTCATCATCAAAGTCATACTTATATTACAAGCATGTAACTAAAAAGTTAACAATTTCTTTGCTATCTTCTTTTAATTACTTAAACTCTTATGCTAATTATTTATTATTGTACTTCAGAAAATGTAAAATAGTGCAATCAGGACCACAGTCATAACATACTGCATCATTTTTTTACCTTGTACCAAATGAGAGTCTGATCCATAATATTCCCCAGTTGAGTCCATTCAACATCACTGCTATTTTGTCCATTATATGCTTCTAGTTGCTCCCCTAGTAATCCAACCTATATCATGAATGAATTTTTTTTTGGCACACTTGCACCAGTGACTTGTATAATAAAATGTAAAACTTAAGAGAAAACCTGATATCCCCATGTAGACTTGGTCAAATGAAGAGACTCCTTCTCACTGCACTGAAGTCCCACACTGATTAAACCAGCAAATCTCCTTTCAAGATATGCCCCTGAATCCTTTTAGTAAACACAATCTTAGACAATAGTTAGACTTATATATTACAATGACAAAGGAAAATATGTATTATCATGAACTCTTTCAAAATGAATTTGGATTCCCTAGTCAAGAAAATCTCACATTCACGCTGTCAAACATTTTAAGTCATCTGAATTCTGAACTTCATCGGACGATTCATAAAATGTTTGAATGCGTGAATGCGGGTTCCCCTAATTGCAGGGAATTCAAACCCCTTCAAAACATACCGCAAGTCCAACCATGACGCTGAGTATAGAAAGGTTGTTTGCCCCTTCATTTAGTGTAACCGGGAACTCTAAGGTGAAATTCTTTACATCATGATTTCCATGTACAGCTCCTAGATTTAATTAGAATAAATCAATAAATTAATCACTTAGGCGAACTTCTTTTGCAATTTTCATACTTTGGATTGTGTGTGTCAGTGTGTGCATTTATGTACCTATGTATGTGTTGTTCACAAAAGCATGGGCAACATGAGCAGCAGAGCGAACATTAAGTGTTGGCTCACTGCAAGATAGATTATATTCAAACCTGTTCATAAAAGTAATCACTTCAGTTATGAGTTCAAAGTTTATGAATAATGTGATGTTCAATGAAATAGATACTAAGGAATGACTTGAACATTTGACAGATATTTTTTTTTTCCAGAAGTGAAACTATGAAACTAACCTGAGAGTATACCAAAGGTAATCTGATTTGTCTTTTGTTGTGTTCATTTGCTCGAGTAATGAATTTGATTTTAGTGAGGTGTCATCAAAGTTTGGAATCACATCTTGGAATTGCTCCCAATCATCCACTGAGCTGAAGTTTTGTCTAGGACTTATGATCCTTCTGTTGCTTGTTGTAGTAACCTATATGCACAAGTATAATTAAAAAGACGAAGAATCCGTTTGAAAAAAGCTTATTTGAGCTTATCTTACAGCAAAAGCACATGCACAAGTGTTTCAGCAAGCTTATGACCTGTCTACAAGCTATTTTGGGTTTATTTTCATAAGCTGTTTATGAATAAGCACTTAATTAAACTGTCTACTTAAACGCACTCTAAATGAAACCAAAAAATCACCATATTAGGCCTATACATTCTAGATAATGATGAAGTTATAACTTACATTTGCAGTGTTGAAAATCACATTCTGGCAATCTGGTAAGATACTTATGGACTTGGGGAGCAATTCATATGATTTGTTCCGGAACTGGACAGAAACATTGTTTCCTCCATCATAGTTTATAAGGAAAGCAACACATTCTCCTTTTTCTTCTTCAAAAACACAAGCCTGATCAAAATGAAACGAAAACCTATGAATATTAATGAAAATGTAAATCACCTCTTGGAGAAAGAAAATGTGAGAGCAATTAAATCACCTCTTGGAGACGACCTAAAGAGAAGTTACTCTGCACTCCTTGCAATATAGTTGTGGAGTTAGACTTGATTGCAGCATGCAATTCCTTGAGATGTCCCCATTTTGGTTGCCTGAACAAACCTAATAAGGAAAATTTGCAAAATTAATTGAACTTCAAGTTTAGGAATTCAGGTAAGAAACTGATTAATGTTGTGCACTTAATTACCATATTCATCAAGTGGGGCTTGATCATAATATCCTGTTATACAATAAGCTGAGGCTGTTCTCCCAAAGTTGGTTCCACCATGATACTATTTCATTTTGCAAACAATGTTAATTAGATGTCTATAGTGTAATAGCTATAACTTGATTGCTATACATGATTATCTGGTATACAAATATAACAAAGCATAATTAAGTGACAATACCATATAATAGTTGACATAGCTTCCATTTTTTGCAATAAAAAGAGTGACATGAAGTGCAATGTCTTCAGCAGACCTTATATATGGGAGTCCACCATACACTTGATAGCTTCAAGCAAAAAAGAAAGAAAACCAAAGAGTTAATTCTGTTGAAAGTTGAAACATGGTACCAACACATCAATATATCAATAAAAAATGCTAGTTGCATAATGCTTAGCTTAAAATCTTTCAGGATTGAAAGTATGTGTTAGAAGTATAGTGTAATTGTAGAAAGGGGTGAGATCAACTACAAGTAGATGGTAAAAATTATGTAAGTGTAAATGATCTATATATATATTTTTTTGTTGAGGTCTATTATTATTTGTATTATAAACCAAAATTTGATTCACTTACAATTGAATGTTGAGATTTGAGGAACTTACAAAGACGTCCAGTTCTCCGTCCACAGCCTAGGCTTATTGGGGGAGTTTGGTCCGGTAAAAGTTTTTCCACAGTACATGCCATTGCATGTATTGATCTAAATGAAAGAAAAGCAGATCTAAATGAATAAAAAAACATATCATAAAAAATGGTACAAAGAAACTAATGTGAACTTCTATGGTTTAGTTATGTTAGGGTTTGATCTAGTGGAAGCGTGTTAGGTTCGTAAGACTTGAGAGTGTGTATAGAGGAATACTCCACAAGAAGATCCCTAGCTCAACTTCTTGCGAAAAACATCCTCATGGAAAGAAGGTTTATCCATGTCGCTCTAACATCTCGGTTGTTGAAGTTTTCTCTCCACCGTTTAGATTGTATAAAAAGTAAAAACACGTTATATTTTTAGTCTCTATTTATTTTTACTCTGTTTACTTCAATTCATACTCAAATGATAGCCAAGTGGTAACGGTCGATGGACATGTAGGTGCAGGTGTAGGGATGATAAAGCCCTCTCTCCACCTTGTTGGTGAATTAATTTAATTTAGTACAATAATTTTTAAGCTGATTTAATTTACTATCTTAACTTTTTTAATTATTACAATTAAGCCCGCAATCACTAATATTTTAGTTAAAACTTTCAAATTTTATTTTTTAAGAAAAATGTTCATAAATTGAGTTGATTTAAAAAAAATCATAATAGACGTTCTTCTCACAAAACTCACTAATTAACATAATAATTTTTAACCGAAAAATGAACAAAAAAAAACCAAATTCCCTCTCTTTAAACCATCATCTCGTATCCTATAAATTCCTTTAATTTTTATAAAAATAATCACTAATTTTTATTTTAAATTTTTAAAATTGCATCGTATATCCAATGCATCACAAACTCTAAAATACTTGAAAAGTAAAATGCTTATGCGATGAAAATTGAGAAAATGACTATATTTGTTTTTTTTTGAAAGATATATTTGTTTAATTTTAAAAAGAGGGGACTTGATTACCAAAAAACTAGGGGAGTATAAATGCTGTTAAACCTAATTTTTTTTTTTGTCGATAACCTAATTTCTTTTCAACTTTACAAACAAGTGAGTTGGGTTGGGCTAAATAAAACTGACCACAGGATCAGGAGCATCATCTTCCTTGCACATAACCCATGGTACGCCAGTCTGAAGGCCCACAGCCATTTTTGCAGCCCATTGAACATATTGTTTTCCTGCTATGCCAAATGCCTTTTGGACATTTTGATATTCATTCTCAATCTGTATATAAAATTCAATACATATATAATTTGCAATCAACAATGGGAAATTTTCAATTAAATTAAACTAAGT
Organism: Lotus japonicus; assembly: GCF_012489685.1. Lineage (NCBI taxonomy): Eukaryota > Viridiplantae > Streptophyta > Magnoliopsida > Fabales > Fabaceae > Lotus > Lotus japonicus. The sequence goes on from NC_080041.1 coordinate 77,583,884, forward strand.
GATTGGATGAATTAATAATTATATATACCTGTGACAATATGATTGGGCCTCCTTGTGAAGCATATAAACCCTCTGCTTTCATCATGTTCACAATTTTTGTTGTAAAATTTTGCATGTAGAACTATACATTGGAATACATCCATGAAATTAAAAGGGGGTGAAAAATATAAATTGACCCTTGTACTAGACCGCATAACAATATCAACCGCATTCATACACTCACTATAGTAGCAGTTAAAAATTGCAAAAATAGAGTGTATGAAAATGGTTGTTATTGTTACGTGTTTGTTTAACTTTTTGAATGTAAATAAGTATCATTGATAGAAGTATGGTAGTACCTAGCTAGCTAGCTTGGTCAAATTATATTACCTTGAAAGGTTCATTGTCTGATCTGTAGACAATCCCAGGGACATCATGTAACCAAAATGGGAATCCCCTACAAGCTCAATAACAATATCAGTTAGTTAGACTTAGAGGTGCCAATTTTGGCTTATTAGCCGGAAAAACATGCATTACTTTTAATTTTTTCCAAGTTCGTGATATACTAAGTTGATGTTGATTGATGGCTATCATTAATAATGTGTTGGTCTATTTGCAAACAAGTTTGAATGTTGTGAGAATTGTGTGAAAGCAACATTATTCTTTTACATGTGTGTATTATTACTCATAAAATAATTCTAATTAAGAAGTAAAAATACCCACCCGTATGTCCATTCAGCCTCGATGAAAGGTCCAATTCTGAGGCAGACATAGAGTCCTTGAGCTTGAATTTCCCTTATGAATCTCACCAAGTCATATCTTCCACTGAAATCATACTGCAATTGCATTGCATGTATTTACACCATATAGTTAACTAATTAACTACTTCAAACCAAATATGTATAATTTTATAATTTTCATGTATGTATTATGCATATGAGGAATAAATTAAAATACCTGTCCAGGTTGCAGGGGTTCATGAAGATTCCAAAACACATAAGTCTGAATAACGTCCAATCCTCCTTGTTTTGCTTTCGCTATCAAACCTGGCCACATCTGCAACAACGTAACGTCTTAATATATTTGTTAAAATTCCTCTGTCTTTTTCTTTCTTTCATCCATATTTTCCTTTCAAGCAATCCAAATTCATGTGTATTCGTGAAGTCTACTCGATCATCACACGGTTCCTTTGTTTTATTAACAACCAAATTAAGGATGCTTAATGTAACTAACTATATCAAATTAGGGATATATAAAAGTTAAATTTGACTAGCCAAATTAACCCAAAAGTTTTTCATTTGCACTATATCCGACCGCCGATAGCCATAAGATTAATTTATTCGAGGCTAAGAGATTACATTTAGAGGATAGACATCTCCAACAAATCACTCTCCACCGAAGGATCGATTCTTAGATTAGATGCTTAAGGAGTTCAGTTATCTATCAGCTGTACTAGACATTACTGGTTAACCCAAAGTTTTGAGGAATAACTTCCTCTAACATATATTCATTCATTCATACCCGTGATTCAATAGTGGTGGAATTACAACTGTAAAATGATTTTGCTGTTCTGTAGTTTCCAAGGGATATTGCATGTTCAAAGTACAGGACAGGTTGGTTAGTTGAAAAAGGGGACTTTTTAATCAAATGGTACTAGACCACCTGGTATTGGTAATTAATTATCTTGAAGTTCAAAATTTGGAAATGATAAATTGAATATTAATTTAAATGAAAATACAATTTAATCCTAATTCATTACCTTTACCTACCTCTTGGAAATAAAGAAAGTATGAGCTAGTTTCAGAACTGGATAAGAAAGTGTGTTCTAACTACAACTGCTAATTATATTGATGACATCAACTACTCAATTAGTTAATATGAATTGTGCAGACACAACTATCCAAAAATGCGGCTTCATCATAAAGTTGTTATCAGAAATCAAAGTTTTCACGAAAGATGTATGTACTTATAGATGAAGACATTCAGTTCATCCCCAAAAGATACCCAAAATGCAGAAAGTGTTTAAAAAGTACCTATTGATCATGTCATTGTTGAGATATCTTGTGTTCTCATGAATGTATGAGAAAGTGTATTGAATCAGTGACTATAGAGACATGAATGAAGTACAGCTAGCTAGCAGTCTAACACAATTTTTTATCCAATGTGAAGCAAGCAAAGAGCATGATCAGAGTTGATGATCAGAGTTGAATTAATTACCTGAGGAGTGCTGCGAGGATAATGAATTGAACCAGAGAAGAGAAGTTTTCTTTGTCCATCAATGATGAGTGATCTTCCATCATATGTCACCTCTGCAGCTTCAATTACTTTTAACAACACCACCAGTAGCACTAGCAGAACCACCCATTTTCCCATCTTCTTCAGTAGTACTAATTAACTAACTCTGCCACTTCTTTTTGCCTATATTTATAATTATCTATCTTCCTCTCTCACCCTCTCAAGAAGTATATATAAAAATTACAACACATTGCGTGGCAGAAAATAAAACCATATAAAGAAAAGGAAGAAATAAAGGCAAAACAGTGCTTGTAAATTAGAGGGAGAAAGAAACTATATATAGAGACACATGTGAGAGTCACAATTGAAGTGGGTGACTGACCAGCATATATTGTTAAGGTGAAGGTGGGGCTGGTACAAGATTTTTCTTTTCTTTTTCAATGTTCCAACTAGCTAATTGCAGAGTCTGGTTCAATTTTGTGATCACCAATCCTTCAAAAAATGGGAATTTCTATTTCTAGCATCAAATTTTTGTAATAAATGTTGTGTTTTTAAATAATAATGATTTTTTATCATATTTTTCCAATGTTAACTACGGTATATCTCACAATCAATAGCTGAGAATTTATTTCTTCGTGTGACTGTGCAGGAAAGGTTGAAGCACTACATCAACTCATTTGATTTTTTATTATCATCATTTGAACAAAATAATTTTTATTTATTTTATAAATTACTTCTATTCTTACATTGCTATACTAAGGCAAAAACTAGAATAGTTGTTTTTCCAGTACGTTTGATCACTATCCCCTAGTAGGATACTGCTTTACACTATGCTTTGCTTCTCTGGGTTTGGAGTGTTGGCCAGACACATGGCCTTATGTCAAGCAATCACTTATCCTAAAAGCTTAAGTTGTTGGGTACGTAAAAGTCATTTTAATGGTTTTATATTATATTCTAACACCTTATAAGTTTTAACCCTCTATTAGACACGTAAATATGGAACAAGCATTATCAATATCAATATTTAGTACCTATTTATTCTTTACCCAAGAAATAACAAAAAGTTTGGCAAACCACATTACAGTATTTTGACATCTCATTTTTTTTTGTGATTTTTTAACTTCATAAATTGAAAAGTTAATTTTATTTTCACTACTTTCCAATTTGTGAAACCGCACAAAATTAAAATGCCTAAAGTAGTAGACATTGTTGAGTGGTCTGTCAATCACCACTGAAAAATAAATGTATGTTTGTCACATATCTGAACATAGAAATATATACCGTTAAATTCGCATTAAGTTCAACAGAAAAGTAAGTCGACTCATTTTTTAATAAATGGATAAGTGTTAGTAAGTTGTAAGTTGTAAGTGTAACACATTATTTCAGTCTTTTCTTGGTTACGCACATGATTTCAGTCTAGCACACTTATTGTGATTAATTTATATATTTAGGTGCTTAGTTCCCGTCACCTAACCAAAAGGTTTTTAAGCAAATTGGAGTATTGGACCATTTCAAAAAAAAAAAAAAATTGGAGTATTGGACAATTGATGGAGTGCCAATCACGATATTCGGATGTAAATCCACGTTTTCTTGCAGATTCTGAGATGAAGAAATCACTTCCTCAATTGATGGAGTACTAAATTGGTAAAGATAATTTTCTATGTAATAATTGTAAGATAGAGGTCAAATTAAAGTTATACTAGATATTATTCCCGTGCGTTGTACGAGTTTATTTATAATATTTTTTAATATTATATGGAAACTACTACAGAGTAATTATATAAATAATAAATATTTAAATATTTAAATATTTCTTCAATATAAATATAATAGAAAAAATTATTGTGTTTAGACTTTAGACATCTACATAGAGAGTATTATAGTTTTTTTATGCATTAAATTGCTTGTATTATAGTTCTCTTTAAGTAAATAATTATATTACTGAAATTTAATAAATTTTTGGGTTAATGATCAAATTAGTCCCTGAGTTTGATTTTAATCCCTCTAAGGAAAAATTACGTTTAGTGACATTCATTCTTACAATCACTGGCAGTTTTTTACTGCCACTACGCGTCATTTAGACATTTATCATCAGAAGAACTAAAATCAAACTCGCTTACAAACTCAGCGATTAATTTGACAATTACCCTAAAGAAATTTGAAAAGGAAAATATTATTAATGACATATGAAAACTTGAGAAAATGTTTTTACTACTATATAATAGACCAAAACACATTTGAAAGTATTTTTTCAAATAATACACACATGCAATATATTTAATAGTAAATATTTTATAGAGACTTATTTAATTTTTAAACGATTTTTCTAGAGTGTTCATTAATAAATTTTATCTAGACTATTATTTTTTTCGACCACAAGAAATTATAATTATTTTAGACTATTATTGAATTTAACTAATTAATATTTTCAACTTTCAAAAAAAACTAATTAATATTTTCTACATATAAATATATTTATTAATTTTTCCCTCAATTTATGATTGATAGTTAATATTCTAACTATTTTTAAAAACTACTTAATAAATTATTCTTTTGTATAAGAAACTGAAAAGTTGACAATTCATACTTAATAAAGTTAATAACATAAAATATTCATCAATAATTTATAACTATCATTATTCTATTCAGACAAATCACAATTAAATTTAAAATTATTTTTTAAAATAACACGCAACTACATTATAGTTAATTTAAACAACATACAAAATCATTTCATATTCTATAAGTAAATTTCAAAATATATATTTACAAAATGCATTCAACCATTAACTAATTTCAATATCTAACATGTTTATTTTACTTAAAAGATATTAGTTTGTTGCTATTTTTGTATCTTTTATTTTTTTTCAACCTTATGTTGATAATTAATTGAAATGAAAATAAAAATAAAAATTTAATTAATATTGCCAGTAATGTAGAACTCAAGTCAAATATTCTGTTATATATATCTATATATATATATATATATGTATGTATATAAAATTGTTTTTTGAAAGCAAAATCTTTATTGAATATAAAGTCGAGATACAAATCATTTCGACAAAGGAATAATTACAACGACCGAAAACAAAGATCGCAAACAAAGACTTCAAACACAAACAACGACCGATGTATATAAAACTTATTAACATGATATCTAACTTTAGTATTTAATTTGTTATTTATACATAAAAAGTAGTAATAAGATTTATTGGTTAATTTTTAAAATTCATCAACTTATGAATAATAATGAAAATAAAAATAATAATTTTAATTTTAGCATATAATAATTTTAATTTTTTAGAATTAGTTATAAATGTAAAATTTATTTTTACTATATATTTTTATTAATGTAAAGGTAGTCAACTTAAATTACTATTATTATTAAAAATTTGTCCTCAAGTTATAATTAATAATTAAAACTTAATCAATATAAAAAATTATTTTAAAATATGGGAAATTGAAAATTTTAATAATTATTAATTAATATAATGAATATTAAATTAAATGTAGTTTGTTTTATTTTTATATTTAATTATTAAATGTATTTTATACAAAGGTAAAGTAATCAATGCAAAAGTTCAAGTGTGTTTTATATATATATATATATATATATATATATATATATATATATATATATATGCATATATATATATATATATAGAAGATAGATATTGATAGATAGATAGATATATTGAAGATAGATAGATTTAAAAGTATTTTATATAAATTATTTATTATTTATTTTAATTTTTAATATTTGTCAAATGCAAAGCTCAAGTCAAAGTTTATGAATGTTGTTATTTAATATAAGTAGTTGAATAGTTTTTTATTATATAATTGTTTTTCAGTTTTTAATATTTTTTGTTATTTTTTAATATATTTAATATAAATGTATAGGAGCTTTATAGTTTAATGCATTTAATACATGTAAAACCCCAAGTCTCCTTTACATATATATATAGATGGTTGATTAAATTAAGGATGTCATTTTGAACGAGTGTCATAAAATGTTTTATCAACTAAAAAAAGAGTTCATATTTTTGTAATGATTTAAAGAATTTTTTTTAACAAGTATTACATTTTATTCTTCCTTTATTAATATTTTTAATTCACTTTGTTTTGACAAAATATTCTAAATTCACTTTAAACTCATTTTGAAGGTTCCCGGATGATAACTTAAGTGGTAAAAATTATGTGATATATGGATTGGGTGGAAAAGGTCCGGGAATTAAATTCTTAGAGACTGCAATTTATCTTTCCGATATATATATAAGAAAAAATTCATTTTAAGGTAAAAGCAAGAATCTTTTCTCCGAATTAGTTTGCTGCAGTACCGAACTAAGTCCAAAGGCATGCTTTTTTTTGAAAGGCATGGATTTTTGTTAGAGAAGTACTCCATGTGAGCTATATAAAAAATTACTCAATGTGAGACTTTTTTTTTTCTTGTGGAACCCAGTGCCGTTTTTTTAACCCAAAAAAACTCAGTGTGCTTTTTGTTGAAAAACAAAACAGTGCGTTTTATGATTAATTTTGTGAATAGAATTCAGGCCTAAATATGTTTTTAATCCTTGAAAATATAGTAAATGTTGTTTTAATCATTGAAAATATATTTTTTAATCTTTAATTTATAAAGCTATACATCGTTATCCTAGTCATTGTTATTAACTTTTGCTTATATGGCACACAAAATGGCGACTCACTCAATTTATATGTTTTTTTGTTTGATTGTACATTGCGCGTCACACAATCTGATTTAAAGCTAATTATGTGTTGCACAATCTGAGTTGAAGTTCCACCAAGATCCACATGATTCTCACATGCACAATTTACGTGACATTGAATAGTGTTAATGAGTGAGTCCCACAATGTCAAATTAAATAAAAACAAATTCCTAGTAGGGAGATACGACATTATGTGATTTGCATAATCAAAACTTAACGGTAGAGACTTAAAAAGATAACAATGTTTATTTTTAAAATTAAAAACTAAGAAATATTTTTTTTCAAAGACTAAACCAACATTTATTATATTTTCAAGCACTAAAAACATATTTAAGGAGGGTGTTTGTGATCCCTTTCCTTGTATCTTTCCCTCAATTCCCATTTGGGAATTAGGGTTTTATCATTGAATAATATCATATTTGGCTGGGTTCTATCAGTTTGTTTTGTGTTTTGAAATGTATGATTGAGAAGAGAAAGGGCAAGTCAATTTCTGATTCTCTTCTCTTGCTTCCATTCCACCACTAACCAAGCTGAGGTGAGATATTTATTACTTTAGTTGAAGGGAAAAGGATTACTGGGTTTGTGGAGGTTGGGATTGCTGGGTTTGTTTATGGGTTGGGGTGGAGGTTAAAGAAGATGCTGATGAAGTAGAAGATTAGAATTTTTTATTTAATTAAATGAAGGATTTAATTAGTGTGTCTTAATCATTTTTTAATGAAAAAAGAAAAAAAAATCCACCAAGGCTCATTAATTGACGTGGCAAGGCCACATCAGCTCCCAGAGCTCCGGCATTGACCTAAACGGCCCGAGGGACCAAACTCAACCATTTGTCAAAAAACTGGGACCAATCCTCACATTTATGTCGGCGATGGACTAAAACTATATTTATGGCAAAACATAGAGACCAAAAACTTAATTAAGCGAAAAATAAAACCCATCCTACATTGATGAAGCCAGTCCCTTGTACTTTAAGAAATCCGAAAAAGTCTCCAAAAAACCAGCAGAAAACGAAATTATTCAGACAATTTTTTAACCAGTAGACATCATATGCAACTCTAGAACAAACTAGACTAAGACCCGCGCGTTGCGCGGGCGGATACAATTATTTCAATATTAAAATTGGTTCATTTTTACTTGTAGATGTCCTTGATAAAAGACATAAGTTGAGTTACCTTTCATTTTCAACCGGCACTTGTGTTTGGTTGACCTGAATCTATAGATAACTAATGGAAATTATGGATGGTTCCCTCTACTTTTACATGTCCATTGAAGTAAGGATCAACCAGTGTCATGAGACACCAAAGCATTTATGATTCTCAAGCAAGAATTCAAATGAGAAAGACATCTATATATCCTGTTTATGATCCACGGGCCCTTTTATTGTTTTTTTTTTTGTTGTCAAATGGCCCTTTTATTGTTCAAATGAGAAAGATAAGTTCAAGAAATAGACTATAGTACAACTAAAATTCATTTAAGAGCAAATGAAAGCAGTAGAGTACATGTAACAAAATTCTTCGACAGTGGGCCTGTTTTTTTGGATCAAAAGCCGGAAACATTTCCAATAGTTGCAGTGTTAAAGGGCTCTCTCCATTAGAACTTTTTTGTTGCAAAAAGCACAAATTGCAAAAGAAATGCATTAAAAATAAAGTAGTAATAAACTCATTTCATTGTCAAACAAATTAAACTAACTGTGTAGCCTTCATCCATCAATAATAGAACTTCACTTCAAACACCATTAAAACTATCTCCTTAAAAAATAATCCAAATGCAAATAGTGTTAAAAGGTTCTGTAAAACTATTTAGTTATGCTAAATTTAGAACTAATTTGCAAACAAATTATACATACTCAATTCCTCCACTATGAGCAAGAATTATCTTCTATTACAGTTTACAGGGAATATCATCAACAGAGGAAGATATTACAGTTCAATATGAGACTGCTAGAGACAATTGATCATTGATTAAGAAAATTTATATAAGGGAAAAACTCCTTGACAATGTGAAAAAGGATTTTGATGTCCCTAACCAACTCTGCAAGACCAGTCTCTCAATCAAAGCAAAGACCATCACTTCCTTCTTTGGTGCACCAAATTAAAAATCTTTCGGCTGCAAATAATGACAGAACATATAAAAGAGAAGTTCCGCAAACTTAAAAAACAGAACAAAAGAAATGACATGGTACAACAATTCAATCAATATCTAATACAAAAACCGGATCCATGTTAAGTCAATCAATATTTAAAACACCGACACCATATTATTAGTGAGATGCATCATTCCATAAAAAATGAGATGCACCAAAAGAACTTTTGTCCTTAGATGCTTTTGGTTGAGAATAACACAAGCTACACATTACAAAATGGAGAGAGTCAACAACAAAGTGAGCACTCTTACACAGACTAATATATCACTCCACCCATTCAAAGGGTCCACGGTAAGTCAATTTTTTGACACAAACATAGTAGATCATATAAAATATACACATCCCATTATCACTCACTACTATTAACTACTAACACATAAATTCCTTTATATTGTTGCACGAAAGAGCATGTACAAAAGAGCAGCACAAATGGTAGAGATTGTCTCTGCTTTCCTATCACTGAGGAGGCTGCCCTGGAAACACCTTGGTTTACACGTGGGTTTAGAAGAAGTTACTAAGAAGGGATGCCTTCATAGTTCATATTAAATGATCTGAGCACATACCATATGCCTAAGCAAAATACAAAACCAGCTATGATAGAAATAAGGACTAATAATTATCTAACATATGGTCCAGTAAAAAGAAGATTGGGAAATGAATGAAGTGACAACTAAGAAAAGATGCTTACATGGCGAAAATATTGTGAAGAATAGGGTTAAGGTGGCAACTCTACAAGTTGAGCTTCAGAATTAATAGATATAAGTCCCATTTGGAAGAGCTTATTTGAGCTTATCTGATAGCATAAGCTCTTATGTCAGTGTTTTGAGCTTATTTTCATAAGCTAATCAGGATAGCTTATGGAAAAGAGCTTATGCTTATATATAGCTTATTTTCAATTTACTTTAATAAATTTTTTAAAATAGCTTTTGAATAAGCGCTTATGTCATAAACGCTCAATTAAGCTGTTTTCCAAAACGGGACCATACTAATATATAGTGACAGAATAACATATCTTAAGCTATTTTTCAAATAAAGGGATAACAAAAGAAGATAAGTGAAAATAGAACAGGTAAGCCACAACTCTCTAGCCTCTCCTCCTCCGCCCACAGGTATGTGCAAAACACTGTGGGGGCGGGTGTCTAAAGCGTGTGCTTGAGAAAAATCAGAAGTTATATGACCACATTAATATATTTTTACCAAAGAAACACCATTATGAAATATATACCAAAGTCCTTAACAACTGGCATACTAAATTTCAAATTGCAATAACATTGAGGGTAGTTTTTTTCCAATTTAGTTACACAATTGAGAGAAGTTTTTTTTTCCCAATTTAGTTATGGACTGAAACAAAACAGTTATCACTTGGAAGGATTCCATGACCATAGAATGATAGCATAAAAAGCTCACCAAAACTCCTTGAGGAACAGTTGAATGCTGAGATATAGTAAAACAAATCCTTTGACATTCAGAATTTAAGAATCACCTATTGAGCCTCCTTCACTATATCCTGCATACTGAAAAGAAATTAATATGATGATAGGGATAGATTGATAGAATAACAAATGGCAAGCTATTTTCCAAATAAAGGAATCATGGTTTTCAATTCAGATCTTAACTGCAATTGAAATTTGGTGCCTGCAAACTAAAGATGGCACAAATTTCTCGAGTTCCAGTAGGCATCAAATTGGGATAATCATGCAGATCAAACTTGCTATTTAATGGTAGAAGGTCGAGGAACGGAATTGATTACCTACCTGATCAGAGAGAGATAGAGGTGATGACTGGCTCGATTTCCATGGCGCCTCAAAAACATACTCTTGTTGTAACTTCTGAAGCTTCTCCTACTCTTACTCCTCTATTTTGATCTATCTGAGTATAAACCTTTATGCATTGAAATTGAACACTGAACATGTTAGGGACAATAATTAGAATAAGATTAAAAATAATGGAATTTTGAAAAGGGTTTATTATACATGAATTCACCTTCTCAACATATTGCTCTGTGATGACCAAACCCACAATTTCCGCATTCTCCAAAGTCTAAAATGTAAATAAGGTGGTTGATTAGGGTTAGGGAATAGGAACTTGAGAGAAGAAAATGATCCCTAAAATCGAATGGAAGGGAACCTCGGAATTTCTGGAGCCAAATTGGAGGCTTGTTAATGTGAAATGGTGGTGGATCCCGTTAGAGATGGGGAGGTCAGATAGAATGTGAAAGATGAAAGATGCATTACTGAGAAAATAGAGAAGGTGAACCTGTTTGGTTTCCACAGAGAAGAGAACGTTTAGTGGTTTAGAATGCCGATGCTCTTCTATTTGCTACATGTTGAATCCTTGAGAAGAATTGAAAGTGACACGTATGTAAAATTGCTGAGCTGGACAGTGTTGTTGGAAGTATAAATGATGATGTGGCAGCGCTATATTGCGCGCTTCACAATTCCTATATAATTATAGATTATAGATTATAGATTGAAAGCTGACAAAGGAATTGAAACTAAGCCTCTGTGTCTTTGCCAGATAGCTTCCAATACAATGCTGCAAAAGTCTCCAAGAAAAACTGTCCAGAGAATGATAAAGATAAAATTTACAAGAAATGAATAAAAACTGGTACAATTTACAAAGGTAAATTAAGTTGCAAACTTTACAGGAAAATCACAACTTTCAGACACATGATTAACCATGGGAATTCATTTTCCAATATATACATGCACATTCATTGACATGGTAAAGAGACGTATTATCCTATAAAAGAAACTTCTTCTGATGGTTGATTAAACAACATGTTAACTTTGTATGTTGATGGGAAACAATACCTCTACCTTCATAATCTTTGGACTGGGCGGGACATAAAGAAGATTATGTCCCGCCCAAAATGAACAATAAACCATTGAAGATAGCCATGGCGGGAAGTGCGACACAACGAGCTTCATTGCCCTCCCTTAGATGATGGACCCACAAGCCAGCTGGAAGATTCCTTTGGATTTGTCTTATATGTACAGGGATTTGGGCCCTGATTGTCAGGCCCAAATATAGGAAAGGTCCATATCATGACCACCCCCTCTATAAAAGGGGAGGTCATCCACTTGTACGAAACCAATTTTTCAGCATTAATGAGAATATTCCTTTTATGGTAGTTTTGCTATTTTAGTGCTCTGCTAGGGTTTACTTTTTGTCTTTCTCCTACGTAAGCTTGCCCTAGTACAGAACAATCTTGGATCCATCAACTCGATACCTCCTCCGCTTCCCAACAATCTCCGCAGGCAATAATACATCCTCCAGCATTGCTTCATGAACAGTAGAACCCTTCTTTGGTGGCCTCAATATCCTCCCGGTGGCAATGAAAATTACATCCTAGAAGTTAAATATGATTTAAACTGCACAGTAATGAAATGAAGCTACTCAAAAGTAAAGATTAATAAAGATGAGATTACTCAACAAGAATTCTTAATGAGGGCTTAATACTTCGTACAAGCTAATAGGGATAAGTCACACTGAAATTTCTCAAGACAGAAGAATAACAGATATTATCATGCCAACATGCAATGCAATAAATAAATTACACTCTAAACTCAATTTCATGCAATCATTTATTGTGATTTGTGGATATAACTCTACTACCAGGAGGTCATACCAAAACACTTCCTCATGGTCTATAGTGTGTTTAATTTCCATTAGCAATGGTTAAAATCACTTAAAAGTTATAACATAAGTCATGCCTCACAAAGGATTGCAGAAAAAAGTACTTTCCAGTGAATGTAACAGAAATTCAACCACACAAGCAAGATAAAAGATTGCTTAAATTATAGAATACATCCTCTCGGGAAATAACTACATCAAAATGGCCAATGCAAGGGGCAGGAACACAAATATCATCAAATGTATTCAAACTAAGAAAAAACAATGTCAATGAAAGAAAAATTACCTTCGGATGTACATGATAGAAATAAATTAGAATGAACTTACCTTTCCACTAAACTTCTTCTCAAGCATCCTCACAAGCCTAACATGGATCTTCCGGAAAGCTTTCCTCAATCTGTAAGGAACATGGATAACAACAGCTTTGCAGTTCCCGGAAACGTCAATTTATCTGCAGATCAGTAAAAAACACAAGTCAAAATAGAGAGAAAACTCATGATCCTTCCTACGCACACAGAAGCATGTAATACTCATCCTTACACTGCTGAATTTATGCATAGATCTTGAAATCTCTTTTAAGCTCCTGATAGGTATACTCCAAATGAAACAATGTCTGTATCAGCAACTGCATCCACAGCAACATTCAAAACAACACCTGCCCAACTGACTCTTCAAACTCAGTAGCCTCAGCATCCTTATCCTTGTGGATTTTCTTCCTTGCATACATCCTCACAAACTGCTAACAAAGAACAGAAGTTGTGAGTGGATAACAAGAGGCAATATTTTCCCACTTATCAAGTGGGTGCCTCCAATTGATAAGAAACATCTTAAGGAAGAAAGCTTAAGAGTATTTCTTCTGATACTTTAAAATTCGTTCCACTTTCATAATTCAAAATGAATTAAATATGAGCTGGCTCTGTAATGACTGATGCTCAACTTGAAATGCAGACAAGACAAGCTTGGTAATCAGGACAGACCAGAGTTGTGGCGTGTCCATCAAATCCAAATGAATTTGAAATGCCTGCAATAAAAATAAACACCTATTAAAGTTAATACATAAATAAAAACACAAAGTAAAAAGGAAAGTCACCTGGTTTGGAATTACAGCATACCCAAAACCAAGATCAATAACAAATAACATCTTATCATTAGTTGTTCCAGGTTGACAAAGCAAAAACATTTCTGGGTTTAACTGCATATGGTTGTGGTTCACAGCTAAAACTTATGACATCATGTTTCACCTTAGACACTGCCTCTTCTCACAACGTTCTTCAAAGTCATCTTTTTCTTTGGAATAAAGAGGGCATATACCGCACTCTTTCACCTCAGGATATAATTTAAAACTCTGCTGATTCTTGCCCTCGAAGTCAAAAGTGAAGTTGTCAGCATGAAAGGTCCCTCTGTCGATGCTTGCAGAGACCATTAAGTAATGTTTCCATAGGAATGTGTGCTCGACATGTCCCATTCTATAACAACAAAAACTGAAATAGTCGTTTAACTTATTATTGTTGGGAATGATGTATATTTGGCCATCAGACTCAAATGTTAATCTGCATCTAAAATCACGAATACTATCTTTTGTATAGTTTTTCTTTTCAAACCGCAAAACGACACACATAGAAAAACCAATGAGCCTATCATCATTGCACCAATCTAGAGAATCTTTACCCACAGTAATTGAATTTCCCTCGCAACGATAGGGGAACCAATTAGGAACTGCACTCCCTGGAAAGCAAAAGAACTCAAACCTATACGCATCCTCACCGATCATTCTTCTAATCGATGGGCACTTTAATGCCAATAACTGATTCAGAAATGGTGGAAGCTGTGGGATACAATCAAGCTGTCTGCATTCACTTACATTAAGTGATTTCAAACTTGTAAGATGAGCAATACTCTCTGGAAGGCTCACGATTCTGGTGTCACTTACATCAAGAGATTCCAAGCATAAAAGATGAGCCAAATTCTCTGGAAGGTACACGATTCCGGTACCTCGCAATGACAGTTCCCTTAATGATGACAAGCGGCCTATGTCATTTGGGATTTCTGTTAATTTACGACAGGCTGAACAGTCAAGCACAGAGAGAAGGCTTAGATTACCAATACTGTTTGGAAGTGACTCCAGACCACAGCACCAGTTCAGACACAAGGTTTGAAGACCCACCAAACAGTCCAATGATGAAGGCAGTTCTTTAACTACTGTCCATGATAAGTCAATGTGAGCAAAACTTTCTGCAGGATTCAAGATCTCTGGGAAGTTCTTTAGCTTTGAGCAACCAAACAAATTAAGTTTTGTCAACTTCAATTTGTAAATGCTGCGTGGAAAAGTTTCAAGTGATTCACAATAGGCAAGGTCTAACTTACAGAGTTTGGTGAGTCTTCCAATCGAGGAGGGAATAATTTCAAGCCTTCGGCAACTACGCAAGCTCAGCTCTTCAAGCCCCACCAAACGGTGTAAGGATGAAGGTAGTTCTTGTATTGCTGTTTCGTCTAAGACAAGCACGGCTAAATTTTCTAGTGTCTCCTCGATTTCAGGGATTTTGTTCAAATTAGAGCAGCCACTTAGATAAAGTCTTCTTAGCAATTTCAACTTACAAAGGTCAATTGGAAGGCTTGTAAATAACTTACATTTACCGAGATCTAACCAACAAAGCTCCTGGGAAAGCTGTGAAGGCAAATTTTCTCTCAAATCTTCAATCTCTATACAAGATTTTTCACCCAGATCTCTTCCATTCATGTCTTGATAGCCAGAGGTGCCTTCTAGGTAAGTCCAGCGAAATTTCACATCATCGTAAATTTGGGAACAACCACGTGATTGAACCACCTCAGTTCTATTGATTGAAAACGTTTCCAGTTTACAACAATTGTAGAGCCCCACTAATCCAGAAGTTCTTGATAGAGCATTACTAGAAAGATCTAAACTCGTAAGCTCAAGACAACCATTTAAATATAATAATTTGAGCTTGCAGAGGAAACTCGAGGAGTAAACTTGAATCAAACTTTCACAACCACTAAGAATAATTTCTTCAATATTTGGGAACTTAGAAAGGTCTGGTATTCGAATCAAGTTCAAAGAAGCACGAAGATCGAGCCTTTTCAAATTCGGTAATTCCTGATGTAAAAAGTAAATGATTAGGTGACAAAAAAATTATGTAAACATAATGAACAAGAGTACTATATTATTATACAAAACATGAAAAACTAACTCATAGCATTCAATTCTACACTAATCAGATTGAAAATCAAAGACTGATGATAACTAAAATAGAAAGGAGCACAACGTAAAGCTTGAAGGACCTGATCATCCTCCCAAAGTTGTTCAAGATCGCTATATTGCATCAAAAGTTCAACAAGATTTTTTGGACAAAAGTCCAACGGCAAAGATCTTTGAGGAAATTCATCCCAATCAAGAAGTTTTAAACTATTCGAAAGACTTTCAACACATGCAGGAAGGATCACATTTGTTTGACGTCTTCCCGGAAAATAGTTATGGAAACAAAGCATTCTCAGATTAGGCATGCTTTTGAAACTTTTTGGATGAACTTCAAGTTTTTTTATCCTCCACATGGCGAGGAATATACATTGGACTGCATCCGTCCCCTGAAGGTAAATACAAGGAACTAAAGATAAATAAACATGAAAGGATGTGTCTGAGAAGTTAATCCATGAGACTGTGAGTCATCAAGTAAATATACCTGGTTGTTTCTTAAAACATCATAAATTTCTTCATGGTCCCATAGACGACTGCGTTTTCCAGGATGATTGACACATTCTTGACGAACAATTTGTTTTCCCATTTCCACTATTAGATCATGCACCACGATGCGATCTCTTAAAGTAGATATAAGGCTCTTATCTTTCAGAACATGCATTCCAATGTCAGCAGAGAAACCACAACCATTTAGCATATCCACTACATCATTCACAAAATCGCCTACATATAAGCAAGCTATGTCAAGAAATATGTCCTTCTGTTCACCATCCAGCCCATCATAGCTTAATTTCAACACATTGAAAATCTCAATCTCAGGAAGCTTTTCCAGCTTTTGCAGCTCACTTTCCCATGCTTTCCTTGTTCTACCATAAAGCAGTGAGCCTAAAACTTTGAGAGCTAATGGAACCCCTTTAGCATATTCCAATACCTTTTCTACTAAGTCAGCATAACCTTCCATGGGGCAGATTTGTTTAAAGGCATATAAACTGAAGAGCTGCAGAGAATCTTGGGGATTCATCTCCTTGACTTCATGTATATCATCAGCTTCAGCATTCCTAAGCACCTGCATGTCTCTGCTAGTCACAATGATTCTACTTCCCTGGCCGAAGTTTCCATGCCCTCCAATTAACTCTTGAATTTGACTCGAAGTTTTCACCCCATCAAGAATAAGGAGAACCTTTGCCCGTTTGACCCTTTCAATAGCAAAATGCAATCCATTTGACGAGATATCTTCCTCTAGAAGTTCTGATAAATATTTTTTATGTAGACAGTCAATTCCATCTTTTTCTATTTCTTGCTGAGCATTTACAACACAACTCCTGGAACTGAATTGGGTCGCCAGTTTGTGATGTAGTGTCCGAGCCAGTGTAGTTTTACCTATTCCTCCCATGCCCCAAATTCCTATGATCCGAACAGCTTCTGGCTCAAGCTGCAACAAGGACTGGATTTGTGCAATGTGCTTGTCAATTCCAACCATTCTATGATCGTCACTTGAAAAAGAACGATCCAATTTTCTTAAAATATCTTCCACAATACCATCAACAAGCATGGATTCTGGTCTGGAACATATAAAAGGAACAAAATAAAAGCATTAGTCTGCCATTCTACGTTTGCTTTGATTATATGAACCAAAAGCATATAAATTTGTTGCTTTTGATTTGTAAAAATATAAGTTCATCTTAATTATTACCATACTCTGTAGATGATAATTAATGAAATAAGTTAATACCATATTTATCTAGAATGGTCACTGATAAGTGGTGTTTTTGATGTTTGGGTTTGTATTCTAATTAAAGTTCAAAAAGATTTAACTATAGATGAAAAGCGGTTTTACCTAGTGGTGTTTGAATCCCAGCCAGAGATTGCAGCTGCTTCGGTTAGAGCATCCTTCCACGTCTGTATTACTTCGTCCCGAAATCGCTTTTCATGCTTAACAAATGCATCTTTATAACACCCTTCCTGATGCCTAACATTTGATGGATCCACCTTGTAGAAAACCGGTATCACATTCCTTCCATATCTCTTCTTGCATTTCAGAATCTTGTCGAGTTCATCCAAACACCACGAGGAAGAAGCGTAGTGTTGGGAGAAAATGATGATGTAAATCATTGATTCTTCCATAGCTTTGCACAGTTCAGGTGAGATTGCATCGCCTTTGTCTAGCCTGTAATCTATAAATGTTTGGATCCTTTTCCTACAAAGACCATCATAAAGATGACTAGTGAAGTTGTCACGTGTGTCTTCTCCTCTAAAGCTCAAGAACACATCATACTTTGGAGGAGTCATAACAATAGCAGCAGCAGAAGATGAAGATGAAGAACTCCCCAACATTGGAATCAAAATTTCTTTCCTTCAGCTGGTTGGTAATCTGTAAGTTGTTGCACTTGGCTTTAGTATATATATTATATAATTGTATCATGCCATAAAACTCTGATAGATCATATAGTATTATATAATTTGAAAACTTCCATGTGCCATCTAATACTGACCAGTCAACTATAAACTTTTCACATTACACAAGATTCCCTTTGTTTTTGTTGCTCTAAGAAGTTGCTAAAAAATTCATTAAAACGAAAGTTAAAAATATAAATTGTAATTACACTGTAGGAGTGATGTTATATTGTAGAAAATCACACTGTAGAATCATAATGCAGTGACAGTAACGATTACACAAAGTGGAAAAGAACAGAACAAACCAAAATCTAAGAGTAAGAGGTGATATATAAAAAGTCATTATCACAGTTTCATCATAAAGTGGACTCAGCAAATAATAATTGCTAATTGCTAATTACTATATAGACCCAAATCTAAAATGCCATTATTGATAGAATTAAAGTGAGGAAAACCTGTGAGCCGCAAACGAACTTGAAAGGGTAGAGGAAGACGCGAAGAGGGGAGCTGTGAGGAAGAGTGAAGCCAGGGAGAGGGTAGCTGCAGAAAATACAAGTAGTTGCTAGAACTTGGCAGTGGAATAGAGCAAATATGGAAAGGGTTTGGCTATCTTTTTTCGAGTGGTGTACAAATCTGGTGATGTGTGTGCCCTCTGTGTAATCCGGTTTTATTTGGTTTTGGAGTTGGCGAATAATTATATCTTGACATGGTGTAGACAGGTGGGGAAGAAGAGGGATAGAAAAAAAGGAAAGATAAAATAAGGGTTATATATGGAAGAGTAGAATATTTTTTGCTAGATTATTGTTAAAGGTCTTATATTTAGGAACTAGAAAATTTTAAAACTAGGTCTTATCATTAGGAACGGAGGGAGTAGTTTTTTCTGGTTACTTCTTTTTTCTTCCCATTATATTTGGGTTTAACGCCTTTTATATTAAGTGTAAATACAATATTTAACTTAAAATAAGGATGTTAATATAACATCAAAAACAACAAAAATGCAGTTGGGGGCACCACTGTTGACATCATTTAAATATGTTTTTGTGGCCGTTTTTAAACGCCACATGATGATGTCATTATAAAAGGTGTGTGTTTATATATAATTATAATCACTCAAATAATCACTCAAAACAAAGGGTTTCCCAATAGCAATATGCCAATTACGGATCTTTCCGAGGAAAAGTGATATTAAAATTACCATTTTGCTCCATTTTCTTCAACAATTGATGTTTTTCCTTGTGGTTAGGCAAATGCCCAACGAAAATGCAGTTGGGGGCATCATTTTTTTTGCTCGAACACGGATTAGTGGTTAAATAATTCATTTCTTAAACAAGCGGTTGAGAATTCATGTCTTAAACAAGTAGTTAAAAGTTCGATTACAACTCTTATGAATGAAAAAACATTTTACTCAACCCTTTATAATTTAGTACGTCGATTACAAAAAAAAATATTTAGATGCTTAATTCCCGTGACCAATCCCTAAAACCAGAAGGTTTTGAAGCAAATTTGACAGTTGGTGGCGTGTCAATTACTAGAAAATCCAGGTTTTTTTGCGGATTCTGAGATGAAAAAATAATTTCAATTTTTAGAGTAGTGTATTGGTAAAGATAATTATATATATGTAATTGTAATGTAAAGGTCGAAAGTATATGGTTGATTAAATTAAGGATGTTTTGAACAAATAGTCGATTACGAGTGTTCTAAAATGTTTTTATTTATTTAAAAAGTGTTAACATTTTTTATTTAATAAATATTTACTTTCAACAAGAAATGCATTTTATTCTCCCTTTATTAATATTCAAAATCCCCTCTAAACTTATTTTGAAGCAAAAGCAAGAATCTTTTCTCAGAATTAGTTTGTTTTTGTTGTTGTTAAAAATGTATGAAATTAAAACTCAAAGGTTTGTCAAACGACACTTACAACATGCGAGAAAACTCCCTAAGAGTGCTATTCGCAATGCACAAATACATAAGAAAATTAAGAGCAAGCATGCACACTCAACTGAAACAAACAGCTAAAACATGATGTAAAAACCCTAGAGCCCAACAAAAGCCCATAAAATCCAAAAGAACAGAGAGCCAATTAACTTCTGAGGAGATAAAAAAACATTTTTAACCAGTGCTCCCTCTTTACAACGAAACGGCTTAACCGAAGTTGTAGTGCAGCGGCGAAAAGCGAAGCCAGTATGCTTCAGCGGCACAAATATGGGTCAACTCTACAACTCTGAGAACAAGGAAAAGAGGAGAACTTTTGTAGATTCCATACATGCAGCAGCAGGAGCTGCAGAACTGGGATGCCAAGAACACCAAAGCATCTAGATCGAGCTTGTAGATCACTAAAGCATTATCAGAGAACCTGGATTTGAGAAGAACAGTGCCAGATCTGGAGCTTTGACGCTCCGGTGGTAGATGACGGCGGAAAAGACCAGAGGAGGCGAGGGTGGCAACGAGGGCGACATGAATGGTCGTGGAGGAGAGGGTGGCAGCGGTTTGAGGAAGATGGTGATGGCCAAGGAGAAAAACCAAAACAAACCCACTTATTTGGGTAAAGGATCCACCTAATGTGGAAGAGAACCCACCTGATGTGGAAAGAAACCTACCTAAAGTAGGAAAAGAACTCCCTAGAGGAGAAGAAGAAGTCCCCCAAAGGGAGAGGAACCCCCAAGGGGGAGAAGCACCACTCAGCAAACAAACCCTAGCAGACGTTTAAAACAGAGAAACCTAACAACAAATACATAAATGCACAAATACATAAGAAAATATATTTTTTTTTCCTTGTCGAGCCCAGTGAGTTTCTTCACCCAAAAAGAAACCAGTTCACTTGGATTAGTTTTGTGAATAGAATTAATTTTGATAAAGTTGATTAGGATTCCTTTCAAAACAAAAGATTAGGATTAAATCAAGCTAAAAGTGAGGTGATATTTAGATAATATTTATGAACAAAAATTGTATGGTCATTTTGTGAATTCTAGTGGTAAATAAATTAGGCTTAAATAAGCTTTAGGTCCCTGAAATTTTAAAGGGAATTAAATTAAGTCCCTGTAATTATTTTACATGAAATGTTGCTCCTGGAAATTATTTGTAATCAAATTGGGTCCCTACGTGTGTTTTAGTCTTATGTGGCTCGAATTTTGCCCAATCATCATTTCCATGTGGTTTTTATTTTTATTTTTAATGCTTAGGTGAAAAATTTAATTCATATTTGTATTAAACGTGTGTAATTTGTTGTTCCTATTTTCTTAGTTGTCTACATTTTAACTAAGATGTTTTATCTACCAAGATGTGCGACCAAATGTTGGAGCATCTGGTGCAACATTTGTCCCTGCATAGCTGCTGTGTGTTGCACGTGCTTTCTAGAAGTTTTGGATTGATTGACGTGATCAACAAGTTAGGGTTGTTGAAGAAGCTTCTGCATGTTTATCTGAAAATAAATCAAGTGTAACCAAATCTGTTGAAGAAGATTTGATTTGGTTTAAAGTGTAGAATATTATATCTTTTTGTGTTCAAATTTTATTTGATAAGATTTGCTACTGGTTTAAAAGATTTCTTCCAGATTCAGTATGAGGTGATTGTTTTTATTATGTGAACAAATCTTCTGAAGAAAGATTTGTTGTTGCTTTTTTTTGTGGAGAAAATATGTTTGACATCAAATCTTTGAAAACAAGATTTGTTCCATTTTTAGTTTATGGACTCAGATTGTTTCAAGCCCATTGAAGATCAAAGCCTGCAGAAGAACAACTATTTAAGGACGCTAAACCTTAGTTGATGGGTGTGCGTTGGGCACCAAATTATGATGTTGTTAGGGTTTTGTTTTTGTGATTCCTTGTTGTTATTTTGTACACCACTCTACTACCAGCATTGATCATTATAACGCTTAGAGTTGGTTTGTTTAGTTGAGTTGTAATCTCTTCAAACCTGTATTGTTTTTGTGGGCCTCATACTTAGGGGGAAGGACTAAGTATAAATCACTAGGTAGTATTAGGTGGGAAGGCTTTGAACATGATGATCGTTCATCTAAGACTGGGTGTACCAATATTACTAATAGTGGATTTACTTTCTCAAGTGAAAATCCTCCAGATGTAGAGGATGTTGCACCGAAGTGGGTTACCAATTCTATGTGTTAATCTTTACAATCTTGTTGTAGTTATTACTGAACTGAACTTTATATGTGTCATATGTTGTACGCGTTGTCCTGAACATTGTGTTCGACATCCTTCTTGAGCGTGAACCAAAATTTCATAATTAATAAATAATACTAAATTATTAATTAAATTATTCTCTTATTATATATTTAAATTATTAATTAAATCTCATAAATCCTAATTAAAACACACCATTAATGTAAGGGTTATATATGGAAGAGTAGAATATTTTTTGCTAGATTATTGTTAAAGGTCTTATATTTAGGAACTAGAAAATTTTAAAACTAGGTCTTATAATTAGGAATGGAGGGAGTAGTTTTTTCTGGTTACTTCTTTTTTCTTCCCATTATATTTGGGTTTAACGCCTTTTATATTAAGTGTAAATACAATATTTAACTTAAACTAAGGATGTTAATATAACATCAAAAACAACAAAAATGCAGTTGGGGGCACCACTTTTTGTTGACATCATTTAAATATGTTTTTGTGGCCGTTTTTAAACGCCACATGATGATGTCATTATAAAAGGTGTGTGTTTATATATAATTATAATCACTCAAATAATCACTCAAAACAAAGGGTTTCCCAATAGCAATATGCCAATTACGGATCTTCCCGAGGAAAAGTGATATTAAAATTACCATTTTGCTCCATTTTCTTCAACAATTGATGTTTTTCCTTGTGGTTAGGCAAATGCCCAACGAAAATGCAGTTGGGGGCATCATTTTTTTTGCTCGAACACGGATTAGTGGTTAAATAATTCATTTCTTAAACAAGCGGTTGAGAATTCATGTCTTAAACAAGTAGTTAAAAGTTCGATTACAACTCTTATGAATGAAAAAACATTTTACTCAACTCTTTATATTTAGTACGTCGATTACAAAAAAAAATATTTAGATGCTTAATTCCCATAAATCCTAATTAAACTAATTTAAAATCAATTAGACATTGCATCTTCATATTCATCAAACTTCCATAAATACACTTCTTCATCAAATTTCTCCATCATCTACACTTGTTGGCATACCCAGAACCTCAACTCCAACTTCTTTCTTCACTTTCTTCATCAAGATCAACCTCTTTTATCATCTTTCAGAAAAAACCCTCAACCAAGAAAAACCCCAATCACTTTCACATAAGAAAGAAATTCATGTGGAAATGCTGATTGGGAAAAATTCGAGCCACATAAGATTGAAGCACACGTAGGGACCCAATTTGATTAAAAAAATTATTTCCAAGGACAACATTTCATGCAAAAAAATTTCAGGGACTTAATTTGATTCTCTTTACAATTTTAAGGACCTAAAGCTTATTTAAGCCAATCAATTATTACAATTGATTATTAGTGTGTTAGAATTGGCCGTCGACACACAATACAAAGCACAGTAACTAAAGATGAAAAATATGACACTTCAGTCATAAACGTTTAATATTTTTGAGTAGGCTAGACTATTTACTTAAAGTTTAACATATCCCAGCCTATTTCCACCATGAACGGTAGGTAATCTCTGAAGTTATATTTTGTAGCTTCTTCCTAAAAGTGATTATAAAATTTTCAACCACATTACCAAACATGTTATATATGTTACGGTGGTGGATATTTAAGACTTGTGCATTCATTTCATAATTGATTTTGGAGTTAAAATCTAGAGAGAAACAATCCAACTAAACACCCCAAAACTAATAGTGGAGAATCAGTTTTAACACTTACAAATGTGAAATCAAGCATACCCTAAGTGGAGCTTGTGATCGACCCTTAAGCACAAGTTGAAGGCTCAATCTAGTCATTCTAGTGTATGCAAACACATCAAGCATGTGGAAAAGGGGTTATTTTGGGCTTTTTGTATTGCTGTATCAGCCTGTTGGGCTTTTATTAATGGACCCTTGGACCAAAAAGAAGGTTGAAGGCTCATGAAGCCCAATCCTAATTTTGTGAGCATGTTGAATCCGAGTCAAGATTGGCAGCTCGTACGACAGAAGAAGAAACTTCCCAGAAAGTGGCGCATTTATATGTTCATTTCACTTGGACCTGCTGCTGCTAGTTGCTGCATCTTAGGTACATTCACTACTGACAGAGATGTTCCTCAGCTTACTTTTTTATATTACTTTTCATCTTCATAAAAAATCAAGTTGTTTCTAAATTATAATTAGCCACTTTACTAGACAGGTTGAAATATCATGTATACTTTATGCCCAAGTAATACCTACCTCAACAGAACCAAATATTCAAATATCAAAAGATGGCATAAGACCATTCATTTGACAAAGTACCATCAGATATTTTAAAATAATCTCTTTTTAAGGCAACTTGCCAGAAAATTATTATACATGCAATTTTTTTATGTATAACTCTTGTACTTATTAAGAAAAATGTTGAGTACACACCTAATGAGTGTATACACCCAAAATCATAAATATGTAGAAATGAGAAAAATATAAATGTATATATAATGTAATATGATAATAGAAAAAAATATAGCGATGAAGCTTAAACTATCTTATGACCTTATGTAAATTACTCAAACTCTTGATCACTATTCAGTTTCAATTAATGGCTTAGCTAACCACAAATTGTGATTTGACAAAAAAAAATATTTTGTATTAATTAGACTATATAAAATCTGAGTAACTAGTATTACAATATTATATTATATGCTGAAGTTGATATTTGAGGCTGTGAATAAGAAAAAAGAAGTAGAAGTCTTTGTCTTACAATTTGGCCAAATTGGAAAGAAAATGACAAGAATTTGACTTATGGAATTAAAAAAGATTGCAACTTAATCCCAATCAATGGACAATCTCACCTTACCATAACCACTGGCCCTATCTTTTTCGAAGTAAACATCCTGGTAGTTTCTACATTAGCTCCAACTCTGTGTTTGAATTTTTTTTACAGAAGGAAAATTAATAATAAAACAAAAAAAAAAACTAACTAGCTAACATCTAAATACAAGGATTTTCAGAATAAAATAAAATAAATACAAGGATGTATTAGCAAAGGAAGAAGACCTCCTCTAAACTTGGATTGAGGTGCCGCATCTCTCTGCCTCACGAGCTAAATAGTCCGCTATATTATTCCTTTCTCGTTGCACATGAGTGAACTGAATACTCTGAAATCTCAACGATCAACAACATCACGAGCCCAATACAAACTAACATCTTCATTTGTTTGTAACACAGTAACCACTTGTAGACAGTCAGATGAGCACAATACACATGTAATGTTGAGATCCAAAGCATGTTGAAGCCCCATGTCCACTACTGTCATTTATGCTCGAAACAACACCGCCAGGTCCAGCTCTACGAGCAATAACAGATACCCAATCACCCGCAGCATCCCAAAGAACCGCCGCGCACCCCATTCAATTTAGCAGCGGATTCCTGCTCCCATCAGTAGCAATTCGCACAACAGCATCTGAAATCATTAGACCCAAATTCGTGCTAGAGCTTAATAGCTAAGGCTGTACGCCCTCTGCCATAAATTCACGTCCTTGAGAACACTTCGAAGGACCTGATTGAGTGTTCAATGGTGCTCACCGAAGGCTCTGTGGTTTCTCCATCGCCACGTCCATCATAGCACTACAATGCCCAGAACGTTGTTTTTATTTCTTAACAGGACATGAAACCAATGAACAAAATGTAAGATCAAGTTTTGATCTAGTAGTACAACTCTATGTTTTGATGATTACACGTTAACTATTGTGTATGAACAATTATGGTACTTTAACGTTGTTTTCTGAGTGTTTCTAATGACAGGCTATGACTCTGGTCTTATTTCACATAATTCAGAAGCACTATGCTCAAAGAGTAACCTCCGCAACGCTTTCGCACTTACTATGTTCAATCTGAACAGTAGATTAAGCTTTAGAAGATCTGAAGATAGTAAAGCTCTGATATGGATTCAGTTCACTAGAAGCTCTGAAGGATCAGAAGCTCTGAAGGTCCAGAAGCTGAGTAGTGAAGATTCTGAAGTCCAAGAGTAAGCTGGCTCTGAAGACCAAGTACTTCTCCTCTGAGTTCAGAAGCAGAAGGTACAAAGGTCAGAGGATCCAAGCTTTCCTCTAACTCTGATCACCAAGTTTCACAAGTTCCAACATGAAGCGTCGCTCTGATCAGAAGTCAACTAGGATAAAGGTCATGTCACTATCCAAAGTACAAAAGCAAGTGTACCATTCTTGACGACCTTACCTAACTTATTCAGCCACAACAGAACCTGGAAAACCCAGATCTGCCCTCCAACGGTAGCATTCCATGCAAACTTCCAAACCTTAATCCTTGGAGTATATAAAGAGGCTGAAGATGAAAGATGCTTTTTGAGAAGAAACTTTGTTCAAGCTCACGCGATATTCAAATATTTCTCTTAAGCAATCTTTCTTCATATTGTACTAATTGTGTTTACCATTAGCTTTCTGAGAAGCATTTCTTTGTAAACCCAATCTTTCAAACAGTTGTTTGTTTTTCCTTAAGGAGACCAAGGTTGGTCGGATCCTTGAGAAGACTAAGAGAGTGAATCTTAGTGATAGCTAAGTCAGTGTATTGTTAGTCACTTTGCAGGTTGCAAGTGCAGTTGTAACAAACTCTGATTAGTGGATTGCCTTCATTCTAAGAAGGAAGAAATCACCTTAACGGGTGGACTGGATTAGCTTGAGGGATTTATCAAGTGAACCAGGATAAAATCATTGTGTGCTTTCCTCAACTCTTATCTTAACACTTTTATCTTTGGTGTTCGAAGAGATTTGTTAAAATCTCAAGTGAGAAAGGTTTTAGATTGAAAACGCTATTCAAACCCCCCTTTTCTATCGTTTTTCATACCTTCACAAAAGCCATGTGATTCGCAAGGGGAGGCAAGATAGATCCAAGCTAGGATCAAACAGTGCAAGAATATGGGCATCCTCGAAAAATGCGGTCCATATCTTCCTGATCTGCATCGCATCTTTGGCAAGCCGCATTTAGCGCCAGATGACACCGATGACGCTTCTCATTAGTGGGTAGCTCTCCTTTCCCGATAAGCTATAGGAAGAATCAGATTATTTCAAGGACTTTTGCCTTCCAATTTAACCTCCAAGGTTCGTCGTTCTCCTCTACAGGAGACACCAAACTGTGGTACATGGAATTAGGCGTATAATGCCCATCTGGTGCGTGAATCCAACATAAATATCTGGCTTTGACTCCACCATTCTCTTCCAGTCAATGAGCATCATTTCGCTTCCAAGTTGGTTGTGAGCCCAGCTTGCTCTCGCTGATCCCATATGGTTGGAAATGCGCTCCATTGTCTCCGGGATTGCCCACATTCCAAGGAGCTTTGGCTCCGTTCAGGTTGCATTTTCTTCCCGAATTTCTTTGTTTCAAATCTTTGGAACTGGATTGGGGATATGATTAATCATTCTGAAGCTGTGTGGATTGGCGATGAGGTTTGGCCCATGGAGTATGTTCAACGTCAAATTGTGAGCACTAATCATAGCTCGGGCTGGTGGGTTCGAAATGATGTGATTCAACGTGCGGTTTCGAGTTTTGTTCCTCCTCCAACTGGCTGGATAAAATTGCACGTGGATGGTAGGTTCCATCGCCAGTCTTCTTTGATGAGCTGTGGTGGCCTGCTCAGGGATCACAATGGTGTCTGGGTTGAAGGGTTTGCTAGTTTCGAAGGCATTGGTGAGGTGTTCCTTCCTGAACTCATTGCTGTTATAAGGGGTTTAACCTTGGCTTGAAAAAAGGGGGCCTGTAAGCTTATCTGCATATCATATTGTCCGGATGTTCTCACTAGTAACATCTCTCTAAACTTGTACTCTTCTGCAATTTACTTGGCTGAGGCAAAGAGTTTACTGCACCAGGATTGAGAAATGTCTAATCATGAACCTAGGGAGATGAATAAACTTGCTGATGCTCTAGCAAAGTTGGGGTTTAGACTGAGAGTAGATTTCTCTTCTTGGGTCGTTCCCCCTCCTGAGATTGCTCCTCTTGTGGGGTGTGGCTAGCTTTTCTTCTTCTTCTTCTTGAGTTCTTTGTTGTTTTGTTTAAAAAATATTATTGAAAATTCCATATAAAATTAAAAAACATCTAATCATTTTGATTTATTTAAAGTTTAAATTTATTTATATTATCTAATTTCATTTAAACATATTTAGAAATAGAATAGAACTAAAACATCAATGCCTAATTTTTATAATAGTAAATATTTTGAATTAAATAAAGTATTTAAGGTGAATTTGCACAAAATATATTTTTCAGAAAGATAAGTTATATTGATTTATGTTCATGCAGGGAACAAAGAGACTGTGTCAATCGGTAATGGATTGCTCTAGTCAAGTTTAGTAATGTATTCAATGTGTCCTGTCAAATTGTAGATATATACATATGTTTACATAGGGTATGGATTAGGGTTTTCACGTTCAATATACCCTTCACTAGTTGTTTGACTGGAGGACCTCCTTAATCTAAGTTGAGGGACATGAATTGATTATTTCCTTCTTTTGGAACCATTATGCCATTGCAAAAATTCGAGGAGAATTATTGATAGTGTCATTAAGATTGATCGACCGATCGAGCCAAAATCAAGGATAGTACAAAACCCAAAGCCTTCAACAATTTTAATTGTGTGAAGTCTTAATGCATTGTACGGTTGGGTGAAGTGACTTGACACAACATAATCATTGCAACTTGAGAGATCTCAAGTGGTGAAGTATCTCGATGCGAGTCTTTGAATTGTGACGGGCCAATTGATCCTTTTCTCCCAACACTCGAAGTGTATATGCCTAGCTATTACAAGAATGAGACACCTCTTGTGAGCTTGTGACAACCTTTAATTACAATAATGAAATGAGGAAAAATGGTAAATTGCGGAGTCATCCTTTCTGTTTATTGATTAACCCTATATTAATTTCACATCATT
This sequence comes from Lotus japonicus, assembly GCF_012489685.1. Lineage (NCBI taxonomy): Eukaryota > Viridiplantae > Streptophyta > Magnoliopsida > Fabales > Fabaceae > Lotus > Lotus japonicus. Next base: position 77,613,234 of record NC_080041.1, read on the forward strand.
TTTACTATTGTTAATTAACCCATTTTAATTTAAAGCCCCATTGTGGACTAATGATATGGTAAGAATATTATCGGCATATTCTCTCTATTTCTAATTTTCTATATATTTATTTCCAGATAAGTCTTATGTGAAGGAAATCCGGTTCAAAACCAAGCCAGCAAACATCCATCCATTCAAGTCCACTTTATGCATGAATAAATAATGAAGGGGAAATTAGTAGTGTCCTGGTAATTAAAGATTTAAGAAATGGGAAAACCATGGAAAACCTTGTTAAAGGGACAGTAGCTTGAGAATTTTATCCAATGTGCTTGACTCATGCCTGTGCTTGTAAGCATAAGATTAGTTTAACTTGGCTTAATATTAAAGGCAAAAAGGCACAAGATGAACAAAACTAGTTTTTTAATGGCTTAATTTGTGTGCTTTGATGTGCCGTGCTTTTTTGTTTATTAATTATTACTACTACTTGTTTTAATGATAGGCGTTTTTTTAATTATATATTGGGTGTCGACACTTAACATAACATGCGTATTTCGCGTGTGTTTCAAAAAATCATATATAGCTAGGTTAATCATCCTAGGATGAATAGTTAATGGATTAGCACAAATGTATAACTATAGTACTGAGGGTTAGCTCAAGTGGTAAGAGTTAGAGGACATAAGGGTGGGGAGGGGAAGGTCCAGGGTTCGAATCCTGGAAGTGAACTTTGAAGAAAATTTCTAACTTACTAACAACTAACCACTAACATTTGCCTATAAAAAAAAAAAACTGATTCTCAAGAAACATTCTTAATTCATAAGCTTATTCCAAACGAGACCGTGTTGGAGGGGATTGAAATTAGTGGACCTTATTAATTGCTAATTGTAGCACGGTACGGTTGATTTTTCTCAGATAATATGACAAAATACTATGGCCACAGAGATGTGGTCCTTAATTAGCAGAACATTGATCATTAATTAGTGTGACAATGTGACATTACATGGCAATTCCTAATGCTTGTAAGTTGGAATGTTAATTACTACGAAACAAACGTGCGGTTTCTTGGTGGATTACAGATGAACTAACTAAAAATCCAAATTAGCAGCTAGCTGGAGTGGATGACGCAGGTTTGCATACGTGGACACCAAACAACTTGACCAAGTATTCAAACTCACTGTTCAATACTTCAATATTGGAGAGATGCAGATTCTCTACGGTGAACAGTAATATTCAATGTAATTTTCGTATTAAGGATTTGGCAACCAGTTAAAGAATGTTTTGGTTTTAGCAAGTATATATTCTACGTTATACGCCTATGAGACTAATCTTATCAAAGTAAAGTTATGAATAAACAAATTTTAATAAATCATTTTTCATACACATTTTTATGAATCAAACTCTCAACTAAATATTTAACGAGTTCTACCAATTGAGTTAGATGTTGTTGGCGACCAAATAAAGAATTAAGCAAACTATAACATTTTTTTATCTTCGACAGATGTCACCACCTATTCAAAAAACACTTGCATGTCTCTCATAAAAAATGTATTTCACTAATAATAAATAATATATACTAGTAACATTTTATTAAAAAGTATACTCCCTTCGTCCCTAATTATAAGTCCCAACAATGATATATACACACCTCCTTTTTTATACACTTCATCTCCACTTATTTTTATTTCTATATCTCTCATCTTATCATCTATCACATCTTATATTTTTTCTATCTTACATTTTCTTTTTTTTCTATTTCTCTTCTCCTCCACCTCTTTCCATCTCATTTTGAGGTGTGAACAAATAATTATTCTTACAAGTCCCTATAAAGAAATTTTGGTTTCCATCTCACTTACCTCCCCTAATGTGTTATTATTGTTGCATTGATCTCCCCTCTATTATTTAACAATATAGTAAACTAGTAATCACTCTTATTTTATTGTGAAATATTGTACTAACCTCACTTAAACATTTTATCAAAAAGTATAATATTTTTAAGATTAATTTCTATGTACTGACGGTGTAAAAAGTTTTACACTATCATTTAATCACAACCTTTCATTTTCTATTTTAGATATTATTAAATTTAAAATTAATTGTGAGATAAAAAAATGGAGGAATGTGATTAAATGATGATGTAAAACTTATTTACACCGTCAGTGCATAGAAATTAATCTCAATATTTTTGGGTTAACAAATAAAATATTTAATATTTTTAATAACATGAAATATAAAAAATTCTGCTTATTTTAGCAGTCACAAAATTTACACGATAGGAACGACATGATTTGCCATGTCGATCCTAGAACCATCATCATTCATTCATCCTAGCGAACACAGTCAACCGAAGCCGACATATTGAAATATCCAACAAAAAAAAACAACAATATGGTACGGAGAAAAAAAAAAGTGACGGAAGCAGTGACAAAATCACTCTCAAACAAAACACTCACACGTGCCTCCTTTGCCACGTGTTGGCTGCTCTACACAGTTCCACCCTCCACCTTAACTACGCACGTGCTTCAATTCACTGTCTCTCTATTGATTCTTCCACCCTATATAAACACCTCCATCCACTCTCTCATAGTCTCATTCCAATTTCCAAGTCACAGAGCAAAACAGAGAAGAAGAAGAATCATCATCAACATTCAACAACAACTACATCACCATCATCATCAATCAATCAACAGGAATTCAAACACCAATGAAGGGTGAATTAGAGTTGCCACCTGGGTTCAGATTCCACCCAACAGATGAAGAATTGGTGAACCACTACCTCTGCACAAAATGTGCTGGCCAATCCTTCAACTACTCCGTTATCAAAGAAATCGATTTGTACAAGTTTGATCCATGGCAGCTTCCAGGTAAACAACGATTTCCAATCGATTTTGTGTGAATTTCTGTGATAAAATGAGTTTTTGATGTTGACCATGAGGTGTTTGATGAAATGCAGAAATGGGTTTTGATGGCGAGAAAGAATGGTACTTCTTTTCTCCGAGAGACCGGAAGTATCCGAATGGTTCCCGGCCGAACCGGGCGGCCGGGAGCGGGTATTGGAAGGCTACTGGAGCTGATAAACCGATTGGGAAGCCCAAGGCGTTGGGGATTAAGAAGGCACTGGTGTTTTATGTGGGGAAAGCACCTAAAGGAATCAAAACGAATTGGATCATGCATGAGTATCGTCTTGCCAATGTTGATAGATCAGCTGGAAAGAAAAGCAACTTGAGGGTATGTGATTTCATGAATTTGTTATTACAAAAGGCTTCAATTTTTGAACTTTTTGATTGATGGGGTGTGTGAAGATTGAAAAAAGTTTCTGATATTTTGGTTTGTTTTATTTGCAGCTTGATGATTGGGTGTTGTGTAGAATTTACAACAAGAAAGGGAAGATTGAGAAATACAACACCCCCACACCAAAGTTTTCAGGTTTAGGGGAGGTTCATGATAGTTATGATGAGCATGAGCATGAGAGGAAGCCAGAGATTCATGATCAATTGTACATGGAGGCATCAGATTCAGTGCCCAGGCTGCACACGGATTCGAGTGGCTCGGAGCATGCGGCTTCACCTGATGTCACGTGTGACAAGGAGGTGCAGAGCGAGCCTCAGTGGAATAATGAGCTAGAGTTCAAGCTGGATGATGGCACCTTTGATTTTCAGTTCAGTTTCTTGGATGATAACAACATGTCGGTGGATGAGTACCAACTGAACCAGTTATCACCGTTGCAGGATATGTTCATGTACCTGGAAAAGCCATTTTGATTCTTCTGGTCCAAGCGTTTGTATGAATTGAAAGTGAAAGTTTTTGGGAAGGGGGAAAGGGTTTTGCCTAATTAGTTTGTAGGAAAAGTCACCATTTATGCAATTGCACCTAACTACAGCTTGTGAACCAAACAAACATTGATGCACGTGCGGTAACTACTCTCATTCTCAGCTCTTGGGAGATATGGGAAGTTTGAACTCTGCTGACATGGACCAATTGGATTGGACCCTACTGAAAAAAAGGAAAAGAAAATGAGATTAGGCCCTGTTGTGTGTAAGTAGTGAAAAATAAGAAGCAGGAAGATCTCAACAGGGTGCTGATCCATTCCAATGGATCATGCAATGTTAGAGTGTAAATGTGTAGGTGCAACCGTGCAAGGACTCTTAGAAAAATTCTTGTTCAATATTGTTATTGTAGTGGGATTTTTTCATATCTTTGTAATATACAACAACTTGTACTTTTCAATTCAAAGGAAACAATTGAATGAAAATTCTTATATTCAAAGGGATAGAATGTGCATTTTATATCTACCTGTCTTATATTCAAAGGGATTCAATTTGACTACAATATGTTACATCTTCTTTCTCAAGGTTTTGGTACTTTTGACCTTTCTCACACATTGGAACATAGCAAGTGATTTATACGGATTAAGAAAACTTGTTTTCTGTAGTCAAATTTGAATAGATCTGAAAATCTTGAAAGACAAGATGTAACATATTGTATGAAATCTGCCAATGAATTAAATCAAGAGATGATGCATCTAATCTTCACATCAATCAGCATTAGTCTTTGGCTCTTTGCTTTGCCTTTTGCCTTTCAAATTCTAACCGTGCATTCAAACTAATATGATATGAATGATTATATGACTGATTAGCCGAAAATACACTGTAAACTGTACCAATATACTACTATATACAACACAAGGATATCTTCTTAAGCAGATACATTCATTTTGATACAACCACCCTTGTCTTATAAATCAGCACAATAGCTACTATCTGATGATAACAAAGATGTAAAAGAGTTCCCAAGTTGTCTTTGGTGATCAAATGCTGACATGTCTGGAATTTGGAACCCGGTTACAATCTGCTGGTGCCCAACCAATCAGTTGCTTCTCATTGTCAAATACCATCACTTTGTCTAGCATGGATATGTCTGCATAAACAAGACAGAGGAGTTTATAATGGACAGTTAATTGGCTAATACAAGCATCTGAAGAAGAGAGATAGTAACAAAATTCGTACCTCCAATTAGGTTCAGATCACCCATTCCTACTTCAGAGCCATCTAGAATGCCCAAGCAAACATTTCCCATGTTCTGAATCAACAATTTATCAGCATTTAGAAACAAAATGTATCAGTTACTTGTGATAACAATAAAAAACCAATCTACGAGAAATTGATTAGTTGGGACTTAAGACTTACTGATACAATCAGATATGCTTCAGGAGGGATTTCAAACTGAGTATTAGTTCTCCCACTGCTGGTGAAACTAAGTGCCATAGGCTTGAAGTATTTTCTGACTTCATATACACTTCTAAAAGGTCTTTTACCATGCCAGCAAAGAGGTAAAGTTTGGTCATCCGGTGCTTCTTTCAGGGGTTTTCCAGCTAATTCCTTCTTCAACTGCGCATGGAAATTGAACAAAAGACTCATGTTAAGTAGTATGGAAACATTTTCTTGTATTACTTCAAACAATTCAAATCTTGCATGATGAAATTGACATGATCTTATTAATGTCTATTGCATTTTGAAATTCTTGAGATTGGAGGACATATTGAAATTTTCTCTGAACTGACCCAAGATATTACTGCTTGGTAAGCATTAGAGTTGAAGTAAGTGTACGAACTCCCCGTGTCGAAAACAGGAAGAAGGCCTCCAATTCCAGTCTTCTTCCCTCCAAAAATGAGTTCGGCAGCCCCTGCTACGTAATGTTTTCTATGACAAATCACAAAGATGGGATTACAATCAGGAGAAAGGATTATAATTCATCACAATACATGTGGAAAATGTAAAATGAGGATCAAAGTTCTGGAAGGTTCTGCTTACAAATCTCTGGATGACATTGGAGTCCAAGTCAGTCGAGAAGAGTCATAAACATCCCCAAAGAAGATATACCCTCCTCCTTGTGCACTCAAACAGTGTCCAACCACATTTCGCACCAAACCCTGACTATTCAACTGTGATACCAAGCTGGATTTTCCCCTGCCAAGGCCAAGCATTCCATCTAAGGGGTGGTAAGAAGAATCTGGAAAAAGCTGATCATATCCACATCTGCAGAAAGGAAACAAAAAACAAGTGTATTAGATAACCAAATAATTTTTACTTCTAAATATGCTTGGTTGCCATGATAAAATAGTATTCTGAAATTTGAACACCATCCTTTCATAAGCCAAATAGTGGATCATGTAACTATGGTTTTGTTTTTTAATTGCAGAAAGTGAATTTAAAGAGAACATACATATGGACTGTAGGAAATTAAAAAATGGTTTTAGGTAAATGATTAAATATGTGATTGGATACCAGTTAAGTGCGAGGTGAACTGACTTTCATTTTAATTCATAAGAAGAGTTTTGTTGAGATTTTATCTCAAAGTGAGTGCTAATGTCTGTTTGAACTGGTACTAACACGTAACAAAACATATATGTAGCCTAAAGCAAAGCTTTTAAAGTTACTAACCCAAGTGCCATACGAACTTTAAGTTGTACTCCATTTGTGAAGTTGAGAACATAGACATCATTGACAAGCACACCAAGGGATGAGTAATGGTCTGCATACTCAACTTCGTAGTCACACTGATGTTGGACTTCACAGTCATAGTTATCAGTCTGGTGCAGGGAAGCACAAAGGGGATTCCTGCAGGGCACTAAGTCATTGCTGGGCCTGTAAAGCGGATGGGGTGTCTGAAAAATAAGCAACAAACATTTAAGATTAATTCTAATAGGATTTGGTAATCAAATAGTTTCTACATGTATCTATGTGACTTCTAATCACAACTTTGTACTTCTAAGTTGTTAATTTGATTTGAAACATTGGTACTGAGTGAATATATAATTAGCATGTTAGATTAGTTAATTTTTTCTCAGAATCTATTCTGACATCTAAAAACTTCTCGTAATTGATTTTGGCCATAGAATCTATTATAAAAGAATTTCCAAACATGCATATATACCTGAGAGCAACGGGAACAAGGGGCATCACATTGAAGCCATGTGAGGTCGCTACCGGTGTCAATGTCAAGATAATATGGCCTGGGTGGGTTGCCTAGGTTGAGAGTAACATTGTAAAACCTGTAAATATTGAAAGTAACAGTGACTTGTATATTAGAGGAACATATACCAAGGTTCTTTCCTCTCAATCATATTGAAAGTAACAGTGACTCTTCTATGCTTTTACCTTTTTGTGTGTGTTGTGTCTCAATAATATATTATGAAAGTGAGAAAAACATGATATGGGAATGGGAAAAAACCTCATAAAGATGATTTCTTTATTCAAATTCATTAGTGGGGTTTTCAAATGCACACACCATAGAAAAAAAGGTATGATGAAAGCAACATAGAAAGAAAGGTATAAAGTGAAACATAAGGAAAAAAAATGAAGAAAGGGGGAAGAGTGTTCTGTTTACGTACCCAACAGGGTAAACATTGCCATGAACGGGTAACAAAACCGATGAGCCGGAACGAAAACGGCTTAAGTATGAAGATGATGATGAAGATGATGATGAGGTTTCATGTGGAAGAATGGAGTTTCTTCCATTTGCATAGGAACTTTTGTGTTTGTTACTACCAAACCATGCTGAACAAGCAGAGGAGTTCAAGAAGAGTAAAAGCAGAAAGAATCCTAATTTCCCTGACTTCATCTCTCAATTTCAGATATTGATCATATGATGAGAGAAACAAGACTATAATATGATGGTTCGTTGAGTGTTTGATGAATTGCGTGAAACAACACAAATAAATACCAAGACTTTAATAAACCAGGGTGTGCATGGCATAAAGGCTTTGCTTCAGAAACTGGAACTTGGGTTTGTTAAGGAATGTTTTGTTCTTATTCCTTCCTTCCTCTCATCAACCCTCCTCCACACAAAAATGCTAGTTTTTTATTTTTATTTTATATTTATAGTGAATTTCACAGAAAAGTAATTTAATGATGATTTGTAATTATTTTATTTTGTTTAATGTAATTTTTTTTGGTACAAATAGTTTGAGTCCGTTCAGCTTCTGTCACGACCACCGGTCAGAGCATGTTTTCAAGACCATAGATCGCATACATGGGTTCTTACATGTAACCCCACCAATACCACATTTATATTCGTAGCGAGAATCAAACTCTCTAAGGGAAAATGGTTTAAGCTTACCAACTGGTGTTTCGGTTTACCCCGCTGAGCAGGTATTATGTTGTCCGTTGTCACACACCACTGTATATGCAGCAAAATATTTGTTGTTGAAATCTCATTCAACATTTTGGATGGAGTGTACAATTGAAAAAATACAAAAAAAAAATCCATTCTAGTCTAACCAAAAAAATTGAAAAAGGGATTCAACTATCCAATCAAAGTAAAAAAAAAATTATAATCTAGCTAAAAAAATTGAAAAACGGATTCAATTATATATCCTACATTGGGCAGAAGTTTGAACGACATTTTCCTTATGCATTATTCTTTGGACCATCCGATCAAAGTAAGAATTATGCGGACAATATTGCCACTGATAAGGGCCTTCAACAATCTTTGCTTTTCAGGTGTATATGGTGGGTACCTCAGGGATGAGTCTGCATCAAAACTTCTATACAGGACTGACTTCTTATGACTGAAACCATCAAAGGAGAATTTTCCATGGTAAGACCCCATTCCACTCTCTTCAACTCCTCCAAATGGAAGACCAGGAGTTGCAACCTGTGTCAACATTGTTATAAATGTTAAGTAATTGATTATGTCATCTTGCATGTGTATATACATGAGAGTCAATACATGGACAAGTGGGTGTCTAATACAAGTATCCTTCATGGAGACAATCTTATTCGAGTCGGAAAAATTCACTTCCGATTGAAGATACCTCTCCCAATGTTTTTTTTTTTTTCTGCATACACAAGACTTGAACCCGAGACATTGCTAAGGAGAATCAAGCATGTACCATTCGAATCAACCATTTGTTTATGGACAAGTGGGTTTTTTTCGTCTTAGTCAAGGTGTCTCCACAACAGGTAGTTGTGAGGTGAGACAAATCTCTCGCCCAAACAGTCAGCACACTAAAAAATAAGGGGCTAGCCGGAGAGTTTTTTTTTTTCCATTCATAAGAATTGGGAATCAAACTCCTAACCACTTATTTAAGGGACGAAGTGCTGAACCAATACGTAACCCACTTGGACAAAATGGGTTTATAGAAGTAGGAGCATATATAGAGAAAAAAATGCTCGCATAGGATTAATATTTCAAGAAGAGAATGAGTACATGTAAGATAGTGTCATTTATGAGCATCCCTCCAGAAGATATGTTTTCCACATAATCCTTTTTCAACTGCTCATTGTTTGTGAAGAGATAAGCAGCAAGAGGTTTTGGCTTTGATTTGATTATGCTGAAGCTATCTTCAATGTTGTCAACCTGCAAGAATGGAAGAGAAAGAAAGATGTAACAACTTAAGTTCATGTGAAATATGGGGGAAGAGTGGAAGACACTACAGTCCTTCTCAAAATAACACTAGTAAGAAAGTAATAGGGAATAGGGAACTAATCAGAAAGAAGAGGCATCAAGAGGTTTTTCCATTGCATCAAGAATAGAGTCATGATGTACTATTTCTTTATGACCTAGTATACTCACAGTGATAATTGGCATTATTGGTCCAAATATCTCCTCTTGCATTACCATAGAATCGTCAGGAGCATCCAATATGATGGTTGGAGCAATCTTTCTACAATAAGGGGAAGTGAAATTATGGTGTTTCTCTAAATGACTATTACCTAATACTAATAAACAAGAAGTGGATGCAACTCACAATTGCTTCTCATCCTTCTGACCTCCTAAAACAATTTTGTCTGATACCTTATCCTCATCTAAGAGCTTCACAAGCCTTGCAAATTGGGATGGAGACACAATACGTGACATGTCTTTTGATTCCAATGGATCTTTTCCAAAAAATTGCTCCAGTTCCTCTTTCAGAGCATTTATCTGTTGAGTGAGAATTTATCAAGTAAAAATATATTTAAGTAGCACACTTGGTTTTGTAGTTTTGAAGCAATCTTACAAGTGTTGGTGCAAATTCTTTCTTTGTGATGATATAATCAACAGAAATGCATGCTTGTCCACTATTGCATGCCCACTTTCCAGCTATTATCCTCCTAGCAGCAACCTGAAATTTTCAATGATTATTATACATGAAACAATGTTGTTCGGTAAAATGCCTAAATAATGAACCAAATTGTGGTTTGTTCAAGTATTGTGTATGGAGGAAAAAACTCTACTGGGAGAGGTAGTCCCACAAGAATGTGGATGTCCATAGCTCGAAAAAGGATAGCCTTTCGTGGAGGATACCAATATTGGATTATAAAAAATGCCTAAATAATGACCACTGGAGACAATGTTACCAGTAAATTGACATTTGAATCGATAACAGCTGGGCACTTTCCTCCAAGTTCAAGAATTACTGGAGTAAGATGTTTTGCAGCAGCAGCCATGACAATGCGACCTACTCTAGCACTACCTGCATAAAATTGATCTATTATGCATAGGAGGTAACCCTGCTTGAATCAGGAACATTTACATCATGGTGCAAGGCTAGCTCTCCTAGCGGATAGTTTTTTCATTTACAAGACTTTAACCAAAGACATTGCTTAAAGAGAATCAAGTATGTAGTACGTACCATCTGAACCGATCACCCGTTGGTAATGGATTGATGAATATATTGAAGGCAAAATTACCTGTGTACAGTATCTTATCCCACTTCTGCTCCAAGAGTGCTGTTGTTTCAGGAACAGCCCCTTCAATAACTCTTATGGCAGAGTTGTCTAGATAATCTTTGAGCAAATTTGCAAGCAGTGATGATGTTGCTGGAGCAATTTCTGATGGTTTAAGAACCACTGCATTACCCGCCGAAATTGCTCCGATGACTGGATCAAGTGATAATACTGAAGGTAGGAAATACAACCTCATTAGTGGATTGAAGGAATGCAACAGGAGAAAATGGAAAGCCATTTAGACAGTGTAGGAATCTTTATGAAATGTGTGAAAGCATGAATAGCTTTTACATACAGAAAGGAAAGTTCCATGTTGAGATGACCAACACAACTCCCAGTGGTTCTGACACAATCTCTGCTGATGATGGATATGTTGTAATTGAAGTTTTTACCTTAAAGGGATAAGATAAACCTGTGTGTTAATTAACTGAAGCTGATTATTATAAATCAGAGGCTGGAACTTATTGTCATTGCTATTCATTCTTGGTAATTACCTTTTCAGGTTTCATCCAATGACTCAGTTCTTTAAGTGCTTCACTACAAGAGGATTTTGTTTGAGACACCTGCATCAACAACCACCTGCTTAAGTACACGTTTGGTAATCATTCTACAATTGATTCTAAACCAGGGTCAATGAGAAATTTCTCTGAGTAGCTTCTGCATTTCAGAATTGATTCTAGAAAACAGAAGTTGATTCAAACATGTTATAAATTTGGTGACCATGATGAAGGTAAGGACAAAAAATGAAGTATATATCATATAAGTTTGAAAAATAGAGCCAAACTAAGAAATTGGAGACCTCAGATAGAAATGCTTCAAATCCAGGTTTAGAAAGGTCCTTATCAAGTGCTGCAATGATGTCCTTCTCCCGCTCTTCTAGCATCTTAGCTATGCCCTTCAACTGGGAAATCCGCCATTCATAGCTTTTTGTCTTGCCTGAATCAAAGCTCTTCCTAAGATCCTTAACAAGCAAAGCAGCCTTGTGTCCATCAAATATAGGCTTCTCTACTACTTCTTCAGTTGCTGATATAGTAGCAGAACCTCTTTACAAGATAAACCATTCATAAAATAAGATCAGAGTTGAAAAAATAAAGAACTCTATTAAATTGTTGAGGGATAGAGGTTTACGAGTGTGAAGAGAAAACAAGGAAATGAGAGTGGAATTGAAGTTGCTTTCCAATGCTCTTTCTAGTTAAATGGTCCGAAAAGCTTCTGCTGTGAAATGGGACACTGCTACTCATTATGAAGAAGAAGAACCGAGTAAGAGACTAACTATATGTTAGGAAATTCTTTTATCACTAACTCTAAAGTCAAATTGTATGTTTGAATATACAGGTGGAAAACTACCGTGAACCCAAAATCACGGTAAACAACTATAAAAGCTAAGGGAAGTTGCTTCGGTTTACTGTGATTTTTGCTTACAGCTGGGATTTTTCACTACCTATCCAAAATATGCCCAAAATCAATTTTGGTGTGAAGCTTATATGAAGAATTGACTATGACTAATCCAAATATGCAATCAAATATGATAAAATTGTAGTTTTTTATTGTGCAAAATTTTAGCAACTCTATTCCTTGAGGTGATTTTGCATTCTCACAAGTTTCATTGGCCAAGTTTCTTTATATTCCCAAAAATATATGGATAACTAGTTTTGAATTTTGATACATTCACTCTCATTTTCTCTTTTACGACACTGCTATTTTATTCTCACATTTTTCTTTTTGTAACAACACTTATCGTATCTCCCATTTCACTATTTGTGTGCGGTGAATTGGAGGTGCTAACAAAAGTTTTATGCTAACCACTTGTATGAAAAGTAGGAGCAAATAAGCAGGAAAAACAGGTACCTGGCACCAAGGAACAGGCCAATACATACGCTTTTCATTGTAGAAGCAGAAAGATCATTGAAAGTTCAGGTCTTCATTCAAGAGGAGCAGGTTCTTTACAACAGTCTAGAACTAGAACGTGGAGTCTAAATTTGTTGTTTGCATTTACAGATATATGTATTTAGACGTTGGGTGAATCTCAGCCATGAAAAATACAAGGATAACGTTGTACGCATTTGATGACATTTTGCTTTTGTATTTACAATGTCACAACAAAAAAGGGGGAATTGGGTTTAACACCCCAGCCCTTAGGCTTCCCGCCCCACTTAAAGTGGGGAAATTACCGGAAACCCTCAGGATTAATATCGGTAAATGATTTTCCGATACGTATCGGTTTATCATTTACCGATTCGTATTGATATTACAGCATCAGATAGGTTTTGAAACATAATTTTCAAAACCCATTTCCCTCCCCAAATCACTCCCTCTTCAAATCTCTCCCAAACTTGCGTTCCACCACTCCAAGCTTCGGTCCCATCATCATCAAAGCTTCCTCAAAGCACCGGAACTCCCATTCCATTACATTCAAAAGGTAAGTTTGATTTTTATTGATTCTCTCACATTGATTGATGATTAGAGGTAGTTGATGGATTATTAGGTGAATGTTGAACACTAGGGTAGTTGATTATTGATTAGAGGTAGGTTTTATTGACTGAAATGACATGAAACAGTCATGGGCACGAGTGGGTCGTTTCCAGTTCTGGTTTCTGGGTTACTGTAAAATCGGAAAAACATTTTCCGATTCTGTAATGGAAAATGTTTTTCCGATTCTGTAATGGGAAAACATTTCCCGATTCTAAACCAATTTAAGGCAGTTTAAAGCAGTTTTTTTAAGCCAGTTTTTTTTAGTTTTCCTCCATCTATTGGGCTGAATATTTTGTACAAATTTTCAAATATTTTAGTGTCATGACACTGGGAAAGGGTGTTGATGGTATCAGCTTATTAGAACTAGGGAACTTCCTTAATGTTGCATTTTAGTTATCTAGATTGACAAATTAGAAAGGGTGTTGATGCTATATGAGAGATGTTTGTTTCTATATGAGAGATGTTTGTTGCTATATGAGAGATGTTTGTACAAGTTGTAACTGTTAAAGTTGTTCAAGTTGTAATTTGATGTTAAATTTGTTTGCTTTTCATAGGAGAATGAAGGGCGGGAGGAAGAGGTCTCGATCTTCTACAGTCGATGATGCAGAGGATCGCCACGAGCGCTTGCATGCTTCTACGCGGCGCGGCGACCATCGAGCAACTAGTCAGGCGGTTGAGGCTTCGGCCCCGTCTCCGTCTGCTACTCCGGCCGGGGCTCCGTCTCCGTGTCCGTCTGCTACAGCTCCGTCAGGTGGTCCATCTACTACAGCTCCGTCAGGTACTCCGGCTGAGCCTCAGCCTCATCCTACTCCGGTCTCTCCGATGGTTGAGTTACCTCTTGAGGAGACATCTGGCGAGCAGTCTTCTTCGGAGCCCAGTGGCGAGGAGTCTGCTTCTGAGACTGCTTCTGAGGCCAGTGGTGAGGAGGAGGAGCCTCTTATTCTCCAGGAGGAGATTGATGCTGCTGATGTTGTGCCAGATGTGGTGGCAGAGGGCGGCGCGGATGACGACCTCATCCAGAGGGTGGCACCGTTTCCTGGGGGGCCTGAGGATCTGTCGCTTCTTGCGCATTATCCTGACCACAAGGCTCCTTGGACGTGGCAGGCACTTCTTCGCACAGACCCGCGGTACGTGGACCGTCGGACATTGAGGGTGGCCACTGTTGGGGGGAAGGTATGGAACCTCCCCTGTGATGGCGATTCAGAGGCCCACACACATGTGCGACAGCTGCTGCAGCAGACGGGTTTGTATCACCTGCCTTGGTGCGGGTTACCGGAGACAGACCCAGCTGTCGTACTGGCCCTTGTTGAGAGATGGCATGAGGAGACGAGTAGCTTCCACATGCCGTTCGGGGAGATGACTATCACCCTGGACGATGTGTCTGCTCTTCTCCATCTTCCCACAGGGTCGAGGTTCTACACTCCGGGCAGAGGGGAGCGAGACGAGGTTGCAGCGCTATGCGCCCAGCTCCTGGGAGGATCTGTTGCTGCTTATCTGGCTGAGTTTGAGGCGGCGGGTGGCCAGAACATTCGGTTCATTACTCTGAAGACCATGTACACGTCTGCTATGGATGGTATGTCTTAATAATTACTTTATTAAGTTGTATTTATTTTTAGAGTATTATTAATAACTGTTAACTTAATTCATTTCATTGTAGGGGGACGCTATGAGGATGCTGCTAGGATCTGGCTGGTGAACCAGCTTGGTGCCACCCTCTTTGCCAGCAAGAGTGGTGGTTACCACACTACTGTCTACTGGATCGGGATGCTTGAGGACCTCGGTCGCGTGTCGGAGTACGCGTGGGGTGCGATTGCGCTGGCTTCGTTGTACGAACAGCTGAGTCGTGCATCCCGTAGGAAGACAGCGCAGATCGGTGGGTTCACCTCCCTCGTGCTGTCATGGGCGTATGAGTACATATCCAGCAGCGTCATTATCAGGACGGAGGTCCCCGGCTACACACAGGACCAGCCTAGGGCGCAGCGGTGGTCCACGTCTCGGATCGCGCATTCCGGACTCGATGAGAGACGAGTCATGCTCGATGAGCTTACAGTGGATGATATCACATGGACCCCTTTTGAGGACCATCGAGATGTTCGACCGCGGGATCCCAGGGCCCTCTATTCCGGCTACATCCGGACACCTTACGGCCGGTCTGTGAGCCGACATCTACCAGAGCGGGTTATGCGCCAGTTTGGCTTCATACAGGACATCCCTCGACACCCCTCTGAGATCCAGACGACGGGGTCCCTTGCTGAGACCACAGATGCTGCCTATGCTGAGTTTGAGCCGCACCTCCGCCCTCAGGGGATACCTGCTACATATCCGGGAGAGGCGGTGGAGGGTTACATGAGGTGGTATAGCAGAGTGTCACATGTGTTCATCATCCCTGAGGATAGGAGGGAGGAGCTTAGTGCCGTGGTAAGTTTGGATTCTAAACTTGTATATTATTTTTATTCATTCAATTGTGATTTTTGTTAATGAAATTATTTTTGTATATTATTTTTATGCAGTCTGCCATACGTAGGGGTGTGGAGTTGTTGGAGCAGTCCCTGGAGGTGCCAGGTGCTCTTGCTCCAGGGACACAGCCCCGGATCCTCACGGAGAGGGCGCTCGATCTCTTTCGACGGAGTTCCTTCGTTGGTACCCAGGGAGTTGCCTTTTCTGCTATTCGAGGAGCCGCAGCTGCGGGAGGCAGAGCTCGTGGAGGCAGAGCTCGTGGAGGCAGACCCCGTGGAGGCGGAGCTCGTGGAGGCAGAGCTCGTGGAGAGGGTGATCCTGGAGAGGGTGTTCGTGGAGGTCGAGCTCGTGGACCCAGAGGTCGCAGGGGGCGGGGTCGGGGAGAGTGATTTTATTACACTTGTTATGTGGGATCCATTATTATGTATATGTTAGGACTTTTTATGTTATGTTATGACTCTTGCCTCGTTTTATTTACATGTGTTATATTTTTAGTCTTAATATTATGACTCTTATAATGAAAAAAACAGAAACAACGACAACATATAAATAATTCAAAGCATGTAGTAATCCATGACAATAAGTTAAACGGTTACACAACCAAATTAAACATAAGCAACACCGAAAACAAAATTATTCCTCTGTGATATCGATGAAGTCATGGGGTCCGCAATCTTTTGGGAATACCTTCACTAGGTTGGGCAATGTTATATTAAGATAACAAACAGTTCCTCTAGGTGCAAACACAACAACCTGCATGTGAAATGTATACTTTAATTAAACCATGCTTAACTGTCCAAAAAATGAAGCAAGTTTCATGTTTAGGTTTCAGACCTTTTGGAGAACGAGAACAGATCCAACAGTTATGTCATTCGCAAATTCACTGTGAGTAAATGCCTTGCGGTGGATGCTAGCATCAACAGCACCCGTGGGGTCCTAAATTTTTGAAATCGTTTGAGAAGTAAATTAGAACGGTTAGTCAAGGGGGACCAAAAGCAAGGCCTTACAAAAGCAAGGACAAGACATACCTTGAGGGTAACTTTCGCATCTCCAAACCCATTGGGAGTGCAAGATTTGATAACAGCAACAACATTCTCCACCCTCTCAACGTTCGCTGTCAGAGAGCCCAGCGGAGTGGCTATTCCCCACTCTTGCAGGGCTGATAGCCAAGCATGTGAGTTGAAATCAGGATCGGTTTCGGTTGATCCATGATCTAGCACACGCCTCACGATTTCCTGGGTCGGAATGAGTGGTGTGTTAGGGGTGGATCTACGGGCATACATGGCAGCCTGGATGGCGCCAGCCGGGCCAGGAATGAGAGGACGAGAGCTGCCAGAGTTGTTGCTTTGACCTTTGCAATGGCGGAGGAATGGATTTGGGTCTTGTTCCATCGTGTAGAAAGAGGAGTAATAAGAAGAGGCAAGACACAATAGACAGGAAGATGAGGAATGAAGAGTAAGAAGAAGAGGCAAGACACAACAGATATTTATAGCTCAGGCGTGCGGTCAAAACATTTAAGGTGTACTGGTGGATGGTAGAAGAGTGGTTGGGGCTGGTGGTTGAGAGTAATGTCAGGGTTGGTGGTGGAGGGTAATGAAAATGAAAATGACAAGAGTACATCAAATTAACATTACCAAAAGTACATCAAATTAACATTACCAAAAGTGCATCAAATTAACATTACCAAAAGTGCATCAAATTAACATTACCAAAAGTGCCAATCTACGATGATGTCTAGATTTTCATCATTAACAACAACCTGTGATAAGGGCCACATTCTACCAAATTACAGAGAGTTTACAAATTAATATTACACAATACAAGAACATTCAATCTGTGGTGATGTCCACATAGTCCGCATGACCACTAAAAGCACCAAGCCAAGCTTGGAATTGTGCATCATACATGCCTAAACGTGGACCATATAGGTTGCGCCAGTATTTGGAGGCAAGATCACTGTGCCATTCCCACTGGGGAGCAATAGTCGGCATAGGATGTCCAGGAGTTAATTGGAGCTTCATTTTAGAGAATAACCATAAAATTAGATAACTTCCACATACAAAAATTAATCGACAAGCTAGTAGGCAACTAAAATATTAGTGTATTTGGTCAAAATATACCTGTACCCAGTGATTTATCACATGTCCAATAGCTATAACAGAATGCTCATCTCGTGGGCCGGCTCCTATCAGTGGAAAGTATGTGTTACAACCCATAGAGGATAAGGATACGAGAACCAATTGGTACTTTGTGGCAACAAGGTATCCCATCTCTGGCAGTTGAAACCATTTGTCAGGGGTGGCCGGGTCACCAATAGGAAGAGTGAGACGATTATGTAAGCCATCAACAACATCTGTGCCCCACATCCTATTATACATTACCACATTGGTCTCAAGTTCTTGTATCAATGTAGCCCTAACCCAAGGCCAACCGTCCTGACCGGCGGAATGCCCCATTAATGCAGCAATGGATCTATAGCCACAGTTACCATCATCCTCAACATCTGTAATTGTGCCAATATATGGATGGAGAAAGGCTGGAAAGTTACACATGAAATGGCTTGTATCAGACTTCTTCACACGCTTCTTCCTCTTTGCTGGTTGTGAAGACTTCTTTTCCTCTTTAATCTTCTTGTCTGTAAGTTCAAACGCTGAAGGATCACGAGTCAAGGATCCTATTGCTCGACCCTTGGGTTGTTTGCTCTCTTTCAACTTAGGAGTGCGGTTGGACTTTATCCGAAGCTCAGGAGTACATAGTGTACTCCTTTCAGGACAATATATCGCTTGAAGCTTCCTCCTTACCATACTCTGCCCTCCAGTACCCAAAGAATGGAAATAACGTGTCAGTGCCTCAACTTCTGGGTGCATCTCTCCATGGTTTAGTCCGCAAATATCTGAGCTGCCAGTATCTGCAACAGGTACATGCTCCCAACTTAGGCTCTTCCAGAATGGATGAATGGCCTCGTACGGAATCCTCTCATAATCTGCAAGTTCACAGACATGTTACATTGAATCACAAATATAAATAATTGGAAGTAGTTGAGAGGAGAGTGGTTGACCGGTAACCTGCAAGTTGACAACCGCAAGGTAGTCCATGAGTCTCTCTCAATAAGCAATCGCATCTGCCGCCGCAGGCTCGCATTCTTGTCAGTTCAGCATCAATGAGTTTCAGGCATTTGATTGACACAAATCCCCTAATATTTGTGTAGAAAGGGGTCTTGAAAAGGTGATCAATTTTATTCATACTGCGCTCAAACGATGCTACTATCTCAGTGTGGCGATTGGTGGTCAAACTATGCGACGCATCCCATGATGTGGCCAGGTCACCCTTACTGTTCCGCAACATCAACTTCAAGCTGGCATGTGCACCTTCAGCCCTGCAAACCAACAACGCACATGTAAGAATTAATATTGTAATAATCTATGAAATGAAATACATATAACAAGTCATAACATAATTTTTGTACCTGTTACTTGTTGTTGTTCCAAAATGCATCACATGATTTGTCCATGCCTTGGCAAATTTCTGCTTGTGGACCAACCATGTAGTAGAACAATAAGTGGCAAATTTCAACTTGTGTTTATGCTTGCACATGTTAAACAATTCAATCCAATGAGCTTCAAATTCTGGAACTGTTGGAGCATCTACCAATTCGGCCCACTTGTCCATAACCTCTTGAGCAAAATCATCCGTGCCAACATACTCTTTGCACTTTGCCAAAACACACTTGTTGATGTGCCACAAGCATAGTAAATGGGTGGTGGTGGGAAGGCTTTGTGAAGCAGCACTCAATAAAGCAAGATCTCTGTCCGTCACAATCACTCTAGGCAACCTGGATTGGTCGGAAATCAGAGACTTCATACACTCCAATGCCCAAATGTAGTCCTCTGTGGTCTCACTGCCAATGTAACAGAATGCTATTGAGTATGTTTTATCCGTGGAGGTCAGGCCAACAATCTCGAGCAAGGGTAGTTTGTATTTGCTGGTCTTGTATGTGCAATCCATGATGACTACATATGGGAATGTGTTGAAAAGTTTGACGGCATTCGGATGAGCCCAAAATATATCTCTAATCACTTCCGATCCGGGTTCATTTCGTTCGAAGTGAACATACTTCTCACCGTCCAACTTCTTCAGCAAGTATTGTATCTCTGTCAGTGACCCACGAACGGATTGTCTGAACCGCTTGCAAACACCATAAATTTGTTGGATGGTAGTCAAGTTTGAAGGATCTTTTTCCTTCAAGGACGCCAACATCTTTCTAGGTGGAACCCAAGTCTTAGCCTGATTTATCACGTCCTCCTTCGCCTCACTATTCAGTCTACCAGCGTAATTGTGGCCAACTAGTGACTCAGCTGCGAGATGGATGTGTCTACCGTCCATCACCTTCAACCACAAACCTTTATCATCTTTCGTACGTCGTCCTTTTAGCCTAAAAGGACAACCTGTCTTTTGTGTTGACGTTCCTTCAACAAGATCCGGTTCTCTGTAGGGAATATACGCACCATGCTTCTCACACCCCAGAATGACATATTCTTTTCTTCCCTTCGCACCACTATCAGACTTTGTTGTCACCAAAACAAAATTATTTGCCATAGAAATGTCGCGAACCCATTTCATAAGATCATCTTTCAAAGGGAAACGCTGTTTCAGGATAAACAAGGCATAAGGCATAAAACAAGGCATAAACAAAGCAAACAAAACATGCAAAAATTTGTGCAATGAGTACCTGATCAGTATGATACAAATGAGAGACATCTATAGATATAATCGGAGGTTCAGCTAGTGATGGTTGCTCCTCTGGATTATCATTTTCCAATCCAGCAGCATGTATCAATTGTGATTCACCAAAGAAAAAGGACTCTGTCATCCCTGGAACAAAAACGGTAAATCAATAACCGACCATATAACGGTAAATCAAATTCCGGTATAATAACGGTAAAGCATAACCCGATACATTAACGGCAATTCATTTACCGATTCGATTCACGATTCAGCAGCCTAAATTACCAACTTAACTAACTAAACTAACTACTTAAACTAACAACTAACTACTTAAACTAACTATAAATAAAGTACCAAAGCTAACACCACTTACCAGAAGTTAAAAGCTTTCCCTTGGTGGTGGTGGTGGTGGTGGAAATGTGGAGATGGTGGTGGTGGTGGGAAGGTGAAATGTGAGGGAGGAGTGGAGTAATGGTAGAATAAGGTAGTTTGGGCGAGTTATGGGGGGCTGGTGGGGGTTGTTGGAGGGAAGAGTAATGGTGGAGGGGTTGGTGGAGGGAGGAGTAATGGTGAAAAGGTGATCAAACTGCCAGATTACCAATCGGTAAATGATATACCGATATCAATAGAAGAATCAGTTAATGATTAACCGATATTGTTCTTCGTGTTCTGGGTAATGGGATAAAGGTGTTCATACTGAGGAACAATAACGGTAAATCATTTACCGATTGTTATTTTGACATCGGCAAATCATTTACCGATGGGTAGTTTTGGAATAAAAAAAAATGCTGGGGCGCGTAGCCTAAAGGGTGGGGTGCCAAACCCAAATCCCAAAAAAGGTAATAGTGGCGGTACTTTGTACAAAGGCACTCTTTATTTGTCTTTTGTTAGATTTCATGAAATTTGGTTCACTTTTTTGGGTTTAGTTTTGTGTAGAATTTTTTGTTTTTTGATTTTAAGAAACTTACAAATCTTATTAGTAAAAATAATATTCATTGATGGATGACATTTTAAATGGACGGAAAATTAAAATAATACCAAAAAATTGTTTAAAGATGATGAGATAAATTGTTTTCTTGAATATTTTTTTGCACATTAATATATATTATATTAATATTTTTTAGATATGTTATTTTCTAAAAATAAATTGAATTTTCTACATCTTAAGATAAAAAATGAAAATAGATAAGATTAATTAATTTTTTTTCCCAAAGTATCCCACGGTCGGCTATCAATTTTTTTTTTTGATAAGCCAAATAAATATATTGAATGAAGTACAAGGGGTACTTCAACCCAATACAAAGAGGAAGAAAGATAAAGTAGTAAGAAAGAAGCAAAAAACAGTGAAAAAACATGTCAGGAATAAACCCCCTCCTCCTTGAAAGCACAGCATAATAAAATATGCCTCATTAAAACCTTCCCAGGAAAACCCCCTTGGGAAAAACCTGGAAAAGGAAAAAGAGTACATATTTTAGAAGGCCATAACAATACCTCCAAGGAGAAATTACAAAACCCACCCACTAATTGAAACTGAATGAAAATAAATCCATAGCACTACCACTCGAAGCCAGTTTAGCAGTACAGCTTCAACTATATCAAGCAAAGATTCCTTTACACCATGAGACTAGTTCTTCAAGGCTCTGATATCATATTAAGCGGGTAAGCCTCTCCTATCAAATATTTCTTCATACGCACTGCCCAGGAAAAAAACATCATGTGTGTGTACTGTTAGTGTAATTTAATGTTATAGTTTTTTTTTTGAAAGTTAATGTTATAGTTCATTCAATTGAATTCTGCCACATTCTAAAATATTGTTTTTTTTTTAACGTAAACTATAGTGTTGTGTTAATTAAAATTTAGAATCAAAGTTTTTTTTTTTTTTTTGAAAAATTTAGAATCAAAGTTATTATTTTTCGTGTGTAGCATGATGTGATTTTTTTTTGTTACATGAGAAATAAGTAGCATGATGTGATTGATGGTTAGAGTCCTATTATTTGATAACCATTATAATTGTTGACGAAATAGTAGTGACATATAATAATAAAGTACATGGTGTTATACAAAAGTTTTTCAATTAAGTAATTATCATTAAAGTGAAAATAGTAATAAAATTTAAGAATATAATTTAACATTAAAGTTTTTTTTTGAACGAATAGCATGAAAGTTAATACTAAAATTATTGGTATATGAATAGATTGGGTGTTATTGCATTTTATTTTATGAAAACAGATGGTATCAAAGTTATACCCTAAAATAGAGGGGATTTGATAAAATTAAGCATTAATGGATTAGATTTATAGATAAAATCTTGATTAAATTGGAAAATTTATATTAATTTAGTACTGAGTTTTTGTTTTTGTTTTTGAAATCAAGTACTGAGTTAAAGATGTTATGTTAAAATTATATATTACTAGTGTTTTTTTACCCGTGCGATGCACGGGGAATATGTCTTTCGTATTTTATACGTGAGTCAATACGTTAATTCTTTTAAATATATTATACAACGGGTGAAATTGAAGAGTCTGATACGCTGAGCATAGTGGCAGAAAAGTCTTAAATTGAATCACTTGTTTGAAATTCATGCGGTTGAATAACTAATAAACAAAGATGAAATAGAACTGTCTGAAATGCGAACCTTACGACTGATTAACTAATAAGAAGATTGGTTAACAAAACCTCAAATTCTCCAAAACATATAAGGGGACGGTTTTACGGTGTCTAATAAACAGTAGCTGAGTTACTGTGCAGTGACCGCGATTATGCGCGTCAATTTCCGCTCACACGTTCTCAAAAACTTCTTTGTAGACAACATTGCGCGTGGAGCTCGAAACCACCCCTTGCTCATCCACAATGAGCACCTTCAGGCCTTTTCTAGCCTTCACCCTTGAGAGAGCGACATACAGCCGTCCATGAGTAAACACAGGCCTCGGAAGGTACAAACCGACATGAGAAAGGGACTGCCCCTGACTCTTGTTTATAGTCATCGCAAAGCATAAAGTCACCGGGAATTGCCTTTGAGAGAACTTGAAGAGAAGACCAGAGTCAGAAGGCGTTAAGGTTATCCTCGGAATGTACTCAGTTTTACCCAGCCTGATTCCTGATAAAACAGTCGCAACAATTATATACTGAGTAAGATGAGTGACTCTCAACCGGGTTCCATTACACAGATCGACCGCTTGGTCTATGTTTCAAAGAAGCATGATCGGAACTCTAACTTTCAATGTCCATCCCCGTGCATGAAAGTATTTTCATGCTCATTTCTCTCCCTATTCACACACTTCACTTACAAAAAAATGAAAACCAAAACATGATTACTAACGAAAAAGAACTTTATTTATATGAAAATGAAAAATGTTCATCCCTGTACAAAAAAAGAACTTTAATTATATGAAAATGTATTTTTACTAATGAATTCATTAAAATAATTATCTAAAAACTCGAGAGTCAATTACTATGCACTAACAACGCAAAAAAGATTATATAATTTAATTTATTTTTTTAAATAACTCATGAAGTTTGGTAAAAAAACCATACTCGTTCAGCAAAATGTTGTCTATAATGTCACCCAGAATTTTCAGTGATTGTCATTTTACTCACTCACCCCACATGCCAAGAATGTAAGGTTGTTATTCAGTTTGGGTTTAAATCTTGAGGATCTTAAATATCATCACATAGCAACTTGTTTAACAATTTATATATAACCAAACATGCTTCACTGCCATGCTTCCACGATATGACATGTTACCAAACAATAGTCCTTGAAAATAAAACTTTATTGACAAAAGTGATATATAAAAAAATGAATTTAGGCTTTAGATTCATGAAGCCAAAACTCTGTCCTTAAATTATGACCACATCATCATAGTAAGATGGTTTAACAAAAAGGAATTCTAGAGGCATTAACTTCAAGTAGATAAAGTAGACTATCTAATACATATTAGAAGAGGCTAAAGCCTTGGGAATATCTCTTGGCATATTTTGTTTTAATTGAATTGAAGAAGCCCAGGTTCAAATGCTTTGTTGAAGGACGATGTACAGAGATATCTAGCCTCTGAGATGGTGGATATGTTGTTTTTGATGAGATGAATAACATTGAGAGAAAAATTGGATTTGGAAGGGACTCATTGATTGTTCTATCAATACTTCTTGGCAGCGACTATCATTAAGTAGTTCATTCCTTATTAATACACCCCTGCAACGAAAAATGCAAACCAGTTGCTTTTCTCAAAGAGGTGCATCAACAATAGTGAACAATATAGATAAAGAATATAGACTTTACTCTATAAGCACAAATTATAAGAATACCTTTGGTGAGCAAGTGACCTATTCACCTTATTTTATAACATCTAGCCTCATCTGAAATTGCAGGTAAACAATATTAGAACTTGCAACAAAAATTCAGAAGATACTATTAGATAAGAGAGCAGAGAGATGAAAAAGAGAACACATTTTCTTTAACCACCAAGACCCCCCCATCAGGAACCACCAATCCAAGTCCCCTTACTCTACAAACACTAACTTCTCTTTGATGATAAAGTTGATCAGAAAGTGTTCTACTCATGAAGATGATTATATAATTGGTTCCTGTCATCTTCACCTCACCAAATTTATGTCATTTTTTTACAAAATTCATTTCTTATTTAGTTGAACGAATATCCTCCTAGGATGAAAACTATTATGATTATGAATCCCAATAGTATGTTTTAGAATACGTCCAAAAGTGAACTCAGGTTTAGATCAATCCTGAAGGAAACCTAACAAATAGAGAGAATGAAATGAAGTACATGAATATCCTCCTCTATCTGTTTTAAGATTAGATTTGCTTAAGATTTTAGATATTAGAATAGATTTAATATACTAAACTACATAAACTTTTGGTTTCAGCAAATATTTTATGCACTTATTTTTAGCATTATAACTTAAACAGCTATAAGAATAACAACTATAATTTTAATCACGTGATTGAATAACAGCAACTACAGTAGCAATTGAAAATTCTAAATCTGAATATACGAAACCAACATTAAAGACCAAAATCAGATACAGTGTTTGAGAAGAGAAAAAGAAACCTCTTCTATTGCAGCTCGTGCAGCTTCTCCTTCCTTTTCTCTTCGTTGCCTCAATTCTTCCTCATCCCTCATTCTAGCAGCAACTTCTGCAGTTTTGATTTGACCTTCAATTCTACCTCTCTCTGTTATGCAGCATGCCATGAACACTTGTAATCAAAACTAAGATACAGTTCACATTACTCAGCAAATCACTTCAAAGTATAATAAGTTTAAACGATTGTAAGCATGGACTTTTATGCTGAAACCGAATATTAAAATTAAAGCAAATATTTTAAAAATAAGTGCATAAAGTTCATGCAACCATGAGACAAATATTGTTGCTCAAATTCTGCACATATTCAAGTCACAATTAGCACAACGATACATACTTTGCATTCCTGCAATATGATATTTAATTAGTCAAGTAACATTTACTACTACAGGCATTTGATGGATGAAACTACATAAAACTTAAAAGATGTCTTAAAAGAAATTGTTAAAAAGTACCTTGAATTGGTTAGGTTTGAAGTCCGAATGAGATGGGGCATTTGAGTAGGAGCTGTTCTGCGAGGCAAAACCAAAAGGATTGGGCTTTTGTTGTTGTTGGTGGGAGGCAGATACAGATGCAAACTTAGACCCAAACAAAAGGATTATTGGTATTTTGCTGCTAGTAAGAATTGTTCTGCCCTCCAAATCCACGAACGTTAGGTTTTCTGTGTTTGGACTGCATTTACAAAATTACACCTTTCTCCATATTGACAACTGAAACATGAAACCAAACCAAATCAATAATACAATCTTGAACATGTTTCAGGTTATACTAACACATTCTTCAAATCTAAAAAATGCATGCGGTGACGGATTAAAACGGGAGAATGAATATCACTTACTCTTAGATAAAGACAGTGCACCCTTTTTCTTTTTAGCTGGAATTCTTTTAGCAGTTTTGGGTGCTTCACCACAAATCAGTATTACATCTCCTCTATCTCTGGATCCACATACTTGGCAAGGTATATCACCAGCACTGAAACTCATAAATGGAAATTAAACGCAAAACTAATGAAAAACTCTGTCCACACCAATTCACCAGGAATAAAAAAGAAAGAACCAAGATACTAAAAAACCATTGAGTCCAATAAAAAGTATGAGTTTAATCAGATGCTCCAAGAGAGCCTTTGGTACACAGTGCATTGCATATTTTAACAAAGATTAAACAAAAAATAATCCAAATTGCATCTGGATACAGAACTGATATTTTCAGGTATGAAAGTTCAGCCATGTGAGGTGCCATAAAATGAGTGAAATTTTCCATAAAATGAGTGAAATGAACTAAAGACTTTGCTTGAGACATCCTCATTGCCATCATATATTTCCACTGAAAACCTAAAATGAAATGCCAAATTCAAGAATTCCAATGACAAATGGAATGAAAGGAAAATTTAAAAGACCAAATAATATCAATTCAACAACCAAAGTATAGAATGTAATCAAAGAAAACTATCTGTAAGGCTACAATTTTTACACCCAAGTCACAGGAATACAGGAAACAAATCACATCTCCTAGTTTTGCCTATTCCATATTTGACTAAGAGTGGCTCTTGTAGAGCACGAATAATAGTATTAAATCAAACATTCACATGTCAGTAAGAATGATCATGATTGAAATAGATGCAACATAAACCATTTTCTCCAGGCTACTTTGACCATCAATTTCTCGATCATTTAAATGCTAGAAAGCCAAAACAACTCAACACATAAGCAGATCAATAAAACAAAATAGAACTCTAGATTCTGCCAGTAGAAAAATGCCTTAAAAAACAGCAGAATGCCCAATATAAGAATAAAAAACATGATAGAACTGAACAAATATATTGATTAAAGTATGAGAAAGAGAGAACTTACAGTTACAGAAGACAATGGGATCTAAATGTCTTCCGCTTCTCTTCAATCTCACAGCACCTACAAATATCAGTTCACAAAATGCATCAATGTGCACACACAAAAAAATCTATTAATGTTTCATGCAAAATAGAACCAACCATTTTAATCAATATATATTTGAAAAGAAGAACTCCAATCAGGCTGATTTAGTGACGTGTCATTCTCACGTTAATTCTTAGTGACGTGTCATTCTCAGGTTAATTCTCATAAAAAAAAAATTCACGTGTCATTCTCAGGTTAATTCTCATAAAACAAATACATTTTTTAAATTTTAGATTTGATTAGGATTTTTGTTGATTATTTCTTGATTTTATCTTAATTTATTTTTGATTTATTTTTAGAGTATTAATTAATTTTTATGGTATTTTTATTGAATTTTCGGATTTTTAATTAATTCAGGATTTTAATTAATACTCCAAAAATAAACTTTTTTCTGCACCTAAAATTTATTTACCGACTTTTTAAAGGTAATTTTAAATCTGAGAAACGGTTTTATAAAACATTAAAATTTTAAAAGATTTGCTTTAATTATCTAAGATTTACCTAGATTACTCTTTACTAATACTGCATCAGCCATCTCCTCCCCTATATGCCTCTACTGTGAACCGGTTGACATGGAGGAAAAATGAGGAAGATCACTCGAGTATGCAACTTGCTTCATGTAATGCTGATAATTGTGTAAGTTGATAATTGTGTAGTGTTTGCCATAATTATTGTTGAGTAATTAGATTATTTTCCTCATCCTCTTTTGATATATTTGTTAGAATATTCTCAGGTACGTCAAAATTGTGGCTCATTCGAGAATATTTCTTCATCATCCCTACTGTTCTTCATTCCTTTTAATTTTTTTTTGAGTTTTAACCACTTTCTCTGTCTTTTTAATAATGGTCCCCCTGTGTGTCAGGATCAAATTTTATCAAATAAAGAACCGTGAACTGCTGAAGCAGTTGAAACAACTTCCATTTTCAGGTACTACTTTCATTCCCTGATTTTCTTAATCCTATTGTGCCGCCACCATGGTAATCAAGTTTGTTTCCTTTATGGGCAAATTGAAAATTGAAATGATGATTAAAGAAACTTAATTATCAGTATCAATTAGTAATAATTGAACAATTTCGGTTGTGTGTGAAATCCTCCCTACTATTGCTTATTGCAGGACCTTGCCTAAAGTTCATTTGCACTGAACTATGTCAAGAACTAAATTCTATTATGTTCTCATGCCTATTTTTAAGTCAACTTTTTGACCTATGATGTTTTATTCTCTTTTTTTTTTCTCTATTTCATTAGTTGAAATTTTAGAAACAATTAGAGCTAACTGAACCATGTTACTTACTGATGTTGTTATGCTTTCATTCCTAATATTGCAGATGTGCTTGTTTCAATTGCATTTTGCGTTGGTCCAAGGTGGCTGCTGGGAAGCAACGTTATCCACCTTCTTCTGTAAAATTAGCTACTGATTATATCTATTATGTAGACATAATTTTTTTTTTATCATATATGGAGTTGATGGTAGTTGCTTCCAGCGTCAATATGTAAATACATATGTTAAGGATAGGTTTGGCAAAACATTTCTATCAATGTCAATTCCGAATTAGTATAAGCAAGATAAAGAAGCAATTTAAAATCACCCAGATTCTGGAACTGGTTAAATTTGGTCAAGTTAGTCAAGCATTTACTAATTCATGAGAATGACCACCTCAATCTCTAATCTTTGATTCTTCAATTACTTTTAAGTTTTAAGAGTTGCAAATAAATAGAATAAAAAAATCTGCAAAGAGTACTCTAACTTCTTTTTTTCTATCTATGGAACTTACCTTTAGAACTTCAGTAGGTGTTCTATGTTTTTCCTGATACACCAATTCTGTAAAAATGACTTCGGGTTTTTTGTTGATTAATCTCCATTTATGTACTCAATGGTCAATTCTTTTACTTACATCAACCATGTAACTATAGGATGGTCCAGCAGTGCACACTCCTTTACCAAAACGCTCCAATTCTTTAAGTGAAACACACAAGTTTAAGCCCAACTTTATTTTTCCTTTATCTATTATTGTCAGATAAGAGTAAACATCAAAGGTCTCATATCACTTTCCCAATATAGATGTATCAAACAAAGTAGTCCGAGTATAAAATATATACAATGGACATGATCAATTGATCACAGTAGTTCAGACTACTCTTCAGTTCCTTCACAATCCTTTATGATTTACCTTTCACAATCCTGATTTGTGCTACTATCACACCCTTTTTTCTAAGATTAATATGTGTTCTGAATGCTTTATTGGTGATTTCTTATATGTATGCTTTGTGTTATTGTCTTCATGTTCATGAAGAATGTGAAACGATTTTCTGTTGATTTGGATTAAGCTTAGTTTGATGTATCAAATACAATAGACATATTCCCCGTGCAACGCGCGGGTAAAAAACACTAGTATGTATTGATTTTTTGTCAATCACCCTGATATGTTTTGCGAAGGATTTAAAATTTAGTAAACGAAAAACTATAAATCAATTAAGCCGTGAATACCTGAGATGTCGTTGTTGCGCCATGGACAGGATTGAGGCCGCGAGCTGCTGCTTGGAGCGCCGGAAATCCAAAAGCACATAAGGAGAATCTACATCCTTGGAATTGTGAAAAAAATCTAAGCTAAAATTCAAAATATTCTAAAATATAAAAGCAGATCAAAATTAGAATCCAATTCCCAATTGAGGTGCATTAATTTCAATCAGCATAAGCATATCCATAAAAGCTTGAAGCAAGTCTCTCTTTGCTTGAGTTATTTACTTTTTCATTTGCAATTGCAACTAATAAGTGAATTCAAAAAACCATGCGGTCAAATGTACCCAAGTTAATCACAGCATCTTGTGATTCTTGAGTTTACACCTTAAAATATACAAAATTATACCTTCAAATCAGTTAATCTCTGCAAGTGAAGAAGATGAAATAATTAACACTTAACAGTAGAGGGAGTTCTGAGTAATCAATAATACAAAGTTTTAAGGTTAAAAAATCCTCTCAGTGCATTTGGTGAACTCACGACATCTCTTGCAATGGAAGAAGTTATCCTTGCCTCTAATTCTGAAAGCTCATTGATTCTATAAAGCAAGGTTGTGTTATGTGTTAGTTGAGGGGTTAAAACTCTTATTGTTGATTGTTGTTACCAATCATTGCGGCAATGATTGAGAGAAAGTGAGAGTCTGTAGTTCCTGAATCATGAGTTAGTGGATTTCCTTTCTTTGGGTCGATATACTAAGTAGAAAAACACTTGGTAGATTAGGAAAAGAACTATGAACTGTGGCGTTCATGAGTGTCTGTAGTTTCTGAATCATGAGATAGTGGATTCTCTTTCTTTGGGTGAAAACCCTCCAAATGTATGTGATGTTTCACCGAACTGGGTTACCAATTGTCTTGTGTCTTGTTTAGTTATTCTTTTAAACTTTCTGTTGTTACTGTTAGTCAGTTGTCAAACCGGTTGTCCTAGCATCGCGTTGAACATTTGTCCTGTGCGAGAACCAGAATTTCAGCTATTTCCAAGATTATTATACGAGTTTAACAAGCGTCGTTTGTTCATGGTTATAACATTCTCTTATCTATTTCTTCAATCTGGGACTTTTCTGATGTTCACTGCTTAGTCTGATATTTTTCCTAGTAAGGTGTATGTTGGTGAAAGAATATCTGGAAACAAAAGTTTTGCGCAAGAGTGCTCTTCAAAGTCTCCTTTTGTTACTTGGGAAGTCCCATCAGAATGAGCAACTTCGTTAGTGGTGGTGCTAATTATCACACAATTGCCCAGGAAATAGACTTTGAAGACCACTCTTGCCCAAAACTTTCTTTCCAGATATTTTTTCAGCGTCGTAGGCCTCGACAACAAAATACCTGACCAAGCCGCGAACGTCAAAAAAGCCCCAGATTGATAAAAAAGAGAGAAGGGAATGCTATGACCATGAACAAATCGTGAAACCCCTCTAATAATCTTGGAAATGGCAATCTCATCAACACCAAAAGCGACCCTAATGTTAAGTAACATGCATTGTTGGTCCTATTCGCCACAGTGGTACCCAAGTGCTCCCAATTCATCAACATGTTTGATAAGCGCATAATTGATGCACTTTACGTGTGTCTTTCTAAGCTTCATTATATACATTTTTGTGCTTAATTGTTATGACTTAGGCATGTTTTGACCATTAGTGTTTATTTGGATTATTCATGGAAAAGAGCTTAATTCTACACTTTTAGTTTCTATGACTGTTTTGCTAGAACAGATTGAATATGGAGCTAGAAATATGGAAATAAGGCCCATAATATGTCGTTGGAAAGCTAACTCGAAGCCCTACAACTTTCATGTTCAGAAAAAATTTAGAATCAGCCTCTAACTTGGTCATAACTTCCTTGCAAAGTTGCTGTCGCTAATCCTGCGAGTCTGGAACAGTCTGCACTAAAATGATCATATCTTGGGCTACAGAACTCCGAATTAGGATCCGATTGAAGGCCCGCGAAGCTGACTTAAAGAGCTACAACTCTCATGTTTACCTCAATTGAAGATTCAGACTTCTTGTGGGACCCGCGAATGCCTGATTGTTCAGCAGCTTACTCCTTTATGTGGGCCCGATTTTGTGAAGATTTATAAAAGATTTAGATAACAAAGATTGTTACTTGATGAACAAGTTTATTTATTAGTATAAATAAGTGAATTTAGGCTTTTGTTAGACCTCACCGCCTCACCACATCTCACCATCACCTCCTCCACCTTCTCCTAATATCTCTCTCCATCTTTTCTAGTATGAGTTGCTAAACTCCATAGTTAGTCTGTCTTAGGATTTTTAATATTCTTGTGTTTGCAAACTTGAGGTTCTGTTTTTAATGCAAATTTCTTCTTTATTAATTCTCTTCATCTCTATTTCTGATCTAGGGTTTGCTTAATTCCGTAGTTTTAGAAATTAGAGTTGATGCATGTTCGCTTAGTTCATGTTAGTTCGTAACTGTTTCTTAATCGCTTAGTTTAGGAAACTGTGAATTGATTTTCGCTTAGTTAATCAACTCTCACGAATTAGGGAAACAATAAGGAAGAATTAATCTTTTGTAACCAATGAAGGTTTGTTGCACTTAAATGCTATAATCCGATGACTAACACTTTCTTTTATCTGACTAAATCTCTTTTAAGTTTTGTTTGTTACTTTACAATCAAATCAATCAAACCCCCTTTTTAATTTGCTTTTGTTTTACTCTAATATCAATTAATACTTCACCGAGTCCTTGTGAGATCGATCCTGGTGTTCAACACCTTGTACTGTATTCAAAGCAGAATAATTTGGCACGCACCCGCGACAGTGTGTTCGTCAATGTTGGAGAGTTTTTTTTAGAAAGATTAAGAATTCTGGCTTTGGGGTTCAAATGTCCATTGCTGGCTAGTTAATATAACTCTAGTCAAATGTCTACACACGTAGTACACACATAACACACACACACACAACGTAATTCAGAGGAAGGTGAAGCGGAGAACGAACAAAATTAGCAATGTTTGAAAACATCGGACATACCCAATTCAAGTAAGTGATATATTGCACAGAAGGAAAGAATGACGCCAAAGAAGCTTTTAATGATATATCATGAAAATATTTTATCATAAAGAGAAACAAAATTACCACTCAATTGTTTGAATAATATATAGAGCATAATGACTTATAACCATTTTTATTCTTATATTACTTTTTCTAATATTTTTATTTCTTTTAGTTTTATCCATATAATTACTTGTGACTTTTGTCATCATACACATTTGTCCTTCTTTCGAGTCTCAAGAGTTTGTTGAACTTAGCCATCAGTCAAAGATTTGGCATGTGATGCTAGTGGAACTTGCATGGTTTCTGAAATTACACATAATTATGATGTTCTTCACTCAATTTTAGGGTCATCGACAGAGTGGACCACAATGATGATGAAGCTAAGTGGTTTTAACACTTTAACTTGTGGGTGATAACTCCTTAAGCCTAGAAATATGTTTCAACATGTTAAAACGCAAAAGTTGGGTGCCAATATGATTGGCGGGTCAAACCCGACTTGACATTGGTCAAGGATAATGCGGATTGGATTAACTCACTTTTGTATTTGGATTCAAAATCTCAACTCAACTCAAATTGTGGCGGGTCGGCCGGTTGACGGAATGACCCATTTAGAGAATGTAGTTGTTCTTGCCATGAACATTGAGAAAGGGTATAGTCCCTAAAGTAGAGAGATTGCACTTACAGAGAGAAAGTTAGAGAAAGAGAATAACTGAATTTCATGTGTTATTTAGCAAATGAGCCAAGAGTCCCTTACAAATGGTAACCGCTCCCTATTTATAGTGGGGGAGCTGAGCCTAGCATGCGTAACGGCCTCGGTTGGGCCTGTTGGCCTTCGCTGGAGGAGGCCCAATTTCTAGGCTGCGCGACCGCCACGTGGAGGGTAACCCCTGGGCGTAGGCCCCCTAGGGGCTCGCCCAGTCCACCAGTCCACAAGACACTGAGCTCGAAGCATGAGAGCTAAGTGTGTCTTAAAGATCAAAACAACTAACTACAAATGCTAATGTGCTAAAGTATTTAAGTCGCCGACATGGTGTTAAAAAGAAATCAAATTTTGCAAGTCCACGAGCGGCGGTCGTGGTGAGTTTGGTCGCCACGCTTGAGGGGCGATCGTGGTGAGTTTGGTCGCCATGTGTGTTGACACGTAAGAGAAGCGGAGACGTCATCATATCTCCAAGATCTAAACAGCTCCTCTCGAAACGTCACCCCATGTCACAAAGTCGTGAAACTCGAGCCCATCATGCGCAATAACTACGCGCCGTCTGCCCTCCACGAGGAAACCATCATTCAATGTGGCCACTCTCTTTCATCATCATGGGGCACGTTCCCCGACCAACCGTTGCAGTCTTTCACACGTCCGTTCTGATTCCCCCTTGAGTCTATAAAATCCCCACGACCCCATCATTTCTTCTTTTCACGAACCTACTCTCTGCTCCTTACTCCCTCCAGATATTCCCGGCGAACCCCTACTCCGGTACCGCTGCAACTTATTTCCCTTCCTCCACCTTCGCTCGCTTTTCCTGATGAGTTTCTTCTTCCGCTCTTTGCATTCGCTTTTGCGTATTCCCGTAACTGCTGTTTTCCCTACCATGTGACCCACACGTCAAGCCAGAGACCCTCTCCCCGATACCGACCGTAACTCCCCTTCATTTTCCCATATAAGTCCAGAGCATTGTTGTAGCATTGCCTAACTTGCTTTTGGTCTACCTTAATTCTTCTGATCCTCCCACTTGGTAACAGGTATTTGACCGCCAAATGAGCCGTCGAGATTACAGCACACATTCAATTCAAGGTGTTCCGGCCGATGATCATGTTGTAAGACCCCACCACTTGCAAGACCAGATACCTTACCCTTAGCATCTTGGCGTTCTCATTCTCGCCGAATGTGGTGTCTAAATCAAGGAACCCTCGCACCCAAACTTGTTTACCTGAGAACCCCACAAGAGTCCTTGTGTAAGGAGTCAAATCACTATCCTCCAAACCAAGCCAGTCAAATGTGTCACCATAGATGATGTATGTTGAACGGCCTTGATCCAAGAGCACACGCCTGATGTTTAAATTGTTGATCCTCAACAGGACTACGATTGGGTCATCCAGGTAAGGCATGATCCCGACAAAGTCTTCTGTTGAGATAATGATATATGGGTGCCTGAAGCCAAAAGAAGTTTCCTGAATAGAGTTCACCGCCCTCACATGTCGCTTCCTTGCCGCACAAGTATCTCTGCCACCCCCGAACGCTCCGGCGATCGTGCTAATGGCTTTAGTCGACGACTCTCGCTCTTGCCCTACGATCACCAAGGTTTCCAATTGGCTTGATAGGGCCCGACGATGATCACTCCTAACATGATGTCTCAAACGTCCTGCCTTAACCAACTTCTCAATGCCTTTTCCCAAGGCGTGGCAGTCGGTGGTTTCATGGCCGACCACACAATGGTACTCACACCACTTGGTTGCGTAACATCCCTCGGCGAGCATTTGGGCAACCCCGTCTGCCAAGTTAGTGTTGAGTACCACGTTTGCCTCCGCTCGCCAGCTGGATCCTGGGCGCTCCCAGCGACGACGTCGCTCCATGTTTTCCCGCCACCATTGTGGCGCTAATTACTCCTTGATCGGCTTCACCACTGACTTTTTCTTCTCGCTATCGTGCCTTTGCTTCTCAAGTTGTTTCACTGGAGCTCCATCCTTTTCTCATTTCGCACGGTCACGCTTGAAAGCATCGTATCTTCATCCAAGATATACACACTCGCCCGGGATCGAACCTCCGTCATGGAACGAGATGACTTCCTGCTTAGCTTGCTATTTAGAGGTCCTGGCAACAGTCCATTCTTGAATGCTCGTGCGGAGGAATGAGGTTCGGATTCCTCTATTCTCACGAAAGTTGCACTGAAACGCGCTACATACTGCTTCAAATTTTCGGCCTCTGTTTGGCTAACGTTATACAGACCATCAATCGTTACCGGCCTGACCTTACTCGCGGAGAATTGAATCAGGAACTTCGATGAAAAATCGTGAAAATTTGTGATAGAACCGCGAGACAGAGTCGTGAACCACGCCATTGTCGTGCTCTTGAACGTCGACGAGAACATCTGACTGTGTCCGACGTCGCGTTTATCACCATTTTTGTATTGAAGTGGAGGAGATGATCCTTCGGATCGGTCTTCCTGCTGTAAGACTCCAAAACAAGATTCTTCTTACTGTCCGGAATGGCGACTTCCCTCACCTCCGTCGAGAAAGGCTCAAACTCTGCGACTGCTGCTGCCTTGCGAATTTCTTCGTCCTGCTGCTCGAGGCGAAAGAAATCAAGTTGTTCCTGCAGATGTTCATTTCACCGTTGAATGTCGGCCACACTTCGAACCATTTGTCGCTAGTCTCTCTGTGTGACTGCCAACCGAGGCGACGACGACGGAACCGACGGCGGAGTTTCCTGCCGCGAAACTGATGAAGGCGATATGAGTGGTGTCGGTGAAGGTTGAGGAGGTGGAGGAATCGGCTGCTCTAGCCGCACCTCCTCGCACTGTCCCTGTTCCGGTGGAACGCGTCGTCGTTGGCGACAGGTCTCCATAAAAAATCGCCTAAAGAACACTGAGAATCAAGAAATTCCTCAGAAATCAAGGGACTCAATCAGAAATCGAAGCTTCCTTCAATTGTGCAATCAATCCATGTGATCCGGGAGTAGAAAATTTAACGCTCCCCACAGACGGCGCCAAATGTTCTTGCCATGAACATTGAGAAATGGTATAGTCCCTAACGTAGAGAGATTGCACTTAGAGAGAGAAAATTAGAGAAAAAGAGAGAATAACTGAATTTCATGTGTTATTTAGCAAATGAGCCAAGAGTCCCTTACAAATGGTAACCTCTTCCGATTTATAGTGGGGGAGTTGGGCCTAGCATGTGTCACAGCCTCAGTTGGGCCTGTTGAGCTTCGCTGGAGGAGGCCCAATTTCCAGGCTGGGCGACCGCCACTTGCGGGTAACCCCTGGGCATAGGCCCCTAGGGGCTCGCCCAGTCTAGTAGTGAAAGAAAAAAAAATTGTGTAATGAGTCATTTTAAGATATCTTTCACCTTGGTGATTGCTGCAGTGAGTGTCGTCTTCCCGTGATCAACGTGTCCAATTGTTCCGACAATAACGTGAGGTTTTCTATAAGGGGAAACAGAGAAAATGAGGATCACAATAAAATTTCGAAGAGTTAAAGAGTGAAAGAGTTACGTTCGTGCCACGGGTCTTAGAGATGAGGCAGAGGAAGAAGTGTCATTGAGGGTAAGGGAATTAGGGGATCTATCAAACAGCTATTGCAGTGTGACCAAAACTCCCTGAACCCCTTACACTGGAACTCCATTATTTCGGCCTCCCCCACCACCAAACTGCAGCCTTGCTCAGCTACATCTCCCGGAGTGTTAGCAATACGACACCACATGTAATCCCTATAGCCAAGCCAAAATACCCAGACCTCACCATATCACCAAGGACAACTGCAAAGGTTAGCATCAACCCCATGGTGAAGGATAACACATCAGACACATGGGAAAGCTTAAGGTTGCTTCCAACATGAGGTATGAAGATGTATACAAAAGTGATTGTGGAGAAAGAAACACAGCTCAACATCCACCTTGCTAACAGGACCATCCCCTTAGAATGAGCAACTTTATCAGTGGTACTGCTAAGCATCACACAATTGGCTAGGAAATCAACTTTGAAGACCAATCTTGCAGAAAACTCTCTTTCTAGATATTTGTTCAACGCAATAGGCCTTGCGAGCAGAATACCAGACCAAGCCGTGTCCCACATTGAACAAAAAGGTAAGGAAATGTTATGACAATCAACAAATCGTAAAACTCCTCTGATAATGTTGGAAATGTCAATCCCATCAACATCAAAAGGCAGTATGATGTTAAGTAACATAGATAGTTAGTCCTATTGCCCACAGTGGTACCCATATCCTCCCAATTCATCGGCATGGTGGAGAGTTTTTTCTTAGGAAGTTGAAGAATTTTGATCTTAGAGTTAGAGGTTCATGAGATTTGGTTAGAAACCTTTTATGGGTGCCCAGGTTTAGTTTTTGCTTGTTTTGGGGCCAAGCCCTTCATCTAGAACAAAGAAAAAACCAAATCTAAAGTTAGAAAAAGTTTCTAATTAATATTAATTGCATTTTTATATGATAAAATTAATTACGTTTTGTGTCTATTTAAATACAAACAAAAGATTCTCTGTCATGAGTATTGATTTTATTCATTTTTTAATATTACCTAAGAAGTAATTTAGAA
The DNA here is from genome assembly GCF_012489685.1 of Lotus japonicus. NCBI lineage: Eukaryota > Viridiplantae > Streptophyta > Magnoliopsida > Fabales > Fabaceae > Lotus > Lotus japonicus. Next base: position 77,651,380 of record NC_080041.1, read on the forward strand.
ACTACAAATATTAAAATTTCAAAACTGATGAGGTATGATTGGATTTTGAAATATTTTGGTTCAATGAAAATATGTAAATTAATTTAGATTGAATTGTAAATCATATGTATATAATATCGTAAATGTTTTTTATTTCATAAAAACGTGGATCGCACGGGTAATCTACCTAGTTTGATGACATTTTGCTTTTGCATTTATAATGTCACAACAAAAAAGGTAATAGTGGCGTACTTCGAACAAAGACACAAAATGGACAGTGAAGACCAAGAATGTCCAGCACATCGATAGATTCTTGGGCTCTTTTAGGATGGGTTATGAGAGATTTGCATGAAAAATGATTTGTTAATAGAGATTTTATGATGTTAAAGTCTTGAGGAGATTAGTCTTATAACAGTCCGTTGCACGTGGATATCTTGATACAACATTAAAAAATGATAAAAAAAAATTTAAAATCTTTGGTGGATGTTACTACCCGTTTGAGAAATGGTTGCATTTCCCTCAAGCAAATGTCTTTCTTGAAATTTAGACCGTTTTCATCCTTACACGATTTCGCTTGCTTACCACTAGATTAACACATATAATTGCTAAAAAATGACCATTTAAGATTAAGTTTCAAACAAAATATCAAATTCATTTGAAAAAATCAATTATGCTAAGTGCTAACTAATGATGTTTATAATATAAATAACTTTTTAAAGGAAAAGAGAAAATCTAAATGAGTGAAGGAAGATATATCAACACAAATCTCATCAGTCCACGACAAATTAAAACAAAAGTGACAATACAGAAAAGTCTTGTTTATGCTAATAATTATGTTGGCTTAGCAATCGAAATAATGGATTTAGAAACTCTGACTCAATGGATGAATGCTTTAAACTTTCACCAAATGATCCCTTGAAATATCTTACACATTGCATGGCTTATGTGAAATGAATCATGCGATTTTGGTTAAATTCCATTGGGGGCACTACTCAATTTCTACGTCCTCATCATTACAATTTTTTTAATATTTTATGCTCTTATCCAACTCTAATGTAAATGTAAGATCAAGTTTTGATCTAGTAGTACAACTCTATGTTTTGATGATTACAAGTTAACTATTAAGTATGAACAATTATGGTACTCTAACGTTGTTTTCTGAGTGTTCAAATGGCAGGCCAAAACTCTGGACCTATCTCACAAAAATCAGAAGCACAATGCTCAAAGAGTAACCTCTGCAACGCTTTCGCACGTACTATGTTCAATCTGAACAGTAGATCAAGCTTCAGAAGATCTGAAGATTACAAAGCTCTGATATGGATTCAGCTCACTAGAAGCTCTGAAGGATCAGACGCTCTGAAGGATTAGACGCTCTGAAGGATCAGACGCTCTGAAGGATCAGATGGTCTGAAGCATCAGAAGCTGAGTAGTGAAGACTCTGAAGTCCAAGAGTAAGCTGGCTCTGAAGACCAAGTACTTCTCCTCTGAGTCCAGAAGCAGAAGGTACAAAGGTCAGAGGATCCAAGCTTCCCTCTGACTCTGATCATCAAGCTTCACAAGTTCCAAGATGAAGCATCCTCTGATCAGAAGTCAACAAGGTTGAAGGTCATGTCGCTATCCAAAGTACAAAAGCAATTGTACCATTCCTGACGACCTTACCTAACTGATTCAGCCATAGCAGAACTTGAAAATTCCAGATCTGCCCTCCAACGGTAGCATCTCCATGTAACGTTCAAACCCTAATCCTTGGAGTATATAAAGAGGCTGAAGATTGAAAGATGCCGCCTAAGAAACTTACTCACGCGCAAGAAATATTTCAAAATCTTCTTAGCAATCTTTCTTCAAATAGAACTAAGTGTGTTTACTATCAGCTTTTGTAGAAGCACTTATTTGTAAACCCAATATTTTCAAACAGATGTTTGTTTTACCTTTAGGAGATCAAGGTTGATCGGATCCTAGAGAAGACTAAGAGAGTGAATCTTAGTGTTAGCTAAGCTAAGTCAGTGTATTGTTAGTCACTTTGCAGGTAGCAAGTGCAGTTGTAACAAAACTCTGATTAGTGGATTGCCTTCATTCTAAGAAGGAAGAAATCACCTTAGCGGGTGGACTGGATTAGCTTGAAGGATTTATCAAGTGAACCAGGATAAAATCATTTGTGTGCTTTCCTTATCTCTTATCTCTGCACTCTTATCTTTGGTGTTCGAAGATATTTATTTAAATCTCAAGTGGGTTGAGTTTTTAGTTGTAAAACGTTATTCAAACCCCCCTTTCTATCGTTTTTTATACCTTCAATTGGTATCAGAGCGCAAATTCTGATTACCACACCTAACAGTGTTCAGTGATCCGGGCCGGTGTGAAAAACTAAAATGGCTGCCACCATTGAAACGCAAAAAGATGTCTACAGTGCAAAGCCTCCTATGTTTGATGGGCAAAGATTTGAATACTGGAAAGACAGATTTGAAAGCTTCTTTCTGGGCTTTGATGCAGATCTCTGGGATATTGTAGTGGATGACTACGAGCGTCCAGTTGATGTTGATGGCAAGAAGATCTCAAGATCAGAGATGTCTGCAGAACAAAAGAAGCTTTACTCACTGCATCATAAAGGTAGAACTATTCTTCTAAGTGCTATATCTTACGAAGAATATCAAAAGATCACAGATCGTGAGTATGCTAAGGGTATCTTTGATTCATTAAAAATGACCCATGAAGGAAACAAGAAGGTGAAGGAATCAAAGGCGTTGGCCTTAATCAGAAAGTATGAATCCTTCCAAATGGAATCCAGTGAGTCCATTGAGGACATGTTCTCCAGATTTCAGCTACTCATTGCTGGAATCAGACCTCTCAACAACAGCTACACAACAGCTGATCATGTCATGAGAATTCTGAGAGGCTTTCCTGAAAGCTGGATGCCTCTGATAACTTCCCTGGAGCTCACAAGAGATGTTGATCAGATGAGTCTGGAAGAACTCATAAGCATACTGAAGTGTCATGAACTGAAGCGTTCTGAACATCAGGATCAGAAGAAGAAGTCTATAGCCTTGAAATCCAAATCTGAAAAGGCTAATGCTCTCCAAGCAGAAGAAGAAGAATCTGAAGAAGTCTCTGAAGATCTTGATGAGGATGAGCTGACTCTGGTCTCCAGAAGGCTTAACCGCATCTGGAAGCACAGGCAGTGTATTGTTAGTCACTTTGCAGGTAGCAAGTGCAGTTGTAACAAAACTCTGATTAGTGGATTGCCTTCATTCTAAGAAGGAATAAATCACCTTAGCGGGTGGACTGGATTAGCTTGAGGGATTTATCAAGTGAACCAGGATAAAATCATTTGTATGCTTTCCTTATATCTTATCTCTGCACTCTTATCTTTGGTGTTCGAAGAGATTTATTTAAATCTCAAGTAGGTTGAGTTTTTAGTTGTAAAACGCTATTCAAACCCCCATTTCTATCGTTTTTCATACCTTCAGTAAACACTCAGCAACATCAATCACAATTATTGTAAAGATGAAAATTTTCAGTGCAGTATTAACTTTCGGCTAGTTGCTTTAGGATTATACTTATTCCATACAATACAATTATTACTAACACAACTCTTCTGAACTAAGATCCGACCACAGGGCCTAAAACTGTTGAATTAAGTTTCATACACTCTAATATGGGTCAAAATTGAGTGAAGAGAAGAAAGAAATCTATATATATATATGAAAATAATGTTTCCTTCTAGAAGTCTATGCCACATGGCACCCCCAAATTCTTCCAATTTCCCTCCAAGAAAAAAAAAGACATCCCACTTTTTTGTTACAACATATTTCATCTCTCACCTATTTAATTTCATTTATTATTAATAATTCCTTATCCTATATGATACACTTGAATGTATATTTTTAAATATTATATTTTTGAAAGTTTATGACAATTCAAGTAATATTACGAAATCTATTTCAAAAAAAAATGATTATTTCGAAATCTTTTTCTCACTTTTTAAATTTTAAATATAAAAATTAATTGAAATTATTTTAAAAATAAATCTAACATTAGTTTTTTTATTACAAATTAAAAAATATAATACACAACAAAAATTGGAATCCTTTGTTTGTTCAACTCCAACAGCAATGTTGATAATAAATATTGAAACTTTTAATTTAAACTATCATTATTTCCTAACCTATAATTTATGTCTTTAACATGTTTTTAAAAAATATATTTAAATTTTTTAAAAAATATATTGGAAGGAAATATTATATTAATTTTACATTTGAAATTTAACTTTCTTCATTATAATAATTGTTGAAAATCTAATTAATATTATTGGTTGTTGGTTTACTTAGATGAGAAAATGAATGTTTTCAGATCAAATAAATATTTTTTTTTCCAGCATCATGATTTTTTGGTAAATTGGAAAATAAGCATCATGTTTTTATTAAGTTTGATTTATTCTTCTGAAATTTTAATCTATATTAAACATTTTATCCTTATAATTGTTATTAATGACTCTAATTAATAACTAAAGTCAATGGATATAATTAATTACCTTTTTTAAATTCAAAAATGAAAAAAAATCAATTTTTTAAAAATTTTGCTTTTTTTTTTGCTAAAACTTCTACAAATCAAACAAATAATTTATATGTGAGACACACATCATTTATAAACATTTCATTACTAAACAAATTTCCAAGGTTTTTTCCATTAGCGGACCTTATTATCCTATTTGATCCAAAAAGCTAGAGCATATTCTGGAGTTTTTTCTCCAAGAAATGGAATATTCCAAAAATCTATATATATGTGAAAATAAGGTTTATTCTAGAAGATCTATGACACATGGCACCTCCATATTCATCCATTTTCTCTCCAAGAAAAAAAATATTCATTCTACTTTTTTGTCACAACATACAATCATGACTCACCCTATTTAATATCGTTTAATTTAATTCCAATTTTTATGTAACCTTTATTTAAAAGTTTAAAAATATTTTAAATCCTTTTTAATTGAATTATCACAACAATTAATGATTTAATTTTTTAATATTTAATATTTAATTTCGATTTTTTATATAACCTTTACTTGGAATTATATTTGAAAAAATTACAAATATGATAAGAAAAATTAAATTCGAAAATAAAAAATAATAATCACAAATCGGAAAAAATACTTCTTAATTTAATTTTCAGCGTAATTATTATTTTAATTTTTCATCTGTTTCGAAAGTACAGATTTTCAATATTTAATATTGATTTTAATTTCAATTTTTTATGTAACCTTTACTAGGAATTTTATTTGAAAATATATCTAATATAATAAAAAAATTGAATTCGAAAATAGAACAAAAATAATAAAAAATCAGAAAATAAAATTAATTTAAATCATTTTTAATTTAATTTTCAACGTAAATGTTATTTTAATTTTTCAATCTATATCTATATATATATGAAAAGAAGGTTTTCTTCTAGAAGACCTATGCCACATGTCTCCTCTTAAGTAATTCATTTTCCTTCCAAAACAAAAAAATATATTTCCACTTTTTTTTGTCACATTAATTGCTAAGTTTAATATAGGTAAAATCTTGATTAGGAATAAAACATAAGTAATACTTATAAAAACTATCAAAGTAAGGATATAATTCCAAATAATATTATTTTCTGCCCCTCCATATTTTCGAAAACATGATACAATACATGAACATCTCTAAACCTATTTCATTTCATCCATTATTAAAAATTCATAATTAGATTAAAACTTTTTGAAAATAATCAATTCTGATTAAAAAAATTTAAATTTTTATTTTCCCTGAAATTATTTTTTAAGATAAATCAAATATTTTAAAAAAATATTACAAATTTGAAAATACGATTCATAAAAATAATTGCAATCCCTTTTTTTTAATTAACAATATTCTAAATAGTTATAATAAATATTCGTAATTATTTCAAATAGAAATAAGTATTGGATCTTTTAATTTTTATTTTTCTAAAATTCATTTATTTGTTTTTCTTTAATATTATGGTTAAAATGATTTTAAAATATAAATTAATTTTTTTGAAATTCGAATTTCCTTTACTATAGTAATCGTTTAAAATCTAATTATTACTAGATTAGTTGTAAAATGAGTGTGATGAGCAAATAATTTTTTGAAAATAAAATAAATATATTTTTAAAAAAATTTTAGCATCATTTTTTTTTTTAATTTTTCGAAAATTTGGCAATTGAATAAATATTCCTATTTTATATACTACAATTTTGATTTCTTATAATTGAAATTAATGGCTCTAATTAATTCCTACAATTAATGAGTATAATTAATTGTCTTTTGAAATTCAATTTTTAAAAACCTTGATGCTCAAGAATTGATAATTTATTGGAACAATGAAATAATTTGTAAGAAATAACGAAAAAATTTAATTAAATTAGACAAGATTAATTAAAGAATTGAAATTTCAAAAATGAAATATTCCACATTTTCGAAATTAAATTGATATAATTTAATTAATGAATCCTTAGAACATTTAATACAAATAATTTTGTTGATATGTTTAATTTCTGATTAATTTTTCACTGACCAATAATTAATATTTTATTTTAGGAAAAAATTAAGCATAAATAAATCAAAATATTTCAGCATCATTTTGTGCATACCTCCTCGAAAACAAGGTAAGGACTTTCATTTTCCTCCATTTCCTATTCAACTTATACTTCTTCCTCCCATCTTTGGAATTTCTTATGAAAAAAACCCATCATGTTTTTCTCTCCGCTCCATGGTAAGTATTTTCAACTTTCTTCCATATTTTTCATACTCCTCTCTTTCCTCCCTTTCATTTTTCTGTTTCTCAATTCTTTATTCAATTTCATGTTAAGCAACTTTCACCTTCAATTTTTCTTTCATTTGAAACAATTATAGAGAAAAATAATTTATCAATCATGTGCTAGGTAATGCTTTAATTTTATCTTAATGCAAAAATAATTAATTTTGCTATACATGTGCATTGGTTAGAGAATTCATTTGCTCTTTTGAGACATTTCTCACATTATTTATTTAATCTATAACATTTTGATATAATTTAATTAATGAATACTTAGAACATTTAATACAAATAATTTTGTTGATATATTTAATTTCTGATTAATTTTTCATTGACCAATAATGAGTATTTTATTTTAGGAAAAAATTAAACATTAATAAATCAAAATATTTCAGCATCCTTTTGTGCATACCTCCTCGAAAACAAGGCAAGGACTTTCATTTTCCTCCATTTCCTATTCATCTTATACTTCTTCCTCCCATCTTTGAAATTTCTTATGAAAAAAACTCATCCTGTTTTTTTCTCCGTTCGTCTACTCCATGGTAAGTATTTTCAACTTTCTTCCATATTTTTCATACTCCTCTATTTCCTCCCTTTCATTTTTCTGTTTCTCAATTCTTTATTCAATTTCATGATAAGGAACTTTCACCTTCAATTTTTCTTTCATTTGAAACAGCTATAGAGAAAAATAATTTATCAATCGTTTCGGTTTTATAATTTAATTACCCAATTTTTTTTTCCAAATCCGATCCAATTTTTATCGGTTTGGATTGGATTGGATTTCAGTTTTTCAAAGAAAGTAAAAATCTTGAAATACATAACAAAATAGAAAATAAAATCATAAAACAAGAAGCACTGTAAAAGTTACAGAGACAAGATATCATGCTTAACACTAACATCAATACTGTAAGAAATGAATTATGTACGCACTGATATGTTTCACTTTCGCTGAATGAAAAGAAGGCATATGTCTCCTAACTTGGAAAATGTTAAACACATTACTGTAAAGGTTTGGGTATACATGGAATAAAATATTATAAGTATGGTTAAATGGGTAATTATGTATGTCAAAATTTAAATAAATAAATACTTTCGGTTTGGTTTGGATCGGTACGATTTAGAACATGGGAACTGAAAACCAATCCGATCCATTAGCGTAAATATTGGTTTTTGCTATTTTCGGTTTTTCAGTTTTTGGTTTTTTTGGATCGATTTGAGCGGTTTTAATTAGTTTGGTTCGGTTATGAACACCCCTATTTCATGATCCTATTATTTACTTATTCATCCATTTTTTATTCACCATCATATATTGTTTCACCCCTTTTTTAAATCATGAAGGGGAAAGACGAACATCCTTCAATTTATCTGCTTGGATTGATAAAATGAATTTTTCCTCCATCGTCCCTGGTAGGCGGTGGTTACCAAAGGTATGATCGAAGAGCCAAGGACAAAAAAGAGGAATGAGTTCAAACTTAAAAGTAATAGTCACATGAGAGTTTATTCAAAAATAAGAGAAGCCTCTGGATCTAAATAATTTTCGTAAATTATCTATTATTTTGGTTTATTTAATCTGGCGATTTTCTCCTATGATTTGATTTGAGTTTTATTAGAAGTGGGGTTTCATTTTGTTGTTACATGTTTTTTTTTTGTCCTTTGGCCACCAGTCACCATGGGGGAAAAGGGCCCCACGTGACTAATCTGGCTCGGGATACGGTAGTAATGTCCCTGACCACAAATGTATTATATTTTCCCTTAGAGGGGATCGAACCCGGACCAGAAGCCTAGGCGAAATCCCTTAAGGAAATGCACATTCACCAAACATTTTGAATCAAAATATATATATTATTATTAGTGTTATTGCTATTATAAATAGAAACATTGATATGAAAAATAATCAATCAAATATTAATAATTAAACATGTATAAAAAAATTAAAATACTGATTTAATGCATATATAAAAATTTGAGTGAATTTAAGTCTTATAATTTAAAATATTTAATTTTTTTCATATTTAAATAATTAAAAATTTATAAGTAAAAAGTTGTGGTAGATTAATACATAATTATCACTATTAAGAACATATAGTTGAAACAATTGTTAAAATATATTTACTAAAAAGATACAAAACATAATATTACATGAAATTTAAATTGTAAATAACAAAAGTCACCCGTGCAGGGCACGGGTAATCCCGCTAGTATAAAGTAAAAAAGAGAAAAAGTAAGAGATATGATGAGTGATAAGATTTAAAAAGAAAAAAGAAGAATAGAAAATAAATGTGTTAATGAATTTATAGTATGAATGAATAATAGATCAAGAGTTTCAAAAAAAAAAAAAGAATAATAGCTCAAAACCAAAGGCTAAATACAACAGCCAAACTTCTATTGCTTTAACTAGCTAACTTAGCCAATAGTTAAGATATTTGGACCATGACCAAGCTATTAGAGCCCATATTAAGTTATTCACATGGCTATTAAGTTATGCCATTTATGTAAACAATTATACTAAGCAATTGAAAATACGAGGACAACCATGAGTATTCTTTACTTTCACTTGAGCGTCTTTTACACGTACAATGCCATTTTGCACCATTATGTTCCACTTGGATACCATGAGTCCATAAAACCGAGCACCATCCTACCACTTCAAGAACATCTTGTTGACCAGACTCTTGGGTCTAAGAAGATTAACAACTATTATAATGTTTCTATCGACTTCTCTTTTTTCAAAATTAATTTTAAAACTCAAACTCTATTAAGATAAGTTTATCACTATAATCAATTTTAACTTTAAAATCCATTATAGAAGAATGACAAACATGCACTAAGGAGTATAAGGGCAGAAAGGATTTGGATTCAAAGAGTTGCTTTATTAATAGGAATAGGAGAATGAGAATGAGAATTGAGAAGGACACACACGACAGGGATTCATTGTGAGGTGTTCATGAAACCAAGTGAAGGGACACAAACACAAGGTAAAGTAGTAAACAAAGATATGCTTCCACTAAAGCTGGTTCGTTCTCTGGTCTTAGGAGAAACCATCAACCACAACCCTCACATCCTAAAACAAAAACACCACCATGCCCACATCCATGATAATGTCATTGATCCCAATGATGATGATGATGAAGCCAATGAAAACCATGCAAAATCCCAACCCCACAACCATCAAACAAGAAGAACAAGAACAAGAACAAGAAGAACAACAAAATTGAAAAAGGCAAGTCTAGTTTTCCTCCCAACAAAAGAAATCATTACAAACACATATAGACTTGCCACCATTGCAAGGGAATTAGGCTTGGACTTGTACCCAACGCCATCACTTTCCCACATCATCTTCTCCAATTCATCATCCATACCTTCATCATCAACATCCCCTTCAACTTCAACCCCATCAACCTCCTCCGCTTCATTCTCCTCCCTCAACGACGCCGTTCCAATCCCATTCCCTTCACTCTCAACAGCGCCACTGACCCACCTTCGTCTCTTTGCCAAACTCTCGCCACGCGCCTTCAAGATCGTCCTTTTCGACTCCGACGAGCACCCTGACGCCGCCGCCGCCGCCTTCGGCGGCGGCGTGAGCAACTGGGATTGCTGTTCCGCTTCTCTGTACTCGCGGGTCACCGGAAACCGGGTCGGCACGATGGAGGGGTTTTGCCGGGTCCTCGCCGGCAAAGGTTGGACCTTTTTCAAGAGCAAGAAAACCCCATCTACGGATCAGAACGGCGGTGGTGCTGTTTACCTCTTCAGGAAGGTGGATGTGAACCGGGTTCGTGTGGGTCGGGTCGGTGGAGTCGGGTTGCCTGATGGGGCGTGCAGAGTGAGGGAGCTGAGATTGCCACATTTGGATTTTGAGAATGCTCCTTTGAGGATTTTGCAGTATATTTTGTTGATGACTGATGACATCTTCTGTCTGGAGTAAAATTTGTAAGTGTTTGATTTTTTTGATGAGTTTTTGCTTCACTTTTTTGTGTGTAATCTTTTGGTCTTGTTTTCTTTGTTACTAAAATAAGAAATTGATTTCCCTGGATTGATTGCTTTTGAATTTGAGGGCGTTAGGTGATGGATAATAAATAGGGGATTTGCTTTAGTGTTGCAATATGTGGTGTTCAAGTTTAACTGTTTAAGTGATCTTCTCTGATGTCTATTTGGAAATCTGGTAGTCTTAAATGTTTGTGAAAGAAGTGATTATGTAAAAAGCTTTTAGCTTTTTGTGGGGGGAGTAGTGGTTCATGAAGGAATCATAGCATGTTTGGATCAACTTCTATTTACTCGTGATCATTCCTTAAATCCATAAACTACTGTTAGAAGGTTCTCCCTAAAACTGATTCTGTCTTTAGAATCAAATCACAGTGCATGTTTGAATACACCGTGGACAACCACAAAAGCTAGGGATGTTGTTTCTGTCCACTGTGATTTTGGCTTACCATGGTTTTCTACCATGTATCCAAACATGCACTTAGAAGGATTTGCCAACATGCACTAATTGTGGATCCAAACACACACTTAGCATTATTGCACAGGTAAATTGATTCAACCTAGTAATTTCCTCTTGTGTTGTCTAGGATTCTTGATGATGTTTAACCAGATGCTTAAGGAAGTGGAGTTGAATGATTTTTCATAGAGGAGAAAATGCTGAAACCCTTGAAAGATGAGAGTGACACCTTTCTTTTACTCTGTGATTCTTTCAATTAGAAGCCAAGACCTTTGGGGATGCCTTGTAGTTTGCCACAATTAAAACCATATAAGAATGGAAGGTTGATGCACCAAGGGATACACAATACATCGAATACACATGGTTTGGCTAACTACAAAGTTCAATTCTGGAGGCTGGTGGAAGGGAATGGACATGAGGAAATGAAGTAGAGTTTGTCTATCTGAAGAGCTATTACCCTTTGGTATGTGATATTCAAATCAAATTTGGAGTGGCAGAGCCATCATTTCGCTGGTGAATTTGAAAGAAAGGCTATTGTCAACAATGAGTGTAGTGTATGTTTAGTTTATCGTTGGTCCAAACGCAAACGATTTCAAGGTATCAATGGAGAAGCTAAATTTTGTTACTTTAAATTTACCGTGGATCGGAGAAGCAAGATTTTGTCGCATCGAGTTCAAGGTGGATCTACATCGAGTTCTAAACGGAAATCTAGAGAATGGAACTGTTCCTATTTTTTTTTTTGTTTACTGCAATGCACTGTAATTACAGCCACTACACTCAGCTTAACAATGAGTCATGTCCATGAATGCTTCTGTAACCAAAAAAGATGTTGCATATTTCAATAACAGGAATGGAGGACTAGAAATATATTGATACTCATGTCTTGTGAATTTGAGTTGAGATGAATCCATTTGAAAAAGCTTTTGGGACAAAATCTGAGGTCCGGTGATCCAGAAACTACACATTGGAGCTTCTTTACTTATGATTTTCTTTTTGTACCTGGAATGGCTGTTGTGATTCCAAATATGCAATTGTTGTTCTAGTTTAAAAAAGTGCATATTTATACAAGTCAATCATTTATACAAGTTCAAAATTAAAATTTATAGAGGAATAGAAGATAGAGAAAGGATAGATATGATGAGTGAAGTGATAAGAGAAAATATCTAAAAATTAGATAGAAGATAAAGTTTGTTTTAATGTATGAGAAATGTTCTTTTTGGAATAAAACTTCAAATACCTTTTATTTTTGTATGGTGGATATAAGTTGAACGCACTTGTGGCTGTAGAAATGTCCGCAGCAGAGCTTGGAAGAGAATACCAAAGGTGAACTTGTAAAAGACATTCGATGTTTAAGAAGGTGAACTTGTAAAAGACATTCGATGTTTAAGCCAGCTTCTAAATCAAAGTCTAAGAATAATATTAAAGTAACAAACTGAGTAATAGTTATGTAAATGAACGACCAAATTGTATTTATAGACATGGTAAGATTATGTGAGACATAGAACCTTAATGAAACCCTTAGAGAAGGCTTTCAAAATGATGACTATGCTTGAGTTGTCTTGCAAATTTTAGTAAATGTGTTGGTTTGGTTTTGTTCGCCTAATTGTTAGACTAGATAAATCTTTGTTTTGGTCGTCCCGTCTGTCTAACATTCACTTAGTTGTGAAACTTTTGGACCATCCATAATGATATTGGTCCTTATGGCAGCTATTTGGGCCGGCCATGACAGAATCCTACAAGCTTGACCTGTAATGCAATGTAATATCAAATTCGACAAATTAATGCTAATTACAAATGGAGCATATATGAGTAAAAAAACTAATCCAACAGATAACTTATTTGAACCAACTCTTAATTTATCTAGTTTTGATTAATGTGAAAAGCATTAATTGATTGAATACTCATTTAATATGTAATTCATATTGATAATTTAGATTTATTGAATATTTAATATAAAATAATTAATTTTTTTTGAAAGAAAATTAAAATTGATATGATTCATATTTAAATAGGGAAGTTCATATCACGTGGTTATATGGTGAAATCATGATATTAAAGATTCAGAACCCGAATTTAATATATAAATGGTGGATATGTTTTTTTTTTCTTTTTCTTAAATTTCTCTTAAGAATTGAACTATTAACTTTCCGATGAAGAAAAAAAAAATTTGAAATATCAAACTAGGGGTTAAAATGTAACAAAAAAAACTAGGGGTTAAAACAACTATTTTTACTACTGCAATGTGATTTGATTTTTTTTTTTGGTACATGAGGAAGAAAATGTGTGATTTGATTTGAACATGAAGACAAGTATACTAATAATTGTCACAAAAATATTTATATTTTGGTCAAAATAAAATATCAAAATCGAAAACACTTTTATATAAAATAGAAAAATCGAATATAATTTGACTTAAATTTGAAAACAGTAACATGCGTTAATAACCAAATTTTGATGGATTCAAAATAAAATAATTCAAAATTTAAAATCCTTTGACAATAAGATTTGAAAAATCAAATAAGATTTTATTTTAATTTAAAGATATAGAAATAGAATATATTTTCTTTGATAAAAATATAAATAGAGCATCGGTGATACAATTATGTCTTTAAAAAAAATTATACAATTATGTATCTATTAGTCTGATTCATCTCAAATTTAGCACAATCTTTTAATCAGTATAATTCGGCGGCTAGATTGACTAAATTGATATGGAATAAAATTACTTATTAAGCATAGTAATTTACTTCTCTTTATTCTTATTAAGTGGATACCACACAAATCAAGATTTCAAGTTTTCTGAATGCGCATTTACTGGCTAGATACATGACAGATATATGCTTATTTTCCTTTTTTTTCTGTTACCTTACCTCTCTTGAGTCTTTAACAATAAACGTGACCATCTTTCAAAAAAACCAAACGTGACTTGTAATTGTATCGCAGAAACCCTTCTTTTCGATTTTGTTTATGTTCAGAGGTTTTTCCTTAGGATTCAGATTAAGACTTTGAAATTTTTTGCCGCCTATAGAGGTCCTACCTGACTCGAATAAGGTTGATTCAGTAGTTAGGCGACATGGTTAAGGTATCAATGTTGCATTCAACATCACAAACAGTGAGTCTATGTAAACAGAGAAAGGAGATTATTAAAGCTGCTAAGTGTTGTAGGTATGATTTAGTCACAAACTTTGTGTTGTACTTGGATTCACTTTTGGTGCTAGGAAATTCCCTCAACAACTACGTGGAGAAAGAGTTGCTGATTTATGATAATTGCTGTGGCCACTTGGAGTTTTCCTCTTCCTCTGACTCTGATTCTGATTTGGATTCTTTGCTTCACCATGTTGATGAGGAAGAACCAGTAAGCATTCATCATATGTTGGAAGTGGAGGACGAATCCAGCACTAGCGACGACGAGGAGATAGAGGGAGCCCAAAGCACGAGCACAAGCACTGAGGAGTCAACACCGAAGACTGCCAGTCCCCGGATTCGCAAGAACAATACTCATATTCCCATGTCACATGGAGATTTTGGACACCATGAGCATAGTCAAGAGATGGAAACTTTGGGAACTCCAATGTATTATTTTTCCCACTACAATGAAATGTATGCGCATTATAGTACTGAGGCATTTCCAATGGGTGTACCTGTAGTTGTACCCCCAAGTCATGATGATCCAATGTCTCAAATGCATGGACCTAAGAAGAATAACACTGTTACTCCCTTACCTACTCCAGCCCCACCTGAAAACTCTACATGGGATTTCTTATATCCATTTAGCATGAATAATGATGTTTCATATGAACATGATCTGGATGAGAGGGAAATAAGGAAAAGAGAAGGGATTCCTGATTTAGAAGAAGAAAGTGGTGAGAAAAGTAAAGAAAGTGAAGAAACTTTTCATTCAACCATGGGAGTTTTTTACCAGAAGGAAATGGATAGTGGAATAAGGCTTGGCTCAGGTGATGAAAATGGAACAAGGCTTGGCTCAGATGATGGAAATGGAACAAGGCTTGGCTCAGGTGATGGAAATGGAACAAGGCTTGGCTCAGGTGATGGAAATGGAACTAGGCTTGGCTCAAGTGATGGAAATGGAACTAGGCTTGGCTCAGGTGATGGCACTTCCAATGTTACACAGTCAAATGCTAAAAAGGGTGCATTTTCAAACAAAGGTAAAGAGCTTATCATTATGGTTAGGGGAGAAACAAATGAGAAGAAGTGTGACTTGGGGCCTAAGACAAAAGGGCAGGACACTGAATCTTCTGAAACCAGTCTTCAGGAAGCAGTGGTGGATATAAGGAACCAATGCAAGTATCTAGTTGATTGTGGAAAAGAATTCTCATCAGTTATAGAGGTGGCAAAGCGACAGCATCATTCTGCAAGCACCAAATTAAAGGGTATGGTCTCTGGTCTTGGTTTGTTTACAAGTACATAAAAGTTATGGAAGAATTTTCCTTTTAGTTGCCTGTGAAGTGATCAATAAATCCATTACTTTATTGAAAGAATAGAATGAGGTATGATTGTGAAAAATATAATATAAAATCATTCATGTCTCTTCACACAACACCTATATCTTGATGGTTGTGAAAAATATAATATAAAATCATTCTAGTTTTTGAGATAGTTGTTCATTACATGGTATCAGAACCAAGTGATCTAGAGTTTGATCTTTGCTTCCTCATTATTCTATTAAAGAAAATGTTTAATTTATAAGCACAAAGTGGAGTGTGTATTATCCATGCTTCAAGTTTGATAGGCTCTTTTGTGAGGAAAATATTAAAATTATAATATAAAACCATTCATTTGTTCACCCCTATCAGTATAAACATTTGAGATAGTTGGTTCATAACAATGATGAGGATATGTTTCTTCCTCATTTTCACACATGGAATGAACAAAAACTTGATCATGATAGACATTAGAGTTAGAAGAACCAAATAAGAAGGGAGTGAAAATAAACAAATAGATTGGAGAGAAAGAACTTGATTATGATTTAGCCTTGCAGACTTTGCTTCTTCTGTCCTGGGGTTGATAATTCCTTCAGCAAAAAGGTGTTTGTACCCTTCACACATGTCATACCAACCAGCTCCTAAAGCAAGGTTGTTGTCCAAGGCTGATATGAAAAGCAATCAAGATCATGAAACATCAAGTGACCTTTTATCAACATTGGAGAGGCTTCATGTCTGGGAGGATAAACTCTATAGAGAAGTAAAGGTAAAAACTTACTTATATTTATCACATAGATGCCTTCTTTGTGATAGTAACCAAATATTTTTGATATTTTATTCCTTAACAATTTTAATGTTTAATGATAGGGTGAAGAAAAACTTGGAATTCTCTATGATAAGCAGTTCAAGAGACTAAAGGAAATGGATGATAAAGGTTTTGACCCAGATCAGATTGATGATGCTCTTGCTGCTTTTAAACTACTAAATTCAGAAATGAAAGTAGCTGTTACATCAATCAGTGCAAAATCAAGAGAGATACATGAGTTGAGAGATAATAAGCTGCTTCCTGAACTGAATAAATTGATTGATGGGTATGGTCCTTTGGCCTCTTCCTTTTATTATTTGTGGAGTCCTATCACCTATGTAACTTTCATTTGTTGCTCCCAAATAACATTATTATTGATGAATTTGTTGAAGAATTTAAGGTCATTGCTTCATCTCTACGCACCAAAACACTTGCATTCCTTCTTTCTACTTCAATGAGATATTAGGGACTAGGTCTGTATATGATTTTCCTCTGAAATGGTTGTTTGATGCAATATTTTTCATCTCAATATTTAATATGTCATTGATGCAGTGACTCCTTGTTTTTATATGTCTCAAGAATTTGATGTAGTGCCTCTTGTTTTTCACTAGTCTTGTTTTGCTTTGAGAAAAATCAATGTGCAATGTGATATTAAACATAGAAGAGGCATATCACTTATGTTGAATTCCAGTAACTGAAATTGTTGATAGCAGATTAGGTAGATATGAAGATAACTTCATATTAAAGAATAGGGAAAACTTCTGCCTCTATTGATAAGTATGTTTGAATCTGTTTTTCTTTTTCTTCAGAATCAAATTCTGAAATCCAGATGCTACTCACAAAAACTTCTTTCCATAATTGATTCTGACTTTAAAATCAATTGTAGACGGATTTCCAACCATGCATTGAAATTCTTTTATTTAAGTTTTTGCATTTTATAATTAAACTTACCCTACATCTTTTTTGTAGCTTAACAAGATTGTGGACCGTCATGAATACATGCCATCAGAAACAATTCAAAGCTATCAAAAATGCCAAAAGTCATGTTCACATACTAGGTCCTGGGAACATGAAAAAAAAATCAAGCTCAAAAGGTACTTTGAGACTGGAAAAGGTGATCTTGAATTGGGGAATGTGCTTCAGAAACTTCATCAACACACAGAAGACCCTTGTGAAACACTTACATAACTGGCTTCTGAGGTTCATTCTTGAATCAACTAAAGATGGGACTAATCCTCTCTTGCCAAGTGATGCAGAAGCTCCTCCTATTTTCAGAGTTTGCAACAATTGGTACCAAGCAATTGACAAAATTTCAGAAGTTAAAGTCTCTGAAGCCATTAGTACTTTTGCCTCAAGCTTGCACCAGTTATATGTGAAACTGAAAGAGGAAAAGAAATTAAAAGCTAAACTGAATAAACTTGTACAGAATTATCAGCACCAGCTTCAACCTTTTTGTGATGAGAATGGTAACAACGCTAAGAAGTGTGACTCTTTTATCAAAATGAAACCCTCAGAAATTTCTATACTGGATGATATTCCAAAACTGAGAGTTTTTGATGAAGATTTAGCAAATTCAAGGAGAAGACTGGTTGAATTGAGAAAGAAGCACCATGAAGTTTTTCTGCATGTTAATGATGTTGCTTCAAGTTTCTTACATGAGGGTCTCACTCCCATCTTTGATGCTTTGCAGAGCTTCTGTTTAGAAAATCTGAGAGTATATGAGCAGCTCAGACTTCCAAGCTCTGGTAATGGCACCGATGGATAAGCACTTTTTTGTTAGAAACTAGTGTGTGTAGAAACTCTGCAGGTTTTCACTGATTCTGAGAGAAGCTACAAGGAGTAGTTTTTGTGATGCGAGAAGTGATTCTAGGAAGATTAGAAGTGGGTTCAAAATGTTCATAGTTTTATCAAGTTGGTCATAGGAAGTGTGAATAAACTAACTGGGTTAGACATAGACAAATATAGCAGAAGATCATGGTTCTTTGATTTCTGCTATCCCTTTCATTGTAAATTTTTGCCATTGATGCATGTTCAGAAAGGAAAATAACCTACCAAAAAGAAAAGAAAAAAGTTGAATAATTTCTTTTGAACCAAAAAATATTCTCCTAATTTGATAAATATCAAATTTCAAGATTGTCAACTATATTTCATCTAGTATTTGGTTCTTTCCAAACATTAGTTTTAAAATCTAACTTTTTTTTTTGGTCAAAACTTTTAAATCTAACTTCGAACGAGTACTTTTTTGTTGTCTAAAGGATAATCTTGGTTTTTTTTTGTCAAAGGTTAATGTTGTGGCAAAATTGGTTTTTCTTGTAAATCCCCTAATATGGATTTTGAAATGAATTCTCACCCGAGTTATTGTGTTGTGTATTTTTTTTTAATGTACTACAAAAAATAAGCTTTTGAGCCTAAGTAGAAAATTGTTGGATAAAGCAACGCATGCCTAATAGAAATATGTTTTCAACAAAATTGGTCAATACTCAAAGTTACATAACTCCTAGGAATACAACAAAATTTAAAAGGCCAAAAAGAATATAATACACTTCGGGCTAGTAACTTGCGACTTCCTTAATTTAAGGCAATATTCTACACAATGAGTTCTACAAAGTTATACATCAGTTTAACTACTAACAGTTCATTTTTGGGAAAATCTATGTAACATGAACATCTTTTATCTTGCCATAGCATATGTAAGCATAATCTACAAGAACATTGTACAACTATAAGCATGATATACATGTGCCTCCAGTTGCTCAAGCATTTCCTATGTTTATTCCCCTCCCCGGGCTCCTTTGGAGTTCCAAAATTATAGTTCTAAGTATAAGATCCAGAATTCCTGCACCCAATGAGGCGAATCTTTTGACTGCAAATCTGCATTTACAAATTGTGAGGTCCACAAGCATGAAGCAAGCCATCTGAACATGGCGTTCATAAACTGTCCTGAATGAGCACAAGCTCCCTAGCGTTGACCCAGAATCCCTCTTCTCTTGACATCTATCAGTGCATCCTAACCATGAACATGATAATTCAGCTTCATGGAAAACACAGAAGAGTTGTCCAACTACGAGTTCAAGTATGCTAAAAGGTTGAACAATGTTGACAGGGCACTATTCAAGAAAAATATTGATAAAGATGTGTGCATTTAGATGTTTGCCACAACCTCCATACACAGTTGACTGTTTAAGAGGAGAATCAGTGAATAGCGATGCTCAGTTTGTAGTTTCTCAAATACTTTGCAAGAATCTTAGTACAAGAATATAAGAATGCCATGTTTAATTAAGAACATCACCATGAATCCTAATTGCCCACGAAAATCATTCATGCAAACCAGAAAATTGGTGAAACTCCTGATTGCCTACATCAAAGGAGTTCTCCAAGTTTTATAAAAGGCGAAGTTATAACTCTATAAAAGTCACCACCACCACAGCCATTATTATGGGTGGAGCAATAGTATTTACCTTACATACGCCTTGACTTCTGCTGTGGAGGGTATCCGGGCATCCCCATTTGATCTTTTCTCCTCAGCTGTTCAAAAAGAAAAAACAATATCACACCCACCTCAGAAAAAGGACAAAAAGATAACCCTTCCAGCCTCCTATTCCAAATAAACCACAGACCTGTTGCTGCTGATTGCCTTGTGGAACACCTCGCTGCATTGGGATTCCACCAGGATTCATTCCACTGCCCATCCCTGCCTGGGACGTGAGATTATAAGCTTGCATTCCCGGGTGATGCATTCTTTGCATGCCAACAACATTCACTGGCCGAGGGACAGATCTTGATGCATGACCACCAGGCATGCTGCCTGCAGCTCCAGATGATACCTGACTCAGATTAAGAAAAAAACACATTCAAAAAGCATGAAGCGGAAAATGTTTGTGTGGCTATGCTTGTCCATGTGCAAATAATGTGAATACAAAACCAATAACAATGAAAAAGCCATTTTTATATTTTAAAACAAAAAAAAAGCAACTTAAGTTTCAGTAAGGAATCAAAATTATCCGTGAACAGACGTCAGTCAGCATATTATTCATATACAGTTAAGTAACTAGGTCCAGTTAAAAATAGCAAGTCATTGAAAATAGTCATAACCTCATAGCAAAATTTGATTCAACTATATTAATAACAATTATTACCTATATTTTTTTCAATATGATTGAGTTAGAATGTTAGATAGAATATTCAAAAGTAAGCCAAAGTAATTCGTTTTATGATTTCTATCCTCTTATTGAAGGCCACGACAGTTATATAAGCAAAGGTTCATTTCCTGCTATGAAGTTGGAAAAAAAGGAATAATTAAAACTGGTTATCATTTGATGGAGTTACATAGGAGTGGGAGAGGAACCCTGACTAATCTTAAAATTTCCAACTATATTATTGCCCATAGGATACCCTCATCATTTAGAATTTCTCTATGTCAAAGCTGAATTGCTATACACCAACTTTACATGGTTATTTAAATGGATGTGACAACATTAAGCTATATGGAGAGGATGCAGTCCACTAAATCATCCACCATTTGGAGGTGAACCTGAAGTTTTGACATAATCTGTGTGTATGTAGAGTTCAAGATATAACTTCATACATAAAATAGTCAGAAAGATCTCTTCACTTGTCTAAATATGCACTACTCTTTCAATTCCAAGTACTATCGATCCAAGTTTGAATGTTATAGAGCAGTTAATGAAAATCATGAAAGAGTATTAAAAATATGAAGAAAAACCCGATGACAGAAATGGAGTCCGTGATACCCCAGAGCTTGGCTCCTAATCCACTGATCCACTCCCACAAAATGCGCAACCCCCACCCCAAAAAAAATGAAGGAAAATACCTTGAGATCTAACTATCCACTACTAATTTCCATTAATTCCCATTTTGCCCTGCTACCCCACCTTTTTCCTTATTTCTTCTTTAGGTCTCCCAAACACTAAATTCGACTGGACCCAGTGTTGTTAATGGCGGATGGCGGAGACACAAAACCCGCCATACTTGACAAATAATGATAGCGGATTATGGCGGGATATCGGCCATGGCGGAGTGCCAAAGATCCGCCATGAGATTCCGCACCATGGCAGATATTTGATAACACTGACTGGACCAACTGAATCTTGGCTTGGCGTCTTACAGTGAACATCGCTATTTGTCTAATACTCATTACTCTCAAATTTTGAACCTATAATATGACTCCACAATAAAGGAGAGATTCTTATGTACTCTGGAAGTAATACCATTGGATTAAAAATTGTAATATGAAATTAAATCAGGACAGTCGCTAAACTAATGAGAGTATTACATATATTATATACCTATTTACCACAAAAATACGATTTAAGGACAAAATTGAATTACATCTTCTCTTACTTATATGCCCTACTTAATAAAAAAATAAAATCTATTAACCTTTACAATATCAAGATGGCTTCATAAACTAACTCAGCACAATTTTAGTTAAGAATAATATAGTTTCAACATAATTTCAATTATAATTGCATACCGGCTGAGAAGATTGCATGGTGGCTGTCCCTTCAAAATCTGTTGTTGTGTCCACTGGACGTGTGGGATAATTCACAAATGTCTCTCCAGGTT
Source organism: Lotus japonicus (assembly GCF_012489685.1). Taxonomy (NCBI): domain Eukaryota; kingdom Viridiplantae; phylum Streptophyta; class Magnoliopsida; order Fabales; family Fabaceae; genus Lotus; species Lotus japonicus. The sequence goes on from NC_080041.1 coordinate 77,673,416, forward strand.
GGCAGGGTACAAGTGCACTGAGCAGAGATTTTACAGACATGTTTAATGAAGACAACAGACAATTGTGGAATACATGTTTAATTAAGACAATATCATGATGAGAACTATGTGAATATTGTTTATTACTAAATCTTCCACACAATTATTTGAAGTAATGAAATGTAACCAACAGTCCTAGGAAAAAGTTTTATCCAATCAAAACTTAGGGGGGGGGGGGGGGGGACCAAAACAGAATAGCAAAAGGAAGGAAGGTCTTACTTCCGCCCAGGTTGTGGATCCATTTTGAAATACCTGACAAACAAAGCATAAGGATGCTTAAAAGATAATAACTGAAAGATACAAGGGAACTAACTGTATAACCGATATAGATACAAACACACACAAACACACACATGTATATGACGTGTCTTTTCATCAGAAGTCACAGTGTACATCCCCAAATTTAACTAAGAATCTTTGCGAAGGCAACAACCAATTTTTAAGCTTTTCCTACCATACATTCAAGTCATATTGATAAAGTAAAACTCGTAAAACTGCATCAACATCAAATCCCCATTACCATTAAAATTAGTAATCCAGCGATGTTTTGCAAACTTTCTTAATTTGGAATAAAAGGCGAAATTAAGAAGGCAAATCACTAGCGATTAAAAAACAATTAGCAGACTACCTCTATGAACAAATATAGAATATCTGACATGACCAACAGCGATCTAAGAGGAATTGACTGAAAAGCCATGCAATGTAATCAGGCCATCACCCCAGGAAAATCTTAAAGGTCTACTATAAACCCAAAACCCAACTTGTAAGCTCTCTACCATATACCGAAGTCACATTGATGATGTACAACTGTATCAACATCAAATGTCCATTACCAATTTACCTTCCAATTTGGCATATAATACAAAATTAAGAAGGCGCACTGGGAGTTATGAAACAATCAGCAGTCCACCTCTACGAAGTACGAACACATGACACGGAAAATATGACATGACAAATACTGACTCAGGAAGGAGTAAAGAGCCAGGCAGCCAGGTAATTTGCCCAGGTGTTAGAATATGAGAGCGGGGAAATTAGTGAGGGACTGTTATAGCAGTTGGTTAGCTAATAGGAGGGGATTAATAAGATATAAATAGGGGAAATAAAGAGGAAATTAATTCATTCGGTGAATTTGTTAGTTTTATGTGACAGGAAATCCTTCGTAAAGGGAGAAACTTTTGGAGGAGAGATTTCTCTCCTTTTCTATCCATTATTTTCATTTAAAAGTAATAGATTCTTCAATTCTAATTTGCAGGTTCCAAAATGGTCCGACCAGCCAGATCCAAAATAGCGGAGATGGAATATCATTTGGAGATGTTGGAGCGCTCGGTGGAGAAGTTGAGAAGGTTTCTTGGGAGTAGGGGACATAGATGTCAGAGATTAAGGTGAAGCTTGATCCCGGCCATCCCGCTATCCCTTTTTTGGGGCTGGCCGCTACGTTCTGAGATCTGGGATTGACAACATAGGTGCTATTAACAAAAAAAATTAAAATAAACTGGGGGCAATTGCCCCCTTAAGGCAATGCAAGGTCCCTCCTTAAGCAGGTAACTGGTTTAGGTTCTGGAGACAGAAGAAAGAAGACCACTGATCTCTTTAGGGACGGTTTCCCCGCTGTATTGCTTGGACGATTCAGAGGTCGAAGATTAGGGAGCATCTACAAGCATCGAACAAATTCACCTCCAAATAGGGTCAGTGTAAGAGTACATTCAAGATTTTGAGATATTGGTACGAACAGCTACACAACCTTGAGGACATGGTTGAATTTCAGGGGGTGGTATAGTTCTGATATGAGAATAGGGAAAATTAGTTAGGGGCTTTTATAGCAGTTAGTTAGTTAGTTAATAGGTAGGGAATAGTTAGATATAAGTAGGGGAAATAAGGAGGGAAAGATTCATTATGAGAATTTTTAGTTGTATGTCAAAGGAGAAATCCTATATGAAGGGGGAACCCTTGGAGGAGAGATTTCGATCCTTTTATGTTCATTCTTTTCATTCAATAATAATAGATTCTTTAATTCTGATTTTCCAGTTCCTAACACCGTGAAAATCTGAAAAACATAGATAAGGTTTATCATTGGCTGATGACCTATACTCACTGACCTGACAAATTGCAGCATCAATATTACGAAAATGATACCATACCCAGATGCAATTGCAAAAGGTTTGACTGAAACATAAGTGGTAAAACTAATTTACGTAAAATTCTTGAACTCAGGAGCAGCTAGACAACGTAATCGCTTCATTTGGTACATAAAGTAGTTTAGGGAAAGCTTAGGACTTGTTCTTAAGATGATTACAACAATCTACTTGATCATCCTCAATAACTTTTGCAACTTCTGATCATAATATATATTGAACACATCAATAAGATGGCAACCGCATAATTTTCCATAAACCTTAAAAAATAAGCCATATTGTCAAGGTTTCTATACAAGGAGAAATGTGAAATCTTGTCAAGGTTTCTATTGATAGAACAACCATTAAGCAAATAAATGTTAAATCATCCTTTTCATTGCTAGGGGTGTAGATTTCATGCCAGGATAGAAGTGAATAAAAGGAGTCTTACTCATGCTCCAAAGCTTGTGCTGCTGTTATACGCTTTCGAGGATCATATCTGCACATAAATACACAAACCATATTATCAAAAAACGAGAAAAGAGAAGCAGAAGCAGAGGAGGAAGAGACAGAGAGACTTCAATTAAACAGAAAGCCATGCATTACATTCACATATCCATAAATGCTAAATGAAATATTTAAAAGTTGAATGCCATGTCTGACAAAACTGAAATTAAGGTTTGGCTATCTAGAATGATTTAATCGGAATCTGAATTGTTGAGAAAAAAATGAGAAGCAAGAAATTGAGAGAAGAAAGAGATTGATACTAAAAAAGGGTGTTTTGAACTCTGATTTAATCTATATACTGATTAGAAGACACTACTTGTATAGGGACTAGCATACAGGTAACTGAGTCAGTTATTAGTTACAACTAACTGATGGAAGATAATTCCCAGCAAGTCAGTTGTAAAACTAATCACTAAAAACTACAGATAGCAACAATTGGCAACTAACTCCACGTGTAAAACAACTTTATACTCTAACCAGAATAAAATAATAATTCCAATTGGCATATTTGGCATTAAAAGATTTTAAATTCTATCCCTAAATGGTATGCCAAATCAGGCAGGACAGCAAAAGAAAAATGTTCAATGGTAACATTTAGCTAGGTGGTGGATGTAGTAGTCGTGGTACCAGCAAGAGCAGTCGCAATAGGGGTGGCTGACCAGGGATGGCAATGGGTAAAGTCTACGTAGGATTTTAAAAATACATGTATTCGATTCTATCCCATGTGACACCGAACCCATTAGACGTATTTTAGTTAACTTGATGTGGTCCCAGTGATGTGTTTATGAGCAGGTACAAGGCAATTCAATTAATTATTGATGAATGCAGTGGGTGGAAGGTATGGCCATTCAAATCACTCCCGTAGTAACTACCAGACATAAGTTCCTAGTGATGGTAAAAAGTGGAAATCAGAATTTTTGGATTGCTCATAATAAAGTTCGTTGATATATTGTTTCAGCCAGGTGAGTCTTTCTTTCATTGAAGGTAAGAGGAATGAGTCCCCCCCCCCCCACCCCAAAAAAAAGAAATAGAGATAATCATGTAGTGAAGGATATAATTCTCCAACTTATTCAGTGTTGCAGAATCCTTGAAATCATTCTCAGAATTGAGAAATTCCCAGAACTTCATGTCAAATATACTCTTTTGAGGCTTAGATGATGAATAATTTACAAGAAAAGCAGCAAACTTTATCAAGTGGGAAATTGCCAGGTGGACTAGCTCAGCAGATTAATCAGAGTAACTATGACTCTATGAGAACTAAAAAATAATTCAAACAATGTAGAAAGAGTTTGGGCTAGATTGAGTCTGGTGAACTCATGCACTGTAAGTCTGTAACTATAAACAAGAACAGGGACAGTGGGTGATAACGATAAAATTAGAAATAACAACTAACAGAACCACAAACATATCCTTCACATATACAAGCTGGACAAGGAAACAAAATACTGAGACTTATTTAACCATACTATCATGATATTACAGAGGGAATATCACCACAAATTACGAGCATGTAAGAAGTTATAACTCCCTCCTGCGATCAATTTTGCATCTTTTTAACGAAAAGGAAATGCAGCGCCATTATGTGTAGAGGGAGCAAAAAATTCTCCAAAGCTTAGAAGGAACTACTTACTCAAGCATCTTTGACAAGAGGTCATATGCAGGACTTTTTGGAGATAAGTGTACAACACCATTGAGGCTAGCATTGTCACTGTTTGCAAACAGCAGAACAAAAGATCCATTAATTTCATGAATATTTAGAAAAACGGACAAAGAAATTTAGATCAATAGATGTAAATGGTATATCATTGAACTTGATTAATAACACATTAACACGACATCATGGAAATTGGAAATAGGCCTATCCTGAATATATTTGTAGAAACACATTAAATAGTATCTTACTATTTGTGCGCTTGTATATGTTGCGTATCTTGTTGCCAATGGGGAAGATTTGGTAAGGAAGGCCACTTTTCTAATGTGGGATGGCCTGGCACAGTAACAATGTCCATTGATGTAGGTCTGGAATAGCATAAAGAGAATGAACACTCCCCAGCAGGGAGAAAGAAAAACAGTAAGCATATAAATTACCTAAAACCTTGAATATCTTGTCAAGTTGATCGAGCTGCACAAGTGGAACAACATTATACAAAATGCAAAATGACAAGGTTATATTAATAGAGACTGCATTTATAACAATATTCAACTTCAGAATCAGAAGCTGAAAGTTATAGCATCAAGCACCTGAAAAGGATTAGGTGTGGCTTTGACTTCTGCACCTTGAAATAGTGGCTTCAAGGTCAACAACTCAGCAAAAATGCATCCCACAGCCCACATATCTAAGAGTTCATTTAAGGAAAAATAACTGTACTAATTCTAGAATAAGTTTATACCGACACATTTATTTAATATACAAAGTAGATAAGTCTACTCATTGAGTTACGTGTATCATGGTTCCCAACATCCACGTAGATGAATTCAAAATTTCAAATTCAGTTATACCATGTCAACCTTTCGTGTAGACACTAGATACTCTGACATCCCAGATTCATTGAAAGCCATAACTTATTCAGGCGACATCCTCGACCTCAAGTCAAGCTACGGATAGCAAAGGTTCCAAGAATTTTTAAAAAGATTAGTATATATGTATTAAAAGACTTGAGAGATATCCATGAGATATTAATAACTTCACACAATTATAATTCTGAAGTTAAATTTTACACTGGCAAGCTGGCACACAGGTGCAATCATTCGACTGGAAAATATTATTAAAAATATATATATATATATATATATATATATATATATATATATATATATATATAAGAAAGTTATAACTTAAATTAAAGGATACCAACAGCACTGGTGTAATGTTTCGCTCCAAGAAGCAACTCAGGCGCACGATACCAAATGGTTACAACAACCTGCATGTTAGTATTTATTAGAATCATTCATGTGTCTCACCCAATAGTTTAGACTTCTTGAGACAGTTAGAGCTTTATCACAAAGTGATCTGGAGTTGAATCCCTGTTGCCCCCCTTATTCTAATAAGAAGTTGAATTTCAACACTGGGTAGATGAGCCTGTCCATGCAAGAGCCAATTGGGCATTTGGTGATGAGGCTTGCACCATGGCCCCCCAACAGATTAAGGCCAATGGGCTCTAACATGAGGGGGCACATTAAAAATATAGTATAAAATTATTTATGTGGTTTCAGTTTCACTCAACGGCTTATGTTTTTCGGATAGTTAGTTTGAGGAAGTGTCTTTATAAAATCAAGAATATAAACCAGCAAACATATGAAAACGTAAAATAAGTTACAAGTGCACAGATAACTCGATTTAAAGATGATAACGAGCAATGGATTATCAAGCAACCAGCTTGTGTGAATCAAAACATGTGAGGTTTCCAGCATATTAGACAGTTCATTAAGCTAAACTTGAAATGAAGAACAATATCTATCACTAAGCTTATATCAGAAAACTGAGATACAGAGATAGAACAAGACTTTACTGAACTACTATCAGTACTACATGCATACCCAGATTTTTGGTTTTCAAATATTAAGAATTCCGTATCTACTATCTATGTAGAAAACATACATGAAGATTTTCCAAATACACAGATGATAGATATAATGCAGGTGGTTGACAATGGAAAATATTCTCATACCCCATTTTCAGATAATGGCTTCAAAGGGGCTTGATATATCCTCGCAAGTCCAAAGTCAGCAATTTTAATAACTCCATGTTCCTCCCCTTCACCCATAACCTTTTCATAAAAAGCTTGTTAAAGACAAATAAATCTGAATCCAGACGTCTACTTAAAGCGGTAATGGTTAAAGAACTAATCACATAGCGATAAAGTGGTCAAAACCATACCAATATATTTGATGGCTTTAAATCTCGATGTATAATCCAATTACTGCAGGAAAAATACAATATAGTATGTGAACATATAAAGAATGGAAATAAAAGGAACCATCTTCAACTTAACAAAAAAGACTTGCCTGTGCAGATAGTTTAGTCCATTGAGCAACTGCCATAGTAACGATTTAACCGTGTACTGGTTAATGGATTGGTTAACCTTGTCTCTATGATGTCTTATTATTTCCTGCCATTCAAGATTTCAATCTTTACACTCTAGCTAAATCATACATTTCCTTGCTACCTACATATGACTCTTCCCATAAAATTCACAATTACATAAATTCATTGCAAAGCCCATAAAATATGTCCTATACAAGATGCAATAGCAATTTCAAGTCCAGTGCCTAATGTTCCACAAAATTATGACTTACATAAAGGTCATGTTCGGCGTAATCGAAAGCTAGATACAGAGACATGTCAGTATGATTGATGTGAACATTCACAAGCTTCACAACATTCTCGTGTGTTATCTCCCTCAGTAACTGCACCATCAAACAAAATTCACACAAAATCAATCCAAAACATCAGAGAACAAGTGCATTAGCATCCAGTGATCATCAAATGAAAGAAAAAAAACACAAATTCTTTGAAATTACGAATTGAAAAAATCCAGTAATTTCAGCTTGCTCAGTTCCGAACTTCGCAACTTCCTCAGCTGCAATTAACCAAGAATTACCATGATTTCACGAATGGCGGTGGGAGAAACACCGTCGCCATCCTTGGATTGCTTGAATTTCTTGATGGCGATGGATTTTCCGCGATTGGTTTGAGACTTGATCCGAGCGAGGAAGACGAGACCGTAGGTTCCTTCTCCGATCTTCCCTATCAGATCATACTGCTGCAGCCACTCCGGCTTGTTGCTGCCGCTGCTACGGCTCCCGGAGGTGCCGTCTCCCATGGCTGCTGCTCCTCCTTTCTGCGTTCCGCTTAAGGCTCTGTTTGGATGTAAATTTAGGATTATTGCTCTTCCGTACGTACAAATTACAAAATGTAGAACTTTACTTTAATATTCTGAAACTGCAGTTCAGAATATTCACCTGTAACTGTATTGATTATGAAAAATTTTTTAAGGATTTTTTTGGTAAATTTTTTGAAGGATTATGTGTGGTAAAAATAACTAAAGATTTTTTTTTCTTCACATTCTTTTTAAAAGGAAAGCTCATACAATAATATTTTGATTTAGGACAGTTTGTAATTGTTAAATTATGTGTTAGTTGGCACATGTTACCTCAGTTGGTAAAGTACTACTTTCCTTCAAAAAGTTGTGTATTTAATCCTACTGCTTATATGAGGATTGTGTTAGTATTTAAAATTCTTGAGGCAAGTCATGTTCCATAGTACTGATAGTAGTAACCAAAGGTGAATTAACTCAAACTTTTATTCATAAAAAAAAATTAAATATGTCATTTTGTATACGATTGTTATAACTTGTTCTATGAAAGCTTAAACCTTTGTAAACATGAGTTTACTATTGGTTGAGATGATAATCAAGTGATTGATGATAACAATTAACAAATTAGTTTTCTAAAAATATTAATTTGATGGAATGTTGACATATGAGCTCACTTGCTTAACAAGAGTTCCAATGTTCCATGTGTTTAAGATTAAATTTACTTTCTAAAGTCAACTATTAAACCATTATTTGATGTGAATGTAAAAAATAATTAAACAATATTACATAGACACAAAATCTTCTCAAAATTTATTCTTGTTCTGACGACTAAGTCGGAGTACCCATAGACACGAGCTACAGATTATGCAATGATGAGTGTTAAACCTACATGCAACCTAACCTTGGGTTGCACGATAAAACAACGAATAGAGCGATCTAACAACACTCCTCAATCAGCATACCACATGGCCCCCACCCCGAGCAGCGCCCCAGCCTCGTAGCTCGTTACCTAAGAAATCGCAAACCCCCCACCTGTATAAAGATACAACTAAAGGATTTCCCGATAACAAATTAATCTCAGATCTTCTCGCTTATCACTCACATACTAACTTGGCTATTGGAGTGTTTTTTTGCGAGATTCCCCTCCTCAGGTCGATGCTAGACAGAAGAGTACAATTACCCCTATTTCAGCCATTGCATTCGTCGAAGCCCTTCTCATTATCATTTCAAATCGTTGTCTTTCCTACCGTCCCTTATTGGTGATTTGGTTAGATAGACCTGTCTAATCAATTCTGAAAGCAATATTGTATGAACTATAGCGTAATTGAAGCATCACATCAATATTATCAACTTTGACTTTTGGTTCTTTCAACCAATTCTAATTTTCTTCTATGGATAATATTGTTTATGATTTGTTTGGTTAGAAAAGAAAATGGAGAAGAAAGAGAAAAGAATAGAAATTGAGATGGTTTTGTAAGTTGTGGTAGGAAAAAAGGATTAAAAATGTGAACACTATGAGGTCGATAAAAGTATAGATTTGTTTACACAGTTGATTAATTGAATTTCGCTACATCATAAAATATATAGATTTGTTTTGATTAAAATCTATAACAAAAGTAATTATTTCTTCTACATGGTATGTTGTAATTGGTTATCAGTGTAAAATTATTTTACACTAACAGATTGAACTCACTCATGAAAGAATGCAGAAAAAAATATGAGAAAACATAAAAGGTCATAGTGATAAATGGCAAATGTGCTTATGTTTGACTGAAAACCACTATCTTAAAATAAAAATTTAATTTATGTAACTATTCTTGAAATAATGAGTCGATGTTGCATGAAATAATTGAACATTAGTGCACAGTATGTGTGCTTTTTTTTTTTTAAGTGACTTTTATATGCAACACTTTATATTTAATTATGTAACCCTTATATAGTAAATTTTAAAATTAAAGGGTCTGATTTATGTACCACTAGAGCAACACTTTGTTAGTAGAAAATAAGTCTTTTTAAGACTAATATGAGTATGAAAGTTCAAAGAAAATGGAGATAAATGTATTTAAAAACTCTTCTAGACATGACTAACTCAAGTACAACACTCTTGAAGGCCAATTCTAAAATTTTAAATGCAGTACCAAATAGAGACAATAAAGCTTGTCTCTCTTTCGACTTAAATATTTTTGCAGACTGCAGGTTTGATTTAAACAAAGTTTTTATATAATGATGGCTAAGAAGTATATAAGGAGCTAGAGTTGAATCTAAGTTGTTAAGTTGGTGTTGAAAATCTTTTCTTCCAAACCTTTTATTAAATGCCAAAGTGCAGGAGTTGTTATAAGTTGCTATCTTCATCATCTTTTTGGAAATAAGTCACAAGAAGTCCAAGTGTAGGTTTAGGAATCATTTATCTTTTGTTGAAAAGTTTTACTACATTAACTCAAATCCAAAATGTAAGTATGTTTATTAAAGCTTCTACGTGGAGCTTTTGTGTCTTTCCTTTTTTCTTTGTTGCCGTATAATCATTTTCAAAAGCATAAAATACTTACTTATCTTTTTGAGTGATGGCATATGCATTTTCAAATGCATTAAATTCTTACATTACAATGAAGAGCTGATATTAAACTTTTCGATGATTTAATTAGTTCTTAAAAATACACTTAGACATGGTTCGTGGTAGTCTGTAGAGATAGGAAGGCAGTAGGTTCTCAAATTAAGGTAAGAATGGAATATATATTGGAATTGTTGTCACGATATCCTTTATATTCCAAAATTAGACAATAAATTTGAAGTCATCATTCATTCATAGTTCATACACATCAATAGATATCTAAGAATTTGCTTCTACTCCTATTTTTATTCTTGTTTGAAAAAATTTACCCTTTAATCATATAATTCTATAGAATTCATATTTATTCTTCTCGTTTATAACCTCTTAACTGGAAGCTGATACTTGAGTTTGACTCAAATAAGTAGAAATTTCCCGTCTTTTTATAGATTATTCTGCTTAGAAATTTAGTTTTACATTAGGTTTTCATGTGGTTTTAGTATTCTATTTTCATTTATAGCAATTTACATTCATAGTTTAGGCTATTCTCTATGATCAAAAAGGAACTTAACTCAAATTTGGTGTACTATTCTTACATTGGCAGCGCAGCGGGGTTGGGAAATCCATCGCTACAATATGCCGCTGCGATCACCGTAATAAATGTTGGATTTAGCATTAAATTTTAGCATCACTCAACGTGACAACGTGTTAAAATTTAAATTTGTTTCACTTAATGTTAGGCCGCATTAGCTATAGTTTGGTCGATGATAAAATCACGGGACAATTTTAGTGTTGCCATGGCCAACACTAATTTGAAATATATCCAACCCCCATTTAATCGGCTCATGTTTTAGTGTCGGCATGGACATGACCAAAGTTCGATGAATAATATGCTTGTGTTATAGCATATGTCGGGCCAACGCTGAATTTGATGAATCTTAGCATGTCTTTGTCTTTATTACTTCTCATTGCTTGTCGCCATCTTTCCCTAACCCTCCCCCTTCACCCTCCTCAGCCCACCTCCGCCACCAATGTCGTCGTGATGCCCCGTCTTTGCCACCTTTGTTAACTTTGTGCCTAGCATTTGAAAACCTCACCTTGAGACTTCTCGTCGTTCCCTAACCCTAACCTTCCCTCTCACTCTAACCCTCACCCACCTCAACCTCTTACCCTCTTTGCTCCACCACTCATGACCTTATGACCAACCCTTGCGACGCCTCGCGACGTTCCACACAACCACCACAACGAACCAACTAGAATCAACCAACCCTTCAATCAAAGCACATCCTCACCCATAACAATCCTTTGTTGGCGGCCGTCATGAGTCTCGTCACTGTTGACAGTGAAGTCTCCCTCAACCCTCTGTGAGTCCTCTTCGCGGATGATGCTCGACCTCCACCACTACAAAAAAAAACACTCATTAGCATCATCAAAAAACAATGCTAGCAAGCCAAAGTCGAAGTTATAATCAATATCGCATCGATGTCAGGGTTGTTGCTAAATAGCTTGAAGCTTACATGTAACATTGACCACGTGGCCGACCCTATCGTCCATTCGTTAATGTCGGTCGCGGCAATGACAACGGAGGCTATGACGACACTAGAGGAGACGACAACGACAAAGGTCGTGGCAACAAAGACTGTGGTAGCGATGAGACAATGTTGAAAGTGTAAGTAGTGGCGGAGGCCGTGGCAAAGGCACTGGAGATGTGGGGGTTGAGGGATTATTTTTCAGAAAACAAATTAGGTTTTTTCTTTTAATAGCCACTGAAGCAAGAAAACTTGAGATGCAACAATGATGTAAGTTTTCTTTGGTAGCTGCAAAACAGTGTTGAGTTGACTGTTAACTTACTGGTGCTACTTTTATGCAATTCTACCGAACCTAGGTTTCGTTTTTCGGCCTCTGCTGGAACAAGAAAAGTAAAAAATGACAAGCTCATGTGAAGAAACGCTTAGGCATTGGACCACTATAAATGTGCAAACAACTCAGGTAGTAAATATTGCATTAACTTGGATCGTGCGTGCTGCGACAAAAACAATTAAATGAAGGAAAGGGTAGTGGTAACATTCAGAACATTGGTAGTCATCATACAGATTGGAGAGTCAGAAGCAGGAGGCCACTAAATGGGGCAACATTTTCAACCAGTAATTCACTGTACCGTGCACACCCCACCAGTGTGGATCCTCTCAATGGTAAGTGAACATGCCCCCCACTTTTCACTTTTTATGTTTTTCTATTTTTTAGGTCATACAATAAATTTTCCAACAACCTTGATTCTTACCACTTCTCTAATAGAGTAGTTGGTGTAATATTTCAACACTTTATTTTTTAAGGAAATTATTGAGGTTTAACTCACATAAACTCATTGGTCAGATTGATATATACTACCGCTCTTTGCATTAACAGGGACGTGATGAAACAGTCTCATGACTATCGGGTATGTTTGAATGCCTTAATTAAGACAAAAAAAGTATATTTTAGTCAATTCTCTTTCCTCTGGAATTAATAATGAAACCAGGATTGTTTGGAAATGCTTCTAAAGCTCAAATAAATTATTAGGTGAAGTTTCTCGAAATGTCTTTAAGTGACAAAATTGATTTTGAGGAAAAAGTAACCGATACAAACATTCAATTGATTTTGATTTTTAAATCAATTGTAGCAAATTCACTAGAGAGAATCCAATGGAACCTACTTGCCTAAAGACAATTTTTATGCAACCATGCAGTTAAGGCACATCGACGAGGATGAAAGTCGATTGATTCTAAATTTAGTGTGATATATATGTAAAACATGTTGTCAAAATCTCAGTCATTCAAATTTTATCTAATGGTCGAGATTCCTTAACTGCAGTGACTGTACACCGAAGGTGGACTGCGAAGAATCCATTTCCTACCCTCAAGCCCCAAGTAGAAAGACAACAAAATGATGAAATGAAAGAATATGTTTTGTAGATATAATAATATATTATGTTTTGTAGATATAATACTATTCTCACCAATCAAATATAAAAATTGCTTAAAATTAGCAAAACAAACACAAACCAATAAATTGTATTAGTGACATTCCATTATGTTTATCTGTCTTTTTAATGAACATTAAATAAGATTTTTAATTTGATTTTGACAGCATTAATTCATAGCAAAAACAAAAAAAGAACACCTATCATGTAAGCAAAACTCGACTTATATAGTAAGCTAGATAAGGATCACGGGGCTAAGATTAGTATTATTAGTTCCCTTTAACTCGGGTTGAAAATTTCATAGTTGTGTTTGTGTCTTTGTGTTTGTTTTGCAGAAAAGTTGCTGTGAAATTTTCATACCAATTTTCAAGGAGACAACACCAAACTTGCGTGTGTTTTTTTGTATTTTACTCTTTGAGTGTAACCAAATTCCACCCTGTTGTTGTTCATGCAAACCATGAAACTAATTGATTACTAGTTGTCTTACCAGATCCTATCCATCACCATGGACAGTTAAGAATTCATGATAAAAGCACATTGAATTGAATGACTACATATTGAATTACTACATAGTTTCCCCTTGCAATCTCCGCCAAATCTTCCTATAACAAGAAGATTCAATTCCACTATTCTGATATAACTTCTCTCTGTCTCTCTCTCCTTTTTCTTACTGTCCTACTTCCATACACCAACCTTTTCTTGGCTCATGGGTTTGTTGAAATGTAAGAGTGTGTTTTACACACCAGCTAAGGATGTTGATTTAAGCCCCTATAGCAGTGAATCCTACCTCCAAGCCAATGTCAAAGGTTAATTCACAATGCATTGCCTTTTTTTTCTTTCTCTGTTTTTTCTCTCTAGTCTCTATATATAGCTAATTGTTTCTTGATTTCCTGTTCTTTTGGTTTTTTTTTTCATACATGATTTGCTTTCTTGATTGTAATATTCACAATCCTCATAGTAGCATCACTCTGCATGAGGTTTACAGAAGGTTCTGAATGTTTCTACCATGTGTTTTAACAATGATGCATTTTCCAGTTTTGAGAAGTTGTTATGCATGTTTGAAAATCCTTGTACAAATGATTCTGGAGTCAAAATCAATTCTCTGGAGAAGTTTATGTGAGTAGTTCTAGGTTCAGGATGTCATAATTGATTATGAGGAAAGAGAAGTTGATTCGAACATGCTAAATAGTTGCTTCCAGTGTCATTGATTTGTCAAGTTTTGAGAAAAATAATAGCTTGAGAGTTGTGAGTGAGTTTTTTTAGCTTAAAAGAGGATAGTCATGCATGCACACCAAATGAAGATGATATTGTCAAACACAGCTCCTCGCATGACTGGAGTTTTGGTCAAGATTGTCACTCACTTGTTGGAGTGTCCAATACTTGGAACCTTGCTGTTGTACATATTGAAAGGAGGCAATCTTATTCACCAGGTATGCTTTTGTTCCATGTCTCCATAATCACTTGGATTCCACTTCATGAGGTTATTTTTTCAATAACAATTGAATTTCATCCTCTTTATCACTTGTAGTTGCAGTTGCAGGTTTTTCTCCAACTCTTAACATGTTCTTTTTGTGCAGCTTATTTCAAATGCAGAGTTAGCAGAGCCACCTCTCTCTGTTCCCTTACATCATTTTGAAGGTTCGAGAAATAGATTATGGAAATGAGCACTTTCTAATTGCAGAACTTTGCCTTAATAGATAGTGGATCATTGATTTCGGTTTATTCTTGCAGACATAAAAGAAAAAGAAGTCAAACGCTTAGATCCTTCTTCATCTCCACCTGAGAAAGTTCAATTTGCATTAGATTGCTTGCCTCTATCTCCAGCAGAAACACCTAATGGAACAGATCCTTTATTCCGTCGCTGGACGATAATGGATTATTCCAATGCTTACAGATCAGGGGAAATAACACCAAGCTTGGTATTTTATCTTTTAGTCTTCTTTTAATATGTTCTCATTCTGTCATCACTGTGTTCATTCATCAAAACTTAACATGCATGAAAAAAGAAGTTATAATTGATATTTGGTATCTCTGATTATTCCACAAGATCACGAGTACTTCATATTTCTAGTGGTAGTGAATTTTGATGTAAGTTTCATTAGCTTTCTTTGCATTTTCATTTACATAGGTTGCAGAACGATTTGTTGCTGCTGTTGATGAATCCAGAAAACCCCCACTCCAAATGGGATTCTTTATTCACTACACCGTTGAAGATATACTAAAACAAGCAACTGAATCAACTCTTCGATACCAACAAGGTACTTCATAGCAACTCGAGCAGGAATCCAAACTTCCAAAGTTAAGAGACCTTTTTTTAACCTTTATATGATGCCTGATACTGTTTTTGAAACTAACATACATGTTTACTTGTGCTAAGGTGCATTCCTTTCTCCTACCGCACTTTAAATCTGTTTTGGTTGCAGACCAAAGAGCACTAATTGGAGCTTATCCAGTGTTTTTTTCTTTTCTTTTCTAGTAGATAAGTTCTAATAAGTGTTCTTTAGTCCATATCCAAACGGGGTCTTTGTAACTTAAATGTGCTCATGGTACAAGTCTAACCTTGGAGGCGTAAAGAGTACTTTAACAATTGAAGTGATACAGGAATATTACAATGACACTATTTGGAGGCTATTAGTGATAACTGTTGCACTGAATGCCATTTTTGTTATACTTTCTCTTTATTTTTGGTCATATGTTGTGTGTGTGCTCAAACAAGATTAGACTTGATGCAATACTGTTTTTGCAGGGGAACCTATCTCGGTGCTAGACGGAGTTCCAGTTGCTATCAAGGATGAGATAGATTGTTTACCATATCCAACAACAGGTAGTGTAATGTGTTATTGTTTTCTCTAAGGTGTCATCTATTCAAGTGATTAAGCTGCTGATTTCACAATTCACTTAAGCATCTGAAAATGATGTCCTCAAGGAGGTACAAAGTGGCTGGATAAAGAAAGGCCTTGTAAAGGTGATGCTTGCTGCGTCAAGCGTCTAAGGTCATGCGGTGCTATACTTGTTGGGAAAACCAATATGCATGAGCTTGGATCTGGAACTAGTGGGATAAATCCACATTATGGGTAAGAGCACCATGTGTTACACTCATAATCACATCGAAGTTTTATCTTTGTTGTCTAAAATCTGAACTGAATATTAGGGAATTTACTCTAAACTAAGGTGTGACAAGAGCACTTCTGTTTATTTACTTGTAGGCCTTCCAGAAACCCATATGATAGCCATATGATTGCAGGAGGTTCTTCTAGTGGATCTGCTGCTGTGGTGTGTGCAGGACTCTGCCCGGTTACCCTTGGTGTTGACGGGGGAGGTATTTATTTGACCTACATTTGAACATGAAAGGCCAGAGAAATCTGCATTAATTTTTTGCTTTATAGCATTGCACATATATCTGTTTCAGCCATAAGTAATGTATATGAATTTACTAAGTAAACTTAGACCCTGTTTGGAAGAGCTTATTTGAGCTTATCTTAGAGTCGACGTTTATGCATGTATTTCAGAGAGCTTATGTGTATAGCCTATGATTTACCTATAAGCTGTTTTAAGCTTATTTTCAGAAGATGCTCATAATTGCTTATGAATAAGCGCTCAGACTTATAACCTATTTTGAGCTCATTTCAATTAACTTCTCAAAATAGCTTACGGATAAGCACTTATATGATAAATACTTATTAATAAGCGCTTGATTAAGTTGTTTACCCAAACACACCCCTATTTCAGTAGTAGCATCAGTTATTGGTGAATTACTATATATTTGCACATCTGTTCAGGATCTGTCAGGATGCCAGCTTCTCTTTGTGGTGTTATTGGTCTGAAACCGACTTTTGCGCGTATACCTCATGACGGGTGGGTATTCTTTTTTTTTTTATCATGTTTAATTTCTGGGAAGGTTTGTAATGATTTAGGAGAATGACCTTCTGCTACAGAGTTCTTCCCCTAAATTGGACAGTTGGGATGGTTGGAATACTAGCAGGCACTGTTGAGGATGCAATGATCATGTTAGTAGTCCTTTACTGTGATATTCTTTCTTCAAGGAAGTTTTAAGATTGGTTTTACAGCATCTGCTGTTCCACTGTTTGTAGTTATGCAGCAATCAGTGGCGAAATTCCATCCGATCAGCCTTCCGGTAAATTGGTAAGAACTAGTTTTTCTGATAATATTTATATAATCTTCCTGTGTTTCATATATCATATATGATTCTGATTAGATTTACACTTTCATGTTCATAGTCGGGTTCTGACATTTTAAAATCTTTGAACTTCTGAAATCATTGTAACACTCCAGACTAAGATAAATCTTCCACTGCTGAGCATGACAAAGTCTTTATCTCAGATCACGTTAGCAAAATATGGAAAGGTTAGATACTTATGACATTCTTTAACCATATATAGAAAGTTTGTTCCAATTCTAACATCGTTTATATTCTTTAACCACTGTCCATCAATTAGTGGTTCGATGATTGCAGCGATGATGTCAGAATATGCTGCTCCCAAGCTTTGCACAAGCTTCAGGATCGTTACAGTTGGAAGGTATTGCAAATCATAAAGCAATGACTAGATTATCATGTTTTCTACTTTTCCTACTTCAGCAGGCCTTTGGTGATTGAGTATTTGATGTGGACCTGAATGAAACATCCTTTTAAAAATAGCTTCCCAAAGCATTTCTTATACAATTACTGAACCCCATCATTGAGAAACAGAAGAGCCTATACTTGCTAACCTTCTAACTCTTTCTTTTCTAACATACAAGATTATAGATGTCACCATACCAGAGATAGAAGCGATGCGGCTGGCACATTACATAACAATCGGATCTGAGTGTTCCACTGCCCTTGATTCTTATAAGAAAAAGTATGTCACTTCATAAATATGAACTCTTTGCTTTCCTTCTCATTGCCCTCGAGATTGAGGAGTATGATTGCTGATATCACCAAATTACTACCAAAGGAATTTTGCAGAATTAGGATGGGATGTAAGGGTAGCACAATGCATCTATGGTGCTTTCAGCGGCATGGAGTATCTTAAAGCTCAGAAAATGAGGTAACCTATCACCTCATTTTATCAATTATAGACCTGCATAATTGCATTACTCCCTGTAGTCGATATTGTTTATGTATTCAAATCAATTCGTTATATATTTATTGATTCATGAATCAACTATCCCAAAAGCTTAAACTGTTGAAATGTGAACAGGAATCGCCAATTGCAAATTCACATGAAAATATTTGCCGATGCAGACGTCATTGTCTCACCAACAACAGGGTTTGTCCTGTTTTCTCAAACTTCACAGAATGGTTTTCATGAAATTAGTAGCAGTTTGCTAAAAGGTGACACATTTGTGATATTTGTAACAGTGTGACTGCATATCCAATTCAAGATGATGCCTTGGAGACTGGTGAACTTGACTATGTCAATGGAGGTACAGAAGAAATTCATTTGGTTAATGACATTGTAGTATTGAACTCTGCATTTTTATTTTGTTTCTGAAGTTGTTGGTATCATTTCAGCTGCGCTTGTTCGTTACTCCATAGCAGGAAACTTCCTAGGACTTCCTGCTGTCACCATTCCGGTATAATTATATTCAAATTTGTATGCCAAATGTGAATTTATATAAGACTTTAGATGCTAATTGTATGAAATCTACATGTGTTTTTCACACTTCACAGGTTGGGTATGATAAACTAGGTTTGCCTATTGGCCTTCAGTTTATTGGAAGGCCTTGGTCTGAAGCAACACTGATCCATTTGGCATATGCAATGCAGGTAAAATTCCTTTATTTAAGAATAGCTACTTCTTCAGTGTTGATCATTTTCTTTTACCAATTTCCTAATTTTAGCTTAATTGTACTTCTAGTCTCCTACTTACATGATTTTGATTTCCATACTTTCGATTGTGCTAGTTCGATTCCCAAATTTCTCCAATATTATAAGTAGAATTTTGCAAAGTTCTTAACAAGTAGTGGTATATTTGTGATATCAGGCTATCTGCATGCCAGAGTACAGAAGGCCAGAGATTTATTATGATTTATTAAGAAAATAAAAAGAAGAATAGTAGCAGTAGCATATTGTTTATAGCTAAAAGAAAGCATTGTAATTTGTCTGAGACATATTGGGATTTCTTTTATTTTGGGGGATTTCATCTAATATTATATTTGTTGCAAAACATGATGCCTTTGGTGGTAACATACGTTTTCTTCCCTTATGATTTCATTCCATTGGTTTCCACATTAGCCTTTATTACCCAAAATTACCTATGACGTAGTATAGAACAATTATCATATATAATCCACACTTAAATAATTTCATTACACAATTGATAACAGATATCACTTGCCATGGTACAACATAATACTCCTAGTTTTATCTTTATTTTTCCTCAGCATAACATTTCCTGCCTAATTACAATCCAAAGTTAAATCAACCAAACAAACTAACACAACAATTAGGAAAATCTTTCTGACAAAACCACAAATATGAATCATAGATTGTGCAAGCTTCTTCTCCTCATCCTTTCCTAGTCAACAATATGGTAACATTGACAAATTTAGTTTTCTCCTTAGACATCCTATCAGCCAAGATTTCTTGGTAGCGACTAAAAACCTTTTCAATGATAGCTTCACCAAAGTGATTAACCAGCAAAGGTTCAGCCACTGCCCTCATGCACTGAGCAACATTGTATCCACTATCACTCAGTGATTCATTCATTTCAGACTCAAATTCAAAAACATTGCATTCATCCATAGCGTTCCAATTCACTTCTGACACCTCCAAGCGATTAATGGCGAATGATCCTTCTTTAAGAACTTCCCATTTCACTTCTAATGGAGATGGAGTATATTGAGGGATGTTGAAAGTAGTCACTTGGTCTTCCTTTATAATCCCCTATAGCATATAAAATGTGATTCAGATTAATCTTGTCAATTTTTTTTCTATATTTAAAGGACATTCGTATCTAATATACTACGAGCTAGTGTGTTTAAAAATTTTCTTTTTTTGTATACTATTTACTTTGATTATAACAAAATGTTCTATCTTCAAACAAAATTGATAAGCACTCAAAATTAACTCAGAACTTTAATATTCAAATTGCCTAAAAGTATGTTTCATTTTCAAATTAAAAGTGGAATTTATATGAAAAATAATTAAGCATATCATAAGAATAATTCTAAATAAAAGAATATGAACTCAGAGCCTACATATTTTGATACTCTAAACTAATCAAATTTTAAAAATGTGGGAAAACAGTTTTGTATTGAGATTAATTTTGTGTAAAAAATATATGCATTCTCAACCAAACAGATTTAAAAGGTATCAGTCAACATCAATCAATATATATTAGAAAAGAATAACTTCCATCAAACCAATTTGATGAGGTGTTACTCCCAGATTACTTCTCATTTGAGCTTCTCTTCTGTTGACACGTGTCGCACCTTAATTACTAAATAAAATCTTGACATATTTTATTTCAAAATCAAATTAATCTTGACCTATTTTGATTAAAAATCAAATCATCCAAAATTTTTAAAAAATTCTACGTGTCATTCCATTAAATAGTTCTCTTCTGTTGTGTTATTTTATCTAGAAAACGAATTTTAAAAGATTTGTCATAATTATCTAAGATTTACCTAGATTACTCCTTACTAAATTTATTTCCAAAACAAATCTTGAAACCGTTTTCACTGTCTCTTTAAATTAGGAAAAGTCTCAAGCCTAATTTACTACATATTTACAGGAATCCCGTGATTTCCCCCTCTATTCTTTCTCATAATCAACAATATAAAAATAAAATATGTAGTGTTGAAATTATAATTCATTAAAATTTTAAAAGATTTTCCCTAATTATCTAAGACACTACATCAGTCATCTCCTCCTCTATATATCAATCTATATTAGAAAATAATTAAATAACTTCTCTTCTGTTGACACGTGTTCCCTAATTCCAAAACAAATCTTGAAACCGAATTTTAAAAGATTTACCCTAACTATCTAAGATTTAAACGAACACGCATAATCACATTCATGATTAATTGATGTATCAAATACAATAGACATATTCCCCGTGCGTTGCCCTAATTATCTAAGATTGAAACGAACACGCATAATCACATTCAAGATTCATTGATGAATCAAATACAATAGACATATTTTATGTGCAACGCACGGGAAAAAACACTATTTCTACATCAATTAATTAAATTGAACAAAAAAATTATTTGTTGCACGTCTTGAAAATTTGATTGCTAACAGTGTAAAAAAATATTTACATTGCCTGTGCGTGTACATTTTTCTCTTTTTATTTAATTTAATTTATTGATGTGAAACTTCTTTAAAATCTTACTTGTTGACAGTGTAATTTTTTTCCTAACTATTAGTGCATCACCTCACTCTTTTAAACACATTCTAGCAAACTTCAACCTGATTGGGTTAATTTTTTAAAAGTCATCACATGTTTTAATAAGTGGTAAGAGCTAGGGTCATAAGGATTGAGTGAGATGAATTGTGAAGGGTCCGGGTTCGAACCCGGAGTAGAGATTAATTTACTAACATTTGTTTATAAAAAAATATGTTTTAATAAGTACATAAGTATCTTGACTATTTTATGAATAGATAAATCGGGGAATGTCTATGAAAATGTGTTTAAAAAAGTGTGTTTCTAGTACTCCTCAACTCATAATAAAATTATTTAAAATTTATTATGTGTTCTAGAATTTCAATTTATGGCTATACTACAAAAAAATACAACTTCCGAAATACAATAAATTTTTACTTTCAAAATGGAATGCAAAGTTTGATTGCAATGATTGTAGGAAGGAAATCAACGACCGAAGTAAATCCATATCCAATTAATTGGAATCTACCTGCATGACCATATCATTGAGAGCTTTAGCCATAAGTTCCCAAATGTAGCAACACTCCTTGCTACATGGATTGTCACTCTTTCTTCCCAAAAATGTTAGAACCATGCGACCCCCTTCAACTAGTTCCTCTGCACGACACTTGAGAAAAACAGAGAAATCTCTTTGAAACTGCTCGTAGTAAGCCTTTACAACATTTGAGGGGCTTGTTCTCGATATGTATATATTGTCTTTATTGTTCTCTGCTCCTTCAGGAACCTAATTAATAAAACAACAATTATTTATTCTATTATTAATTGGGAATTTTGGGGATGTATGTTGTGAAAATGGTATGAACAAATTATGATGGCGCGCTAGATTTAAGATTGAATGGTTAAGATAAAATAAGTCACCTGATATTTTTTAGTGAACATCTCACACATAATTAATTTTTAATCACGATATTCATGATTAGATCTAACAGTATTCACAAAAAAACATGTAATAGTCACGATTTATTCATATTACTCTTATATAATAGCATATTTTTTCATAAGATACATGCCCGAGAATTCCTCTATATAGATTAGACATACCTTAGATAGCCATTGGAGGCTGTAAGAAGAATGGACAAAATTTAGACTTTGATTAGGAAAAACTCTGCCATAGAAAGAACCAGGAACCCCATAGAAGTAGCATGGACCCATTATGTCCGATTCCATTTCATCACTTAGTTTCTCTTTGAAGCTGTCAAGGGACTTAAAGATGTTGTTGAAATCATTTCCAGGAAGGTCATTCAAAAACACCTTGTACTCTGGAGATTTACGGTTCAGCTCTCGGCAAAGCTTTTCCACAACCTTGATAATTTCTGAAACCACAAACAGAGTGTTTGGTCCTGAAGAACAACCCATGTCTGCAATTGCAAGGCTTCTTGGGAATGTGGTGCAATAAAGGCTGGTTATGGCTTCTTCTCTTATAGGCTTTGTTAAAGAAATCACCTTTTGCTGTATGACCAATGACATCAAATTAAGTCAGAATAATTACTTAATAAGTGCTATAAGTGTTATCATAATTGGTCCATGAAAGAATTAGTTTTTGATAAAATTCATTATGATAAATATGAGTTAAGAGTAAAATAATTTATTTTGAATGGCTTCCTCTAGTGTCAACCACATGTTTGGGTGGTGTATTAGTATATCGCTTGTAGCTTTTAAATACAAAATTTGTGACCATATGAGATATGGTTTGAAACTTAAGAAATAGTTATAAAATAATTATCAATTAGTTGTTAAATAATTATGAATATGTTATTCTCACAACTAATTCACAACTATTTATGGCGGTATTTGCATAAACCACCCGAACATGTGATGGACGCAAGAGAGCATCATCTTACAATTGACATGTACACACAAAAGTTAGAATTTGTAATTTTATCCATAATTGATTTGGAGGTAGAATCAATTGTGAAAGTGGAAAATCAATTCTAACACTTGCAAATATTATGAAATCAAACATGCTCTAATACATGTTGATTTTACTTTAATAATTTGCTAACCACATTACCATCAAATAAGTGATTATGGGTAATATGGTTATAAACACAAAAACATTACTCCAATACCTGAACTAAAGAGTTGTTTGCATAGCTTGCTTCTCCAACTCCTCCATTCATGTGTAGAACCTGTGTAACTTCCATTCTCATTATTGTATTGTATTTGCTCCACTCTTTCTCTGGCTTTTTTGCTTCTATGCATTTAATCATAACCCATATATATAGATGTGACATATACCTAGTACTTGTGGACCAGAAAAAAAATATATTTATTAAAAAAGATATTCCATGTTCTCCTTTTTTTCATGCTTTCATCTAAAAAAACATTTTTCGCGGTTACGTGAAATAAGGGACCGGAAATAAGTAACCTGAAATAAGTAATGGTTTGACTTGTTGTTGAACAAAAGAAGAAATAGTGATACACTCATTTTTCTCTATTATTTTGCTTTCAGCTCCTCTATTTTGCACCACCAGAGTTGATCCTTGCACCTCCCACACCAATCTACATGTCTCTTAGTTCTTATCACTTGAGCCATCATTCGGAGATTGATCATTTTCTTTTTTTAATCACATCTTTCATTTGTTCTTTTAGCTATGTTTAATAGCAGGGGTGTACCGCACTGATCATTTTCAATTCTAACATTTCGCTTTCAATAGATAAAATTGCTAATTCATTCAATCTATCAGTATCTTGTAACATTGTTGGCTTTAGATATGATTGAAGCAATTTTAATTTTGAAAAACTTCTTTCAGGCAACCGGTTGTCAATCAAATTCTATAGGCTGTATATATATACATTTGGAAATCTAAAGTTTTCATACAACTCAATACTTCTATCGGGTACTAAAGTAATTTCAATTATAAACATACATCAAAACCATCAATGTCAGAGTATTTCATTAAACTTTAAAAACTTTTCAAGATTAATACACTATTTTTTCACTTCATCATCACCTAATGCTTTAATTTTTTTTGGAATCAAATAAAAACTAAAAATAGCCTCATATTGTAAAAATTGTTCAAATCATGTCTCAATAAATTTAATTGATTGATATAATATTATATGTATAAAATATACTCAACACTCAATTATTTTTTGATAAATAGGTACTAATTTTTTTTAAATGTTGGAGCTAAGGCACATGCCTTAGTGGCCTTGCAATATGCACGGCCTTAGTTGTGTATGGTTGTTGTTCGTTAGGTTGATGGTGTTTTGAGCACCATGGAGTGTAGGAGTGGTGGGGGCTTGGGCGGTGGGTATGATGGTTATGTGTGAGGGCTTTGATGTTGCTGGTCTAGAATTATGAGAGCGTGGTAGTGTTGTGTATATATGCTTTTGCTGCACTGCATCCTACTGTGTTGCTGTGGAGAGATGGAAGAAGAGAGATATAGCAAGAAAGGAGAGTGAAAATAAAAATGTGATATATGATTTAATTGATAACGAAAAGAGAAATAGATAAAAAGGGAGATGAAGGTGTGTATATATCAAAACTTGTGTTTTTTTACTTTCTCTGTTTGTCTTTGCTGTTTCTGGTCTCTTTTGTATTTTTTTTATAAGCAATGATCTCATTAAAAGGCACAAGGGGTGCCACCCAATTACAAAGAAAAACAAAAGAAAAGGTAACAAATGTAAAAAAGGAAGAGAATAATCACATAGAGTGATTTATGGAAATCTTTAATATACACAAGTAAAAACTTGTGCAAGATTACACAAGCTACTTTTTACCTGTTATTACAGGTTAACCGGTTTATTTAATAAAAAAAATTGAAATACTTATTTTCTTAATTAAACATTTATCCTTTAATCTTCACAAATTCCTAAAACACATTCTTTCTCTCTCACATGTTCATATTTTCTCTCTATAGATCTTCCATTTCACTAGTTTATCCCTTGGAGCTGAATTACTCAACCGATTCCCAGAAAATTTCACATCCCAACCATCAACCATCAAGATTTTTCGGAACACAAACATCGAATAGAAATTGGCCTAGAACACCTCGTCGATTTTTTGTTTTGCCCACCGCCAACCACCACTCCGCCGTCTACCATTTTTTCTCCACAGGTACCTTCATACCCTAAATCAAAACAAAAGAAAAAAGAATCCAGGTGCTCCAAAAATTTAGCACCACTGAAAGAAACCCAAATACCATTCTAGAGAAAATTGATATTTGGAAGCCAAATTCACAATGTTGAGTTGTTGAGACATCTGAAAAATCTGGTCTCCGTCTATATCCTGCGAGAACTCTTCTTCTCTACAACTAATCTACATGGACACCACAACAAATCTGTGAAGACATTGGGGGTGTGGTGGCTGATCATACCCACGCTGAGGAGAAACCAAGAAGTCGCCGGAAATGATGGAGGTTCCACGAGTTCGGCAAAGACGAAGCCCCAACGGCCGGCAACGAAGGTGGGAGAGCGGAGATCGAGATCGGTTCCGGCGGGGTGGAAGGCGGATGAAGTGGTGAGGAGGGTGGCGCTAGGGTTTTGGCTGCGGTAGGAGTGGTTCTGGGTTGCGGTGGGGATGGGGTGAGGTTGGGTGTGGGTTCGGTGGGGTTGGGGGTCGTCGGAAGTAGATCTGTGAATTGAGAGGGAAGAGTTGGCCACAGTAAGTTAGGGATGAGGATGAACCCAGATCTGATTAAACTAAATCTTTCATTAATTAATTTACTACTATTAAATGTTTTTTTGAATTATTTTTTTAATAAAAATCTGGTTAACATATAATCTATTCTATATAATCTATTCTATTCTATATTCTATTCTATTCTATATATAGATATAGATATATAGATACAATTCAGAAGTCTTTATAAGACAAAATTGTCCGACGTGTCCCCTTCCTATGCAAGCTCAATTGTGTTGCTCAATAAACTTGGATTGAACACGTGGTTTCATGGAATTGTTTCGCGGAAAAAATGGATGAAGTTCCATGGCTCCGTATGTGGATGTATGCATATATGTATTCGGATGTATGGGGAAGTTTTCATTTTATCTTCATTTGTAAGATTTGTAAGACTAGATGTCTAGATGCATGCAACTTGAGTAACACGTGTATAGAGAAATAATGGGATATCTGACATGTTGGACTTAATAACAATTGACCAAAGGATATTACTGACATGAGTTTGTGAATCTTTAAGTCTGTTGTTGAATATATGCACATGAGATGGCCGTAAAAGTCAATGGGTCATTGAATAGATATGCAGGTAAAATGTTTAAATAATAGTTCCATGACTTTGAAGTCTTGATGTTTAGAGATTATAGAATGGGAATGAGAATTATTATCGTGCATTCTTCCACCACCGCCCCTTTGCCCAATTGTCTTCCAGCACCGCCCCTTCGCCCAATTGCCTATGTGCAGTCCCCCTATTCTCTAATGCATATTTCATTGATGTTTTTTTAGGATCATCTGAAGGCTTTCAGATTCTCCCCATTCACCACCCTCCCAAAAACCTATAAACCTCCTCTCTTTTTTTCTCTCCTTTTCTTCTTTTATTGCTCTTTTGCGTTTTATCTTCAGTGGAAACAATGGGTGTGTAATGGATGCCGTTGATTTTTGTCCGCCACCGTGTAAGGTGGAGAAGGTGGCGGTGCGGTCTCTGAACAAGCTCCCGTTTGGGCTTCCGGTTCTGCCCCTCCGCTCGAAGTTCCTCACAAAACACAGTTTTTTTTTTGTAATTTTGTGCATGTAGATTATAATCGTTAATTAGACATCAACTGTTGTGATTCGGGTAAAGCTGCAAAGTCTAATGCTGAAGTCTGATCAGATGCAGATGTGGAGCAAATATAACCTAAATCATGTGTTTATCTGTGAGCACATGTATGATCCTGCTACTGGGTCACTCAGGAAGGTATTTTATCCTTTGCCCCTTTGAGTACGTTTATAATGCGCTTGTGAGTCCATCCTTATTTATTTCTCCATTTGATTGATTGTTCCCAGCTGATATCAAAGTAACATACTCAAAGTGGATGCTACTTCTTCCTTAAGAAAAGAGAAGAAAGAGAAGTGTAAGATCTTCTTCAACCATTTTATTATTCTTCTTCGTTTTCATAGATCATAACAAGAGAGAGTGGGATAGGTTTGAAGACGGAAGACTATGATTCGCATTGATGCAACGTCTGATAGCAAAGATGAAGAGAGAAAAGTAAAGAAGGAGCCTTTTGAGACAAATCAGATCTACAACCGTGGGAGATTCCGTTTCAGTGGGAATGGAGAGTGGTCTGATATGGGCTTATTGATTAGTTGGGCTTATCAGCCTAATGTAAATATGGGTCACGCAACCCATGGTCCGGGCGGACCGAAACTCAATCTATAAATATCAGACACCACCCAAGCGGTGGGGATCTAATTTTTCAGGCATTTTTCTAGTTTCGTTCATTCTCTATCGCTCTCAAACTGGTTAGCCCTTGCTCGATAGTTCCATACCGGAACATTGGCGCCGTCTGTGGGGACTCTGTAAAACAAATCCCCACTACCACGAACAAGAGGCTATGTGATTTCTACTCCTGAGAGAGGAGGGCGAACGAAATTGAAGGGGAAGCCATGCAATCAATTTATGTAAAAATGTCAGTTTCAAAAGATGGTTGCATAGAACATCAGAAACAGATTGAGGAAACGTGAAGAAGCAGAGAAGAGAAAACGGCGACAAGGGAGAAAAGTTTCGGATCGATGCCAGGACGTGAACGGAGGCGGCGAAACTCCTTGGTGCTCGCGGGCGATGCGTTTTGTGGGCGGTGGAAGGGATGAACAAAGTGGTTCGCCTTTACCATCGTCCATGCTCTTTTTCTTTCAATCCTTTTTCAATGTTGCAGTTCCCAAACTTCACAAAGGACAGAGGTCAAGTGGATTGAAGGTTGGAGGATCACAATTTGGGCTTGAAAATCAAGATGGAGAACGCCCCTGTTTCCGGACCTGATTCAAAACCGTCAACAAATCCCAATTCATACGATTTTGGAAATGCACAACCGCCACGTAGAAGATTGAAGCCATCATTTTGAGTTGCAACCGTCCATTCAATTTCAACTGTCACGCCCAGAATTTAAATGCTCATTTTGTCTCAACTGCAAGGGGAGTTTGCAACCGCTCATGCTTTCTCAACCGCCACTCTGGGTCGAAATCGTCCATGTTCGTCCATGAGTTCAATCAAACCAAATTGATTCAGGACCATTCAAGCACAATCCTTGTTCCTTCAAATATTTCTTCTACTTTCTGTTTCAGTTTTGTTTCCATTAGATTTGTGCTCCGATTATCAATGGTTTGAAATTAATTCCATCATTCTTTTCTTTGTGTTTGATACGAGAAAGAGAGGAGCATGGTGGATTAAGAAGAAGGAGCATATAAGTTGGAACACACCAACTGTTCGACGAAATGCTTCAGCAAAACTTTGCATCTTCGAATGCCATAATGTGCTTGTCAACTCCGTCATCATGTACCAGGATTTCAACATTGCACACAAAGTGTTTGATCAAATGCCACAATGAGATGTTGTTTCATTGGTGAGGATGAACTATGCAATTTGGTGCATAGGAGCAAGTCTTAAGGGCTGGAGTGAGAGGGCAGTACAATTTCCATTCTACTAGTTGATTTTTTAATTTTACCTCTTACTTTCTTATCATGTGGTTCTTCGTTCATAAGCATGCCTGCATTCTGTTTGATGAAGTGCTTAACTGACATTCATTTTACCTTCAATTCATCACATGAGAGTTCTGATCTGGGATATGATTTTCTCGATTTTAATTTGTTTTAATCCTTTAACTACTACATGGGAATTTAAACGCTCTTGAGTTTTATGGTGACTGTTTAACGTTCGTAACTCCTTGCCTTGCCTGCAATCTGGTTTATCCCTCGCTCATTTGATTAGTTTAGATTTGAACCTGCACTTATTTGCATCTGAACATGAAACTTGGTAGTTAATTTCCTAATTAAAGGTGTTTGATTGTATAACTGTTCTTTCTCATGTGATTTGGTTATTACGAAGGATAAGGTGTTGAGTTTTGAAATGTGTATCAAGTATAACCATATGTTCTGGTGCTGGTTCTCAATTTCCTTGATGTGGCTCTATACGTGTTGTCACTTATCATATTCCAAATGCTGGTTTTTATCATAGTGATTTGGTGCACGCTTGCACCTGAGGTAATTTGTTAATGATCTCTTGTCTAAAACATGTGGACCATCATACAACTCTGGAATTTAGTTTACTGCAACTAATTAATTTATCTAGCTCCTCTTGTCTGTATCATTTTTATGTTCATTTTCCCCAAAGCATATGTTGATTTGGTGATGAACTACTTGTTTGTATAAATCTGTATGTTAGAACAAAGGGGACAGCCCTGCATTATAAATAATGAAACGAAACTGTCTTTCTAAAAGAGTAAATGTGTGTTGCCCCACTGTGCTTTGTAAATTATTTTATAAAACAGATATTTAGTATTCAAACCAAGGGTAGGGAAATGGATACCTTCTGTTTTTTCACATGTACGTAATAATTCTGGTTTGAGTCTTGTTTTATGTTATCATAAGTTTCTAGTTTATTCTGACTAAGCCTTGCCATCTGTTCTTAATTCTCACCACTTTCATCAGTTTAATTATGTATACTTGGATACCTTAGTCAATTAACTGTCTTCATGATCATATTCAAATCTCTGCATAATTACTTTAATTTGTAATGCACATGCAATTCCTTAGCTGAACATGTGAAAAGCTACAGTAGGCGGTCTCGTGTGAGACTCAACTTTAGGGATGCACATTTTGATATACATGCTCATTCTTGGTATATATATATATTTTCTCATTTCATCAACATGCCTTTTACACCTTCTATTGTATAAAGTTTAAAGTTCAGGAAAGGTATGTGCACATGGCCAACTCACTGGAAAGGGAAGTGACGGTGAAGAGGATGGTAAAGAAAAAGTAAAAGGCACTGGGAGAGTGTTTAGAGTCTGAAGATGAAGAACCAATTTTCCGCCACACCAATTATTTGATGGAATGGAGGATGATGAAGATGCATCCTAGGAGAGGGCATGCGAACAAAAAATGGCTGGTCTTGAATAGCACAAAATCTGGAACTGAGACAAAATTCTGGTTTGACAAATCTTTCTTTTAATTCTATTTAATATCCTATCTGCATAATCTGCATGCTGCCTGCACAAAGAATAGTGATTTTCTTTGATAACTATTCGAACTCCAGTGGAATATACTCTTGCATAGTTAATTCTTAATTTGTTTTGATGGTAAATCCTTAATTGATTATTTGAGAAACAGTCTCCTAGCTTTAATAAGAAGTACCTTTGGAAAGTGTCTAATTGCAGTGGATGTTTTATATCACTATATGAATTTGAACTGTTTGAGCTATAAAATAATGAGCTTTAATTTTGATGAATGGATGCTCTTTACTTGAATTCAAAGTTGATTCTAAAGTTAATGCTTTCTATGTTATTAAGTATCAATTTGTCTTTGTTGTGAGTTGCTCTGCTATATTCTTGAATTAAACATGAAAAATTGGTCCTTCAAATTGAGATTTTGCCTGCTAATCCTGAAAGCTTGATTACTTGAACTTGTGATGCAAGAGATTGAAATTTATGTTGAAAATCAATCTATACTCGGTTACTTCCACATTGATGTTGGATCTGATTGCATTTTGGGGTCCATGAGTTTCAATTTGTACTTTGAAGAGATCTCCAAATGCCTACCATATATTTGATAAATTCTCTATGTGAGTTCAAAAGAAGTTCAAGAAAGTATAACGTTGCTGTTTGGAAAAAAGTTACCCTGAGTTCTTGACTTTGTGTTGGTTATCAAGTGTTTCTGATGCTATGCCTTATATTATTTGGCCAACTTTCATTTTAAACTGCCATTTTACTTAGAAAACCTTAGGTTTGGGTGTTGTGTGCTTGAGTTATCATAAGCTATAAAATTTCTCCTACAATTAAACGCTGTTTTGATGATAATTTGCTTGCTTACCAGACTATATGTATGTAATGATGTGGAACTTTAATCATACTATTTTCATAGAAAATAAGCATTTGGTTATTACATGATTCTTAAATGGAATTAAGGTTTTTCTTTTAAAGTCAGAGTGCAGTATGGTTAATAGGCTTGCATATACATTTTGGAAGAGTCTTCATCATATGTCTTGTGAAGTATCTATAACTATCAAATTTTATGTGCTTAATAGGTTCAAGGGTACCAGAAATTGGGTATTGGCTAACAAATATGATAAGATTTCACTTTTTTTTTTTTTTGCCTCATTGTATCTATATAAGATTTCACTTTTTAGTTATCCTGTCATGATTTTTGCTTAAAGCAACATGGATTTTGGTTTTGGTTTTGTGAAGCTTGAAGCTTTGAACCTTGGATGAATGTTCATTGAATTGATGGTGGAATGATTCTGATTTAGATAAACTAGCTTAGGCTGATCATAAGAAGTGTTCCATTGTGTTTTTGCTGCTTAGTTTAGTAATTGAGAAGACTCATTCATAATACTGAGAAAACTCATTTCTTTAAGGTTTTGGATTTTGAATATTGTTCCTGTACAATTTGCATGTTTGTGCGCTTCTTACATATTTTGATTTTGTCAATGTTATATTATATTTTATCTCATGCTAACAAGGTGATGAGTTGACAGGTGATGAGTTGACTAAAAACAGTCAAAGCATAAAACATTAAGTACAGAAAAAGAAAGGAGCAACAGGTATGCACTCTTTTCTCTACCCCAGGCGGGAGAGTTTTTAACGAGGCATAACCTTTTAAAAATGTTCAAGGGCGTATGCACTCTTTTCTCTACCCCAGGCGGGAGAGTTTTAACGAGGCATAACCTTTTTAAAGTGATCAAGGGCGTATCATTTTACTTATTTCTTTTACCCATAGCGGAAACTTATCAACTAAGGTCTATCAATTGGGCGACGTCAGACAATTGAGAAAAGAGTAAGTCTCTTAAAACAAGAGCATTCGACCACGAATTCATAAGCACAGTCTTAAATTGGATTTAAGCTTGTCCAAACTAAGCACAAGTCTCCACGCGAGCATACTAATGAAATCAAATATCGTGACTTTGATTTCCATGAATAACTATGTCAAAAATGAAAATTTGACTAAGTTATATACACGAAGGCCTTATGATTCCAAAGTAGTTGATTAAGTTTAAACTTTATAAAATTTTGAGATTCACTCAAGAGTATTTTACTATATACAGTAAAATAAGAAAGCGATGTGCTTGAATAATGATGAAGGCGGATCAATTCCGATGAAAAGTAAAGAAACACATAATGATTCTGATGGAAAGTTCATCTTACAAAAAATACACTACACTGAGCATAGATGAATGTGCAAGCGATATGAAGTAAGTGTGTTCCATGTTATTGATTTACATTTAAGTCTTCAACTTTTATTTTGTTCAAGTTTCAAATTATTGTGCATTATTACTTGTGGTATTATGAGAGCAGGTTGTAATCATGGTTTAGGGGAAGAGAAAATTATTCATGATAATGACAGTGAGGCTGTGATTGATGCGAAGAGGTGATTTTGGTCAACTTGCACACGCTACACAAAGATCAAGAAGTAACAGCAAAAGTTGAAATGACAAAGGAATGACTACTTAGCTTTTATGCCTTTTAAATTTTGATTTTGGAGCCTGTGTGCCCATTATTTCCTTTGCACATTTTGGGCGTGTCAATTACTTGTTAGTCTTTGTGTAGTGTTGGGTGAGTTGATTACTTGTGGGCTCGAAAAAAGACACACTTCGTCTTAAAGCTTTTAAGACTCGGTGTCTTGTGGGCTTGTGGTCTGATATGGGCTTATTGATTAGTTGGGCTTATCAGCCTAATGTAAATATGGGTCACGCAACCCATGGTCCGGGCGGACCGAAACTCAATCTATAAATATCAGACACCACCCAAGCGGTGGGGATCTAATTTTTCAGGCATTTTTCTAGTTTCGTTCATTCTCTATCGCTCTCAAACTGGTTAGCCCTTGCTCGATAGTTCCATAGCGGAACAGAGAGGATCTATGTCGGTGGAAAGGTTATCTCTCAACCATTTCTTTTCTGGGTATTATATTTGTTTCAAGTTTCAAATTTTACACATGCAGTTTCAATTTCTCTTTTTGAGACGATGGGGTTGGTGAACACAATTTGCAGTATCTAGCTAATTTCGCTTTTATTATATTGCTTTTTTTAGCTGCATTGGGGTCTATCTGATTGTCAGTTGGATTTGTTAATTTCATTTCTCCTTTCCTTCCTTGCAAATCTTATTTTTCTCATTTATTTACAGTCCAATGTGCAGATGGTCTTAATGTGTGACGGGTTGCAGGAAGGGAAGTTGGTTGTGCAGAGACGGAGGTTTGGGACCTGATCAAATGGGATGCAATCAATGGCAAGTGTTGTAAGTGTGATTTTTTATTTTATTTTACTTATTTGATTTGAGTTTTGTTGGATCTAGAGCTTGATTATTTTCTCTTGCTGTGTTTATCTACTTCTTCCTTTGTACTGTGGTCACCTAACATGTTGTGTCCTGCTGCTGTCTACAACCATGTGATCACTGATCTATCTTTATAAGATATGAACATGCTGTAGCTGGAGCTATTGATGGATGAAAACAAAATCTGTATAATAAAATATAAAACATGTTGAGTAATGAATTTGTTAATTGTCGTTTCTAAACATTCTCCTAACATTTTTATGTTAATTGTTTGTGTTTGATGCAATTTTTCCTATATTGTTGGAGTGGAGAGATGATCCTGAGGCCATTCTTGATAAGCATACATGGGATTTATCTCCAAATCTGGCTGCAGAAGCAGCACCAGATCAGCTTTGGAAAATAACGGCAATATAAGTGGCAGGAAACATCATGGTGTAGGCTACAAGAATCACATAAACCTCGATGCTTTATATGTCATGTATTCCCACTTTTAACTAAGCTCTCTGATTCTCTATGTTAGTAAGTGACTTAAATTAACCAAAGCATTTATTGATCAAGGTGTGTTAGCATTTATTCTTATGGCTTACAAAAAAAAATTGTATTGCTCGATGAGTATGTTAAATTGGAAATATTCTTTGACCAAGTGGCATAGTCTAACTTATACACGATTGTCTTTGCTTAATAACTAAGCATTGTAGATTTTCTATATAGAAATTTCTAATTAGAATTTTAAGGGCTTAACATGTTTATGAAGTTTCATGTTTATGTTGCTTTGCATATATGTCTCTGTTGGTGTGTATCGGTCGCTCTTGATTGGTGTATGGTTTTATCAAACTGAAACTTTTTCCAATCAAAATTCTTCTGTGCACAATTAGTAAATAGCTTGGCGAATTAATGTTACTAAATTAAGAAACTAGGAAACAAACTTTGTTATAAAATGTGTTGCACTATTATGTGTTGCAGTATAAAATGTGTTGCACTATGATGTGGTGAATCACATAATTTTATTTGTTAGAGGTGTAGAACTGCTGCCACATCAGTTCTATATACTGCCACATCAGTTCTATTTACAGTTCATGAAATAGAGCCAAAACAATGTGATTCTGAAGTTGAACTACATGAACACTTTGGTTTGTGAACACCTAATTTTGTCCTACTTTTAATAAAATTAATTTAATATAAAAATAGCACTCAAAATTATATTAATAGTAATTATTTAAATGATTTCTGAATTATAATATTAATTAAATAAATAAATACGAAAAATAAATATTAAATACCAAAAATAAACTAGATTGTTCTAGATGGACTTTTCTTCCTCTCCAAGAAGGGTGAAGAATGATTTCTAAGAATATTCTAGGAGTGGTGAGAAAGAAACCCTAAATCTGAAGCTATAAATAGAGAGGGGGTTTTGGTGGTGAGATCATGTTCAGAAAGAGAGTGTGAAAAAATAGAGTGACCACTTTTTGGGTTGTAGTTCCACCTTTGAACTCCAACTCTAAACAAGAGTGAGAGTGTGAGAGTGGGTTTGCTGAAGCAAGATCATCAGGTGTGATTGAAAAGGTTTGACTCTTCTTTGTAGATAACATGTTATTACCAATACCTGTTATTGACAAAGTTGTCTGTTTAATATGCACTATGCTTTCTCTTTGTGAATCGACATGAATATATTTGTTGGTCCTAACCTGGCTCTGTTCGTGATTGAAAGAAAATTATTATCTCTTCTTCTCTCCTCTGTCGTGAACTGCATAAGTATTGAAAGGTAACGTTTTTTTATCCCAAATTCAAATTGTCACCAACTATGATCCCACTTGATTTTTTTTCTTACATTTTGTGAATAATAGAACACCAGTGGTTTTCGATTATTCCCTGGTCTTGTTCCATGTTTTTTTCCCCAATGCCATATCCCTTTGAAAAAGGAAGATCGTTTTGTTTTCTTTTACACAATCAAAAGATATCAATTATAATTACCTACGGGGTTCTCACTTTTTCTTTATTACTTCCGTTTTTTTTTCCTTTTTCTATATCAATTTCAAATCCTTTAAACATGTTAATGGTTTTTAATATATAATAAAATACACCTACCGACTTAAAATGATCTCTTTTCTACAAAATTAAAACATGTTAATATATTAAATCTTTTCAAAATAAAAGACACAACCCAATCTAAAAGCACCAAGAACTACGTGGCTTTGAATTCTCCATTGCACTTTGGGGATACGTAGGAGCGGGCATCAACAACCGTCAAGCCAAATTTGTAAATAATCTTTTTTTCTTAATAAAATATAAACTAATCTTTTTATCGAAATCATTTTTTTGGGGTGGAATAAATAAAAAGCTATTTTCTTTCACACAGTTAATTAGGGTAACCATTCATAAACGGACGCTTAGGGTGCTAGTACCTTCCCTACGCGTAATTGACTCCCGGACCCGTTTTTGGTTTCGAAGACTATATTCATATGAGTTTTCTAATGTTTTCCCTCTGTAAAAAACATTGGTGGCGACTCTTATGAATTCTAATGTTTGTAGCGCCGTCCCGCCGCAATCCTGGTTGCGACAGTTGGCGACTCTGCTGGGGACTACACTTCGAGAGTCAGGCCTGTCATGATTAATTGTGTGATTTTCTTGTTAGCTTTATTTGTTTTACCCCCTTTTTGTAATTTTAATCTTGTGAACCCTAGGATAGGTGACCTTTTTATTTGGATATTTGTGTTTTCTGTTTCTTTTTGCAGGTAGGGTAGTAATAGGGATAAAGGTTTGTATGCTCCCTACACACACCACACTAATCATGTTTGTTACACATTTTGGGCTCTCAACTCGAGTCCTGGAACAACCATAGGATGAGAAGGGGACCCCAGTGATGGCATGTGAGCTATGCTCCCTGACAGTCATTGGATACCCGCCCAAATTTCTACTGCCATTATGGGCTAACCACATGTGAACTTTGGTTCCCTGTGGTTTAGGTCATGATGACAGGTTCAATCTGGGGACTTTTTCAATTGAGAGAATTTTAGACCCCTCCTTAAGGTAGCAACCTAAATAGGACACATGGGAGCATATTCTATTTTTTTTTTATCCCAAAAAATTAATAATGTAAATACTGTATATATCATGTTACGTACTATTAATTTTTTCTTTTTTCCAACGATAGGTAAGCTTGGAGGTTGGCATTGCTTTTGATAAAAAACGAAATGGAAAATTTTGAGCATACTAGCATTCCTCCGAAAGAAGATTTTAAGGTGATGACAAGCTCCAATGAAGTACAGATTATGAATGCCAAGCTCCTCAAGCCAAGAAAGACCACGAGGCGCTTCAAGCACAATACGTCGAAAGTCGCGATGAGTGTGCCATTTTGCAGAAGAAACTTGATATGGTGAGAGATCAATTGACAACTTGGGGCCCGGAGTTCTTACGTCGCCTCTGCGAAGCAAATGAAGAGATGTGCTCCAACCCTTTCTGGGAACCATTGCCTGCTGTGGGTGAATTCATGAGTCTGTGTGAGTATATGACATCAGGGCTTAAAAGAAAGAGAGATGGCCAGTAGAGTTGATACGGTCTAGAGTTCATGTTTTGTAATGGCAAATCTGATGTATGAACAAATTTTGCATTAATAAAATTTCGAGTTTATCTTCTCAAGATATTGCTAGTATGCTCAAGACACAATCTATGTGGAACTCCCCCTAGATTGATTGTCAACCATATTTACCATCTTATAGGTCGCGCACCTTCTGATGGGATACAGGTTCTATTTCGACTTATCAAGTTCAACGCCAACCTACCTGGTAACAACATCGTAAAATATATAGAATTAAATAAATAACTTAACAACATTTTATTTTACAGAAACAAAAAGTGTATCTTCGGCATCCTTATAGGACCCGATCTCAGGCTAAGATCATGGATGACCTTGAACGCAGCAATGCAGAGTTGAAGGAGGAACTGAATCAACTTAAGGAACAAATGTCCAAGCTCATGGAGTTTATACAAGAAGCTGCTAAAAAAGACAATGAAACGCCGTCATCCACTCCTGACAATCCACCTGGATTTTCTCTTGCCCATGGTCAAGGGGTAGTCATGCCGCTGACAGTGCAGTCTAACAGGCCCTTCCAACAAGTTTCTCAGCCGCACGATGTCCAATTTCCCCCTTATGGCCTTCCTCCAGACTATACACCGCCTTTTGTTGTCGACCCCACATACAGTAACCCACCAGCCACTGCCCAGCTTGGCCTGACTCAGTCACAGGGTTCGCTCAACAATGCCATGGGAGTACCATATGCTAATGTCCCTCCATATGCTGTCCCACCAAAACAGGTGCCACTCCCAAATACCAACCAACAAGACATGACTCACGTCTATTATCCCCCGCACTCCCTAACCGTTCCTGTACCAAATTACTCGGCTGAGGTGGACCAACAACACCCCACTCAGCCAACACCTCGCGCTGTTGAAGACGACCAACCCAAAGGAGGGCTACAGTTGTTGGAGGAAAGAATGCGAGCCATGGAAGCTGGAAATCATGGTTTTAGTGATGCATCAGGCTTGTGTCTTGTCCCAGATATTGTGATTCCCCCAAAATTCAAAGTCTCAGAGTTCCATAAGTACAAGGGGACTACTTGTCCAAAAAGTCATTTGACTATGTACTGCAGAAAGATGGCTTCACATACCCATGATGAGAAGATCCTGATCCATTTTTTCCAAGATAGTCTGACTGGAGGGGCATTGAATTGGTACATGCATTTAGAGCGGACCCGCATACGCAGTTGGGGAGATTTAGTAGACGCATTCTTGAAGCAGTACAAATACAACGCTGATATGGCTCCTGATAGAATGCAGCTCCAAAACACCTTGAAAAAAGAAAGTGAAACTTTCAAGGAATACGCCCAACGGTGGAGAGAGCTGACATCTCAAGTAGAACCTCCCTTATCTGAGAAAGAGATCGTATCAATGTTCATCGAAACTCTTCAACTCCCATTTTATGATAGGATGGTCGGAAGTGTGTCGTCGAATTTCTCAGACATGGTTATCATCGGTGAGAGAGTAGAGCATGGTATGAGAATTGGGAGGATTCCTGCTAATCACTCCGCAACCAGCAACATGAAGAAACCTGCTCAAAATTTTGGAAAGAACAATGAAGGGGAAGCTAATGCCATCACTGCCTACCAAACCTCGCAATGGTATCAACCAACTCCACCCCAATCTTCCAACATAATACCTCCACAACAAAACGCATCGCAAGACCAGGATCCCATTAACCAAAGAAACAAAGACAGGGTCCAGTTCGACCCCATTCCTATGACCTGCACAGAGCTTCTGCCCCAACTTATCAAAGGCTCCTTGGTGGTTCCTTATCCCTTAGTGCCGGCCCAACCTCCATATCCGAGGGGATATGACCCCAATGCTAAGTGTGACTATCATGCTGGATCTATCGGGCATTCCACCGAGAAATGTCTTGCATTTAAACATAAGGTGCAAAAGTTGATCGATGCGAAGTTGCTGAATTTTGCTGAAAAACCAAATATTGGGAACAATCCGCTGCCAGGTCACGGCGCAAATGCAATTGGGGAAGATTCTGAACCTGGCTTGGTCAGAAGCGTGGAAGACGTTAGGACTCCGTTGAAGCTCATCTTTATTGAAATGTGCAAAAAAGGAATGATCAAGGGGAGTCTCGATGAGGCGCAAATGTGTGGTTTCCACCCTGGTGCTCCTCATCACATCCAGGAATGCAATGAGTTCAGAGGGATATTGCAAGACCTTATGGATCAGAAGCTAGTGCAGATAGGCCAATCTGGGGCCGACCATGAAGTAGCAATGAATAAGGGGCAGATCCCGATCTTTTCAAAGCCGCTGGTTATCCATTACACTAGGAGTGTAACCACTCCTATTACAGGTGAACAAAAGACCATTACTGTACAAGTGGACATGACTAGCAAAGCCACGCTACAAGAGATGTTTGTTGGTAGCCATGCAGTTGCTCTGGTTTCCACCGATCCCAAGTCGATCACCATCAAACTACCAGCTCCATTTCCATGCAAAGATAGCAAGGCAGTACAATGGAAATATGATTTTAAGATCGAAAATGGCAGTTCTGAAGCTCCAACTATTACAAATATTGCTGACACCCTAGGAGTGACCCGAAGCGGGCATGTTTACGCACCAGAAGATGCATTAGAGACCTCATTTCAGGCACTGGAAATTGCTAGTGCAACGTACGTGAACAAAGAAATGCCTGACCTAAAATCACAATTGTCAGATGCTTCTTTGATGGTCGCTAAAGTAATGCTCGAAGGAAGTTATGAGCAAGGAAGAGGGCTTGGAACAAGTGAAAAAGGGATCGTTGAAGTTCCAACTCCATTCGAGAATAAGGACAAATATGGGCTAGGTTACAAACCCACTAAGGATGACAAGAAAATGGTGGCTGCTGATAAAAGGGAAAAGAGATTAGCCAGGTTGGAAAATCATGAACGGATGACTAAGAGACTCACCATATGCAATCTGTTAGAGACATTTCGAAGTGCTGGTTTTGAATTCCTAGGCTCGATAGCTGCAGCAGGAGAAGATGTTCCAGGAATCCAGCATGCTGATCTAATCCGTCCATGTGCACCAAATGTAAATCTCAATAATTGGAGGGTTTTCAAACTTTCTATGGTTCACAAATTTGTTCCAAAGTAATTGCATAATGCTTGTCCTTTGCTTTGCCCAAAGCTTAGGATATCTTGAGCATTTTGTGTTGGGTCATCATGTTTCCCTTTGATTTATAATATTAATAAAATGCATTTTGAATTTCTACTATAACCTCTTCTTTTACCCTTTTCTTTGTCTTTGCTTAAGCCTTTTGTTGCCAACGTTTCTTCTTATCCCCTCGCTTTTATTTATAACTAACAACAATGCAGGGCTAAGAGTGATGTCCTCGAGGGTGACAGTGCTAGTGTGATATCGCCTTATTTTGACTGCCCCATCAATCAAGCTGACGAGGAAACAAAATATGAGGTTGAACCTTCCCCTGAACTTTTGAGATTAATGGAGCAGTCGAGGCCGCAAATAAGAACATCAAAAAGACTGCAGAAAATGGTAGTAACATATAGAGATTGGCACGACATGCTCCTTTTCGCCTTGCATTCGCACTTCAACTGGGGCAACACCATTTTCTCTAGTGTATAGGATAAAGACAGTCTTACCAATTGAAGTTGAGATCTCATCACTGAGGGTGTTGATGGAAGCGAAACAGGAGGAAGCTGAATGGGTCCAAACCCGACTTGACCAATTGAATCTCATCGATGGTAGAAGGTTATCCGCTTACGAAAAGAAGGTGCGTCCTAGGGAATTTCAAGAAGGGGATCTAGTCCTTAAGAAGATTTTTTCCACTCAAAAA
This sequence comes from Lotus japonicus, assembly GCF_012489685.1. Classification (NCBI taxonomy): domain Eukaryota; kingdom Viridiplantae; phylum Streptophyta; class Magnoliopsida; order Fabales; family Fabaceae; genus Lotus; species Lotus japonicus. The sequence goes on from NC_080041.1 coordinate 77,714,576, forward strand.
GACCACCGAGGTAAATGGACCCCAGATTATGAAGGTCCATATTTAGTCAAAAGAGTATTCTCTGGAGGAGCCCTTATCCTCAGTGACATGGATAACCAAGATCTGCCACACCCCACAAATTCTGATGCAGTAAAAAAGTATTATGTTTGAAAAGCTCGCTAGATCGAAAGATGATCTAGGCAAAAGTTAGAGCCACCCGGTGGACTGAAAACTCAAGAACGAGCAGCCCACGCAAAAATTAGGGTAAAAAAAAAACGGGGTGTGGTTTTGATCTTGGATAACTCTTGCGAAGGTAGAAGCCTTGGCTAGGGTAAAGGAGATACTTGTAGAGAGGGTTATCTGAGGCAATCAAGAAGATACACAGTAAAAAAGGTATTATGTTTGAAAAGCTCGCTAGATCAAAAGATGGTCTAGGCAAAAGTTAGAATCACCCGGTGGACTGAAAACTCAAAAAGAGCAGCCCATGCAAAAGTTAGGGTTAAAAACAAGGGAGACTAAGAAGAAATGGTATGGTTTGGATCTTGGGATAGCTCCTGCAAAGGTAGAAGTCTTGGCCAGGGGAAAAGATATGCTTGTAGAGAGGGTCATCTGGGGCAATCAAGAAGATCAACGCAGCTGGTTGATGGACACGCAAAATGAGACGAAGTAAAGCTAGCACTTCTCATCCTAGGGGGTGTCTTCTTAGTACTCTACCATCGCCTACATATCTTTCCTCTTGTACCTTTCATTCATTTGATGAATAAATTGGCTTTTTCCAACACTTACCTTTTGAATACTAATAAACTCATTTTCATCTGATAACCCTTGTGTTCATTTTGCATTTCATTATTATTATGCATTAAAGGGAAGCATGTTGTAGCATATAAATGCATCATTTTGGGCAAATTTTGTAAGCCTTGTAAGCTTGGCAACATCTGAGTCAAGAGAACAGACGGTTAGACCACAGGGAGTCTTACCAATGACATACTGCCGAGGTTGTTTGATTCAGAGTCCAGCAGCAACATGTGACATATAGACTTGTGGAAGTGGAAAATAGGGGCAAATGCTGCGTTCTAGCTCATCCTGGGGTCCTTGGATGCCTGATGCCGGTTCAAAAATCAAAAATCAAAAATCAAAAATCAAAAATCAAAAATCAAAAATCAAAAATCAAAAATCAAAAATCAAAAATCAAAAATCAAAAATCAAAAATCAAAAATCAAAAATCAAAAATCAAAAATCAAAAATCAAAAATCAAATGTCAGGTAGATTACGGTTTGGGTTACCAAAGGCACACGTAGTGGGCCATCTTCTAGTTAGGGACACATAGTGGACCCACTCAAAGACCACGTAGTGGTTTCACATCTCTTTTCGTTTTTCGGAAGACCACGTAGTGGTTCCGTAGCTTGTTCTTTTTTTTTTCGGAAGACCACGTAGTGGTTTCGCATCCAATCAGGATGCACGTAGTGCATCCGCTCAAAGGCGCACGTAGTGGGTCATCATCAAGTCAAGGGTACACGTAGTGAACCCGCTTAACGACGCACGTAGTGAGCCAAAATCTATACATGATACAAGGAAGACCACGTAGTGGTTCCGTAGCTTGTTCTCTTTTTCGGAAGACCACGTAGTGGTTCCGCATCCAATCAGGATGCACGTAGTGCATCCGCTCAAAGGCGCACGTAGTGGGCCATCATCAAGTCAAGGGTACACGTAGTGAACCCGCTTAACGACGCACGTAGTGAGCTAAAATCTATACAAGATACACGGAAGACCACGTAGTGGTTCCGTAGCTTGTTCTCTTTTTCGGAAGACCACGTAGTGGTTCCGCATCCAATCAGGATGCACGTAGTGCATCTGCTCAAAGGCGCACGTGTTGGGCCCATCATCCCGTCAGGGAGCACGTAGTGCACCCGCTCAAAAACCACGTAGTGGTTTCGCATCTCTTTTCTTTCGGAAGACCACATAGTGGTTCCGCATCAAGTCAAGGGTACACGTAGTGCACCCGTCCAATGACCCACATAGTGAGCCAAGGTCTATCCATGGTACACGTAATGTACCCCGCTCAGAGACCACGTAGTGGTTTCACCTCTCTTTTCTTTTTTTCTTTTTCGGAAGACCACTTAGTGGTTCCGCAGTTCTATTCTTTTCGGAAGACCACGTAGTGGTTCCGCAGCTCTATCCTTTTTCGGAAGACTACGTAGTGGTTCCACAACTCTTTTCTCAAGAGACCACATAGTGGTTCCTTACTTTGTTTCTCTTTTTCGGAAGACCACGTAGTGGTTCCGCGGATCTTTTTCTCAAGAGGCCACGTAGTGGTCACCTATCTCGCTTTTCTTTTCGGAAGACCACGTAGTGGTTCCGCCATTTATTTCAGTTTGTGTTTCTCGGTCTCATGTGCGCTTAGTCACTTTGACCATGGAGTTGTGAGACAAAATTAGAGTTCATATCTTTGCTTTTATTTTATCATAGCAATTTGATAACAATTGTTACTCATATTGCATATGAAAAATAACAAGTAAAGGGGGGCAACTGTGAACTCCTAATTTTGTCCTACTTTTAATAAAATTAATTTAATATAAAAATAGCACTCAAAATTATATTAATAGTAATTATTTAAATGATTTCTGAATTATAATATTAATTAAATAAATAAATACGAAAAATAAATATTAAATACCAAAAATAAACTAGATTGTTCTAGATGGGCTTTTCTTCCTCTCCAAGAAGGGTGAAGAATGATTCCTAAGAATATTCTAGGAGTGGTGAGAAAGAAACCCTAAATCTGCAGCTATAAATAGAGAGGGGGTTTTGGTGGTGAGATCATGTTCAGAAAGAGGCAGAAAGAGAGTGTGAAAAAATAGAGTGACTACTTTTTGGGTTGTAGTTCCACCTTTGAACTCCAACTCTAAACAAGAGTGAGAGTGTGAGAGTGGGTTTGCAGAAGCAAGATCATCAGGTGTGATTGAAAAGGTTTGACTCTTCTTTGTAGATAACATGTTATTACCAATACCTGTTATTGACAAAGTTGTCTGTTTAATATGCACTATGCTTTCTCTTTGTGAATCGACATGAATATATTTGTTGGTCCTAACCTGGCTCTGTTCGTGATTGAAAGAAAATTATTATCTCTTCTTCTCTCCTCTGTCGTGAACTGCATAAGTATTGAAAGGTAACGTTTTTTTATCCCAAATTCAAATTGTCACCAACTATGATCCCACTTGATTTTTTTTCTTACCTTTTGTGAATAATAGAACACCAGTGGTTTTCGATTATTCCCTGGTCTTGTTCCATATTTTTTTTCCCAGTGCCATATCCCTTTGAAAAAGGAAGATCGTTTTGTTTTCTTTTACACAATCAAAAGATATCAATTATAATTACCTACGGGGTTCTCACTTTTTCTTTATTACTTCCGTTTTTTTTTTTCCTTTTTCTATATCAATTTCAAATCCTTTAAACATGTTAATGGTTTTTAATATATAATAAAATACACCTACCAACTTAAAATGATCTCTTTTCTACAAAATTAAAACATGTTAATATATTAAATCTTTTCAAAATAAAAGACACAACCCAATCTGAAAGCACCAAGAACTACGTGGCTTTGAATTCTCTATCGCACTTTGGGGATACGTAGGAGCGGGCATCAACAACCGTCAAGCCAAATTTGTAAATAATCTTTTTTTCTTAATAAAATATAAACTAATCTTTTTATCGAAATCATTTTTTTGGGGTGGAATAAGTAAAAAGCTATTTTCTTTCACACAGTTAATTAGGGTAACCATTCATAAACGGACGCTTAGGGTGCTAGTACCTTCCCTACGTGTAATTGACTCCCGGACCCGTTTTTGGTTTCGAAGACTATATTCATATGGGTTTTCTAATGTTTTCCCTCTGTAAAAAACATTGGTGGCGACTCTTCTGAATTCTAATGTTTGTAGCGCCGTCCCGCCGCAATCCTGGTTGCGACATGGTTCATATTATGATGACATTTTTTAGGAGGGTGGAAAAAGAGTCATTCACATTCAGTATGAAACTTTCTAAGCATTACAAGTTCTTAACCTCACATTTCTTTTATGGAATAATGAATTTATAGAATATTTGTTCGTTTTGTTCAACAAGAGCTGCCATATTGACATAGGAGGATTTCCAATGAATTTGAAAAGGTTTGCTCTATCTTCATCAAATCAAGGATTGTGGGGCATGATAAGCTATTAAAGGTAAAATTTGCTATTCTTTTAACATTTCCTCAAGCTGAATTCGCATAATTGTTCTCTTACTGTGTTTATCCTACCATTGTCAAATCTTATTTTCATAGGATATGCTTCAGATGAAACTCGAAACACTCAAGATGCACTCAAGATGCGACTGTTAGTGGCGATTAGTGGAGTTGTAAATGTAAATGTGAAAGCTTCAATCCAAGGTGACTCATTTGGAGAGGTGGCAGAGATCTCACTTTTTTATTGTACCCGCAAAACATGCATATGGATGTTTTGTTCTCATTCATTCTTCTAATGCATTAGTTACTGTACGTACGGTTAAAAACCTTTCAGTGGAGATATTGAAAAAAATTGTGTTTACTCTCCAACGTGAAATGTTTGGAGTTTTTGAATTTTTCTTATAGAGCTACTTATTGGAAGAAAGAATCTTGATAGCAAGGAAGAGAGGAAATTAGTCAAGTGATGTATGAATCCACAACTTAAAGTTTGCTAGCCATCCAAAAGATGAAAGAATAGTAGATCTAGAAGAACAATAGTCTTATTAAGTCAATTGAATAAGGAAACCAAATTCACAGGAACGTTAGGTGTCGTTGTCATGGATTGAGAAGAAGAAGAACTCTAATGGGGAATAAATGTGATTGAAAAATCTTTGAGAGGGGGGGGGGGGACTAATAAGGTGACACTGAATTTCTCTGATGGTGGTTAGGTTGAATTGTGCAGGACAAAGAAGAAACAGAGAAGGGTAATCAATAAATGCTTATAACATTGTCACTAAAAAGATGGAAGTTTTAGTGTTAGTTTTTTTTTTCTTATTATGAGAGGTACATCTGTTAGGCTAGCATCTTCATTGTTGTGGCCTCAAATTGTCCTCTCCCCCAAATATATTCATTGATCTAAGTGTTGCTTTGCATGGTGAAGCAATCACACATCGGAGGGTGGGCAAAAACTACAGGGTAAAAAGCTCTCACGATGAGGATTATTCTACATGAAAAACATTTCATGTTAAAATGGGATACATGAAAAAAGTTTCATGTTAAAATGGGGAGGAACATTATACATGAAAATATTTTCATGTACAAATTAATAGAAATACAAATGTTAATAAAACTTCACTGCTTTACAATATAAGTTCATGTTAGAAGTGCATTTTATAACAATGTAGTCTACTTTAATTTTTATACAAATGACAGGGTAAAGGCTCTTTTTCGGAGTATAACGTTTTACAAGACTTTCTACATTTTTTTTTGGTAAGCTACAAAACTTATACATATACCTGTTCTTCATTAATTTATACAGGTTTATGCAGTGATTTAATATCCTTACTTGTGAGTTATAACAATTTTTTATTTTACTTATATATGAATTGATGTACAAATTCTATATTATATATATTAGAAAACATTTATCTTATAATTACAGAATAAAAAATAATAATTATGTATTCAACTATCAACAAAACAAACTATACTATATTCACTTAAAAAATATTCCATTGTGTGCTTTATTTTTTTGAAATCCAAATATATTAATAAAAATGAAAGAGACTAAGCTCAGGAATAGGATAATAGAGATAATAAAAACCAAAAAACTCCAACCATCCTCAAGAATTAATACACAAAGGCTTAATCACCCAATAAAAAACATGAACCTCTATGGAAAAGGAAAACAAACAAAAAAAACCCAAGGAACCAACTTAATAGCACGGGCACAGGGTCTAGTAACAGGTAAAAAGTAGCTTGTGCAACTATACACAAGTTTTTACTTATGTATATTAAAGGCCTCCGTGATTTATGCAGAAAATAAGGACAAGAATACAGATTAAAAAAATACCCATCCAACATAAAAGTCCCCACTTGGTGCCATAACCCACCGCTTGCAAAAACTGGGGTAGTCACCACATACAATCTTCCCCACGCTTGTTCATACAACAGCAAAAAGTTCAGAGAGTTTTCCATCAGTGCACCGCTTGAATGCATATAGGCTGTGCGATCCATTCGTATAAGGAGCAATGAAAGCCACGGGTTCTCCCTGATAACCAATGCTACACACGGGTTTGTGCTCTGTCAAATAATTCCTCCAATTGCAGTTCACCTCCATTGAAGATAAGTCCATTTCTCTACATCCACAAAGACCATGTCATTGCAAGCCAAATCATCCTATAAGTTGCATTCTGTTTTGTTGTGAGACGCGGCCAAACATGCTGTAAAAAATGGTCCTTACAATTTCCCGAGTTCACCGACATTCCTCCAAACCAACGATAACATTTTGCCCAAAGATTAAGGGTTATTGAGCATGTTGTAAACAGGTGATTTGAGGTTTCAATCCCATGTTGGCATAGGACACAGTTCAGATTAGCATCGCCAGAAATTACCCTTCTCTGCACCAGATTGGCTTTGGTAGGTAATCTGTCCAACAACATTCTCCAAGCAAAAACACAGACATTCTCCTTTGATTGTATGCTTTTTTTTTTTTTTGAATTTTCCTTTGATTGTATGCTGATTGCACTGTGAAGAGGCCTTCTTGTTCTGGCACCCATCTCCACGAATCTGTGGTTCCATTCAGCAGTTGCATACCCGCAGTAGTTCTTTTGAGATCCTCCACCAACAGTGCCTCACGCTCACTTAGGTCTCTTTTGTATTTGTTCCTTAATTTGTACACTTCCTTTGCCATGTCTTGTGTCGTTTATTGTATATTATCATGGTTTATCCAAAAAAATAAAAAAAGGATAACGGGAGTTTTATAATTAAATTACGTTTACCCTTCTATATATTTACTAGTTTATGACCCGTGCCTTGCACGGGGGAATTTTAAATTATATGTAAGTTTTATTGTGGTCATCAAGAATTTGTTGATTTTATTCTGTAATCAGTTTAAAATTTTTATGTATATTGTCACAGTTGTGTTTATTTCGTATTTGTTGCGTTGAATGATCATAATATTTTAATTTAAATCTTTAAAATTATTAAGTATTTTGTCCAAAAAAGAGAGCTAAATATTGGCGTAGGTGATGTTGCAAAGCAAGATGTTTTAGGGTCAATTTGTCGGTGGTGTCATTTTAAGTTCTTTTGTAAACTATAGAATATTATTTTGGTTATAGCAGGAAAATGGTAAATTATAGAATATATGTTTTTGTAGATTGAAAAAATGAAGAAAAATAAATTATAATAGACATGTATTTGAAATAATGAATCCTTAAAAAATAGACACGCGACGCTAAATTTTTTAAAATTCAAAGGTAGTTAGAAAACCAAAAAATAATTAGATATTAGATAAAATGTCCAAATAGCTGCTTTTGAAAATTTTCCCTCAAAGTCATTTTCATTGTGTAGTTGTTGTGAACCTTAATAAACGCCTTATAGCAAAGTGACATCAGAGATAAATGTTCACATCAAAGGCAAGTTCAAAACACTGCAATGTTCACATCAAATGACATAAAATATTTATAAACAAAATCAATATTGTAACAATTATCTCAAAAACCATAATTTAGAAATAAAAGAATAACTTAGAAATTAAATCTTGGTCTATGCAAACTTTATGAACGTTAAGTGCTAAATCAAACGTCCTTCCAAATTTGTCCTTCGCTTCAACCTTGAACAGGAATTTTTTTGTGAACATAAATCACAAATTTCTTTGGGAGAATGTGTACATGCAGTCGTTTTAGATTATGTGAGAACAACCGAAGAAAATTAATATCTAATTAATTGATTGAGAAATTAAAATAAGTTGTATTTACATGGATATGTTCACATTTTCCATCTTTCCTAACTTTATTTGCTTTTTTGATTGATCATAGGACAACCATCGTGATCAAATATGACCAATATCGCAGATCTAATATTATTAACTAGTACTTTTTACCCGTGCGATGCACGGGGATATTCACTTTTAGTTGTGTGTTTTTTTGGTTTAAATATGTCTTTTTTAAAATATATTTTGTTGATTAAAAGATATAAATTTATTTTAGACTATTTTCTTGAAAGTAATTTATCTTAGACTATAAATTATTAAATTTTCTTTTTTCTTTTTATCAAATGTTTGTTTTTTGTTTTTTTGAGTTGTTATTTTTTTTATCTTTTGTACTTGTTGTTTTAAATGCTAGATTAATATTATTTTTATATCTATTGAATAGTCTATCACGGGGAGTTGAAGTAACATGTATGTGCTAAGAATATGTGTTATTTTTTTGCGATTGACATTATTTCATTGAGAATAAAACTGAGTGTGTAGTATTTCACATTTTTTGTAAAAATATGTTCTTCATATGACCTTGCGAAATATCTCTTTGTAAACTACATTTGAAGTACTATGAGAACTGATGTCATCACCATCGCAAATGAGAATTCTTAATCTTTTACGATGAATGACTCTAGAGAATGCTACATATAACTGTCAAACAACCACTTATCCCAAAAGCTTAAGCTGTTGGGTAAGGGCCACTTTAATGGTTTTATATTATATTCTAACACGCCCCCTCACGCAAGAGCCCTTTGGGCTTGAAGCGTGGATAAATGCACATGCCCACCTACCATGTGCTTAATTAAATTCTACTTTTTTTAATTAGAAAGTGAGGGGAGCAAGGATCGAACTCTAGACCTCTCGGTCATAGAGGCTCTGATACCATGTCAAACAACCACTTATCCCAAAAGCTTAAGCTGTTGGGTAAGGGCCACTTTAATGGTTTTATATTATATTCTAACAATAACTGGCCATGTAAAAACACCAGTTTTGGAAAATATATATAACCTCACCCTTTTTAAAGACTGTCCTTGACTTTTATTTATTCTCATGTCAAAAGAGTGTGCATAGGCAAACCCGAAGAGTTTATTGTGTTTAAAAACTCCGGTGTGTGGATATAATCTGGGATCTCATAATTGTTGCATGATAAACATGTGTTATCAACACTCAAATAAATTTTCTCTTTTCCAAGAAACAATGATATCATGTATTCGTTCAAACTATCAACAATCTCATTAGTAGGAGCTAAAATAGCACGATGTTGAAAAAATTGGATCTTTGTAGTTTTGAAGGAAAGATAGATAAGTAGACTTGACAATAGAAGCCATTGGATCACCTGAATGTGAGACCAAAAATTTCTAAGGGATGTCCATGATTGTTTCATCTTCTATCTGCTTACCTGCATTTCCATCTCCTATACTTAAAAATAGTGTACATAGTTTATGAAATGGTTTATAAATCTGAGATGCCAAATGTTGATTTTCTAACAATGACTATATATAAAGTAGAAAAGACACATGGGTGGGAAAAAATAGAGAAATTAAAAAGTCACTCTCATAATAGAGTTAGTGGCAAGTTAGTACTTGAAGAACATTTCTAAAATGATATTAAAAAATATTAATTTATTAATTTAAGTACCTTTATTATTCAATTGTAAGTTTCACTATTTCAAGAAAAAAAATCACTAAAAACCACTTTGTATTCCATCACTTTGCTAACTCCCTTATGTTTTAATTTAATCAAATCATTTGCACATCAATACTTATGCACAACCCCTACGTATTAATTGACATCGGTTTTATTTTTTTAATATACTTAATGGTGTTACACAATCTTTAGTTAAAACAAAAATAAAGAGACACATGGGTGGGTAGAAATAGAGAATTTAAAAAATTACTCTCATAAGAGAGAGGTAGTGGCAAGTTAGTAAGAATATTTCTAAAAATATATTAAAATATATTAATTTATGTACCTTCATTATTCAATTGTAAGCTTCACTAAAATTCCCTTGGGATTTCATCACTTTGCTAACGCCCTACGTTTTCATTTAATCAAATCATTTGCACATTAATACTTGTGGACAACCCCTACACATTAATAATCTTTAGTTAAAACAAAACAAAGAGACACGTGGATGAGCAGAAATAGAGAAGTTAAAAAGTTACTCTCATAAGAGAGGTAGTGGAGATTGATGTCTAGGATTCGAACCCTGAGAAGGAACATTTGTAATTACTAACAACTAACCACTAACATTTGCCTATAAAAAAAAGAGGTAATGGCAAGTTAGTACTTAAAGCATATGTCTAAAACAATTAAAAAAATATTAATTTATTAATTTATGTACGTTTATTATTCAATTGTAAGCTTCACCAAAATCCCTTTGGGATTCCATCACTTTGCTAACTCTCCTACGTTTTAATTTAATCAAATCATTTGCACATTCATACTTGTGCACAACCCCTACCTATTAATTGACATCAGTTTCAATTTTTTAATACACTTAATGGTGTTACATAGCATTTAGTAATTTTATTTGAAACAACACCGTTAATTTTTTTTAATGTCCAATAAAATTATTATTATGCTACTTAATTGAGTACATACACGTTGGAATCATGAAACTAAGCCTATCTACTGTAGGTCAATTAAGTTATTTCATTATCATGATTTCTATATTTCAATTTGTCATTTCAGTTTATTCAACTCATAATTTCTTGAGAATCCTAATCTTTCATCCTTATATTGACATTTTTATAGATATTTTTATCAGTTAAGGTATGTCAATCATACTAAGGCCATAAAGAATAAATTGATTGTGCTTATGAGATATATAATCTAAATATTAAAATAGGTACTAAAAAACTACTCAAACAAAAGTTAAATAGCAAATTGGTATTTAACCATTGACTATCAATTTTAATTTTATTGTTCCATTTTTAATTATATTTTTAACTTTATTTCTAATTTCAATAAGTTTAGCATGGTTCCTACGTCTGTTGTTGTTGAGTTTATGGGGCGAGTCTAATGAAAGATAGAACATAGGAAGATTAAATTCACATTGTTGTTATTTTGTAAGCAATCTATTAATTATTTCTCATCCCATAGAAAATGACAAACATATGAACACCGAATGGCTCATGAATACTAATTATTCTACTAAGAAATTGTTTGGAAAAGAATCATGTTATCTTAATGGTGGTAAGGTTTTATGAAAATTTTACTTAATAATACAGAGACTGAACAAAAAAAATTTATTGTACTCAGAAAGATGGCTTGACTCTCTTGATACCAAGGTAGCCAATGGAATATATAGTCAAATGAAGTTCCGGATGAAAGTGGGAGTGGTGATAATAGTGAACCCCTTTCTATGTCAAAAATTTCTATCCTGAATGGTATTGTTAGATCACTCAGAAACAACTCTAAGGTGACAACTCAAATCTAACAAAACATCCAACATGGAAGTCAAAGTCTACTTTCTACAGCTCTCTCTTTTGCTGCGTCATCTTAATTGATTTCACAATATTGAACACACACCAAAATAGTGAACAATGGTGACATCCTAAACAAAACCAAAAATATCTAAAAGTGCACTTTGGACATAGATCACATTTTATTAAAAAAAATACTACAGTCTGAAAGGGGGAGACTACAATTCAAGGTTGTTAAATGCTTGTAGAGGTTCCTTGGCCATCAACATGGTTTCTTTGAATCGGTGAATTTATGCTTCGCGCCAAGACCTTGACATGAGAGATTCACACATTTGTGTTTTGTTCTGGTACAATGTTTTCTACAAATATTTACATTGAAAAGATTTTTATAGAATATATAAAAGCAATTTAGTTAACCAAACACTAGCACAATATAACTCAAATAAAAGTTGTTTTACCATTAGAAATGTTAGATTGTTGAATCCTCGCAAAAGTTTCTTGACTCGATTGATTTGATTCTATGTTGGAATTGGACATTATATGAAAAATGTGGATTTATGAATGATAAACTTATAGAAAAATTAGATGAGAAAAAAGAGAGAATTAAAACATTGATATGTACGAAACTTACTTGTGCCGTTGGTCGAATATCCATAGTTTGATGAATTATGTTTGCGAGCTTTATCTTTCAGCCTCAATTTGAGGGCGATAAACAATGGTTCTTTTGCAAACCAAGTTATCTATTTTTGAGACTGAGGCATATGTAACAATGCTAAAGTGTGAGAAACCATTTCAAAGATAAAGATGTTTGAGTGGGTAATTGTGTGTTGAGATGAAGACTTTTTTGTTATTTATATAGTAAGTAAATGAGAATGAAGTTGTAGAAGTGGAATGATTTTTTCTCTTGGATTTAATTATTTATTTTAATGTCATAATTAGATAAGGATTTTAAACCAATTTTGAAGGTTACAAATTTTTTAACTTCTTTTCAATTAATCTCTTAATTTTTATATAACTTCTAAATTGCATTAAAGGTTCTAGGAAATTGAATGGTTTTTTTTTTTTTCATTATTAGGCACTTTTTTTGGTAAATAATTATTAGGCAATTTGAAGTTGCTTATGAATCAACGGCTGAGATTCAATCTAAGTGAAATAAATTGCATTTTTACAAAAATATCCATGCCCAACTTTCATAGTTTTTTGAATTAATTGTGGAATGACAGGTTTGCCCCTAAGGCTGCACAAACTCTCCCTTTATATATAGTATAGATAGATAGATAAATAGATAGATAGATGACTTTAATCCACAGCTTATTCCTTCAGAAAACATGAATGAAAAATCAAATTGAATATGAAACAAATTAATTAAAATACTAATTAAAGATAATTGAAGTTTACTGGGTGGTAGGATTGATGCGCTTGTTAGAGTTTGAAAAAAAAAGAGTGTTTCGTCAGAGTTTGCAGCTCTGTGACATTTACAGTCATGATAGAACCAATCATCAGTGCTAAGAGTTTCCTTAATCGTGTCAAACACAATGAATATAGTCTCAGAGGGAAATCCTTTGATTAGTTTGTATGCTGATTGCACTGTGAAGAGGCCTTCTTGTTCTGGCACCCATCTCCACGAATCTGTGGTTCCATTCAGCAGTTGCATACCCGCAGTAGTTCTTTTAAGATCCTCCACCAACAGTGCCTCACACTCACTTAGGTCTCTTTTGTATTTGTTCCTTAATTTGTACACTTCCTTTGCCATGTCTTGTGCCGTTTATTATATATTATCATGGTTTATCCAAAAAAAAAGAGGATAAGGGGAGTTTTATAATTAAATTACGTTTACCCTTTTATATATTTATTATGAGGTTGTCTAAATGACCCATGAGAAAATGAAAAAAATAAATAATTATAAAACCCAAAAATAAAAATAACTAATTATGAATAAGTGAAGATAATAAAATTAGTGATATAATAAATAATATGATAATAAATGTAAAAAGAGATAGAAAAAAATTGTATTTTAAATTTACACGCAAAGAGTAAGTATCGTCTATCGCAAAAGTAATATTTTTATTTTATAAGTCATAGAAAATATATTGAATAAAGTACAATGAATACTTCAACCCAATACAAGTAAAAGAAGAACAGGAAAAATTAAAAAAGATTACAGTGATAATGAAATAACGAAATCTCACCATCTCCTTGGAGGAAAGACTTTGGAAAGATGGCTCATTAAAACTTTACTAGAAAAAACCCCTTAGGAAAACCTATTGAAGAAAAGAAAAAGTACAAATTTCCAAAATCAAAAGAAAGCAAAAGTAATATATGAATAAGTCACAATTTTCATACCTAAGAGACAACAATCAACGAGAATACTTTATTTTAAGATATTATTCATTGTCTAGGAGAATCAAGTGCTTGTTTAGAAAGGGTTGGTTTCAAGCATGCGGAAATTAAAGGAAAACAAATTAAGAAGGGAAAAACACATAAAATGGCCTTCAGATTATGATATGTGAACACCTAATTTTGTCCTACCTTAATAATATTAAAATTAGCCCGCAAAATAATCATAATAATAATAAATTAAAAATTTTCAGAATTTATAAAATTATTAATTAATTAAATACGAAAATAATAATAAAATACCAAAAGTAAATTAGGTGATTCTAGGTCAAGTATTTCTTTCTCCCTAAGATTGGTTCCAAAGAATATTCTAGTTAAAGATTAGGAGTAGTGAGCAAGAAACCCTAGGTTATAAATAGATGAGCCTCTTTGTGGTAGAGGCAGGTTCAGAAGGAGGCAAAGTAGGAGAGACTGAGGGATTACTTGATCATTGTCCTTTGATTCTTAAGGCATCTTATTTCAACTGGGGCCCCAAACCTTTCCGGACTCTTAATGGGTGGCTTCAAGATCATAGATTCAAACCCTTTGTAGAAAAGGAGTCGAATGATTTACAATTTCAAGGTTGGGGGGCATTCATTCTTAAAGAGAAGTTAAAAGCATTGAAAGATAGATTGAAGAAGTGGAACGCCGACGTGTTTGGGGATTTAATGACACACAAAAACTCTTTAACGAGCAAGCTGGCAGATTTGGATAGAAAAGCGGAAGAGGTGGGGTTAACGGAGGAAGAGAAAAAGGAAAGACAAGAGGTACAATCTAATTTCTGGAATATAGATAGACTTAATGAGTCCCTTCTCTTTCAGAAGTCTAGGCAAAGATGGATTAAAGAGGGGGACTCCAACTCAAAATATTTTCACTCTCTTATTCGGTGGAAAAGGAGGAAAAATACTATTTTGGGGCTCAACTTTGAAGGCCTGTGGTGTGAAGAACCTGCAGAGATTAAGAGCAAAGTCACAGAGTTCTTTGAAAGGAAATTTGGCATGGATAATGAGGAGGCGCCAAAACTAGATGGGATTGGATTCAATGAACTATCTCAAGCTGATAATGCATATCTTACGACACCGTTTAGTTTGGAGGAGATTAAGGAAGCGGTGTGGGATTGTGATGGGGATAAAAGTCCTGGACCGGACAGTTACAATTTCCGATTTATTAAATCATTCTGGCATCTTATGAACTTGGATATCAAAAAGGTACTTGATGACTTCTCCCTTAGAGGTATTTGGCCAAAGGGGAGCAATGCTTCCTTCATAGCGCTGATTCCTAAGAAAGATTCCCCTTCGGGACTCAATGACTTTCGACCTATCTCACTTGTGGGGTGTATCTACAAGATAGTGTCTAAAATCTTATCGAAGAGGTTGAAGCATGTGTTGCCCAAGTTGATTGATGTGAATCAATTTGCCTTCCTTGGCGGGAGGAATATGTTGGATAGTGTTCTGATAGTCAATGAAATTGTAGATGAAGCCAAGAGGAAGAAAAAGCCGACGATCATCTTTAAGGTGGATTATGAGAAGGCTTATGACTCAGTTAGGTGGGACTTTCTCTTGTACATGCTTCAGCGGAAGAACTTTTGTGATAAATGGATAAAGTGGATAAAAGGATGCCTGGAGTCTAATTCTGTTTCTGTTTTGATTAATGGGAGTCCTGGCCCGGAATTCAAAATGTGTAATGGGCTTCGGCAAGGTGATCCATTGGCTCCGTTCCTTTTTTTGGTGATAGCAGAAGGTCTCAATGGTCTTCTCAAGAAGGCGGTCCAACTCGACAAATTCACCTGGTTCAAGCTTGGTATGAATTCAGAGGTGGAAGTCGCGATGGTACAGTTTGCGGATGATACTCTCTTCATTGGTGAAGCGACGTTACAAAATGTCTTGACTCTGAAATGGGTTTTGAGGTGCTTCGAATTAGCTTCAGGTTTGAAGGTAAACTTTTCTAAGAGCAATTTGATAGGGATATCTTTAGGGGATCATATTTTGAGAAATTTCGCCACTACCCTTCATTGCTTGATTGATGATACTCCCTTTAAGTATCTTGGACTTCCAGTTGGGGGCAATCCTAGAAGGGCGGCATTTTGGGAACCGGTTGTCTCAAGGATAAAGAAGCGGTTAGCTTCTTGGAAAAATAAAGTGTTTTATTTGGGGGACGAATTTGTTTGATAAAGAGTGTACTATCCTCAATTCCTCGGCGATAGTTATTCACACTTGTCATAAAATATGGAGAAGGTTCTTATGGGGGGGGAACGGATGGCAACAATAAGATAGCTTGGTTAAGTTGGGACACAATATGCAAAACAAAAGAGGAAGGTGGCTTGGGGATAAAAGATTTGGGTAGATTCAATAAAGCACTAGTGGGAAAATGGCGTTGGCGTTTTTTGAATGAGAAGGAGAGCCTTTGGAATAAAGTGTTGCGGGCAAAGTATATCTGCTCAAGGCCCTCAAAAGCGTCTTATTGGTGGCAAGATTTGAAGAATCTGTGTTTTCAAGAGGGGAATGACCTTTGGTTCGAAAATCTGATTTGTAGGAGAGTAGGAGATGGGGAAGACACTCTTTTCTGGTCAGATATTTGGCTTGATAATATGAAGCTCTCTGAAAGATTCCCAAGACTCTATTCTTTATCAACACAGAAGAGCAAAAGCATAAAGGAGGTGGGGTCTTGGCAAAATGGGAACTGGGTGTGGTATTTTTCATGGAGGAGAAACTTAAGGGTATTTGAAGAAGATCTTCTCAATCAGATGATGAGCTCTCTGAACCTGTTTGTGCCATCTTTGAACCGTGTTGATAGCTGGTGGTGGCTTGGAAATCCTGAAGGACAGTATACGGTTCATTCAGCTTATGCGAGCTTGATAGAACACAATGGTGGTGTGGGTGAAGAGGTATTCAAGAGCTTGTGGGGTGTTCCTGCCATATCTAATGCTTTAGCCTTCACATGGAAGGTGTTCTATGACAGGATACAAACTCGGGACAACCTAAGAATGAGAAATGCTATTCCCTCTCAAGCAGATTTGAGGTGCCCCCTTTGTCTATCTCATGAAGAATCCTCTCCACATCTTCTTTTTTCATGTCATGTTGCCTGGAGGATCTGGATGGGAATCTATAATTGGATTGGCTTATTTACTGTTCTGCCTTCTAATGGAAAGGAACACTTTCTGCAACATTCATTCCCGTGGTGGACGAAAGCACAAAAACAAGGGTCTTGGGCGGTTTGGATAGCGGTAATCTGGACAATATGGAATCTTAAAAATAATCTCATCTTCAGAAATGGCCAAGTAGACATTGATAAAGTGTTGGAGGGGATTCAATTTAAATCTTGGAGCTGGCTCTAAGGAAGACTAAAAGGATTTCATTATACTCTTTATGATTGGCAAGCTCAACCGCTTCTTCTACTGAACTCTTTGTGATCAACTTGCTGTCTTTGTCAGCGCCCACCCTCATTTTTTTCCAAGTGCCCTGAACATGTTGGACAACTATCCTCTGGCTTCTCCCTTGACCTGTCGGTGGCTGCTTTAATTTGAGTAGTAGCTTTCTCTTTATCTCATTGTATTGTTGTAGCCTGTTATATCATTAGAAGGATTCAATGTAGGGACTGATTGTTTTTCTGCTTATTGCTAGTTGTTGGACAAAGTCTTGTTATTGGCTAGCTTTTTGCTAGTCTCTCTCATTGTATTTGATTGGAGTTGTTGGGGAGAGTCACGGCGAGGACCCACGGAGCAAGGTCGAGGGGAAACACCAATGAGATCTTAGACATTACATCTTAACCCAAAACCTTAAGGCATTAGGTTTATGGGTCACATCTCTTATAAACTCTTCCTCCTACCTTGACTTCTCTGATGTGGGACTTGACTCCAACACTTGATTCCAACAATCTCCCCCTCAAGTGTGAGTCCTTCAAGCACCTAGCCACACTGCTAGGAAGACTTTCGACACAAGGAGCCGTCATGGTCCCACGAACCATCGGCTCTGATACCACTTGTTGGGGAGAGTCACGGCGAGGACCCACGGAGCAAGGTCGAGGGGAAACACCAAGGAGATCTTAGACACCACATCTTAACCCAAAACCTTAAGGCATTAGGTTTATGGGTCACATCTCTTATAAACTCTTCCTCCCATCTTGACTTCTCTGATGTGGGACTTGACTCCAACACTTGATTCCAACAGGAGTACCCATTGTACTCTCATTTTATATTATTTTTGGCTTACCTAAAAAAAACTTGTGAGCAGTGGTTTCATCTTTGAGCCACAGTTCTAAAACTAAAATTAATTCATAGAGTGTGAGAGTGTCTAGGGGGCACGATCAAAATACAAAGGAGGAATAAAGCCAAGGGGCCATCAAGCACAATACAAAAGATTGTCAAAAGGAAAGATCTTTACGGTGCTTCAACAAGGTAACCTTCTCCCTTTCTCTAGTTTGTGATTACGTGGACATGTTGATCGGTCCCTCTTTTATTTAACTTCCAGTGGGTTTGAATATTATGTAAGTAAATCAATTACAAGTTTAACAAATGGCTTTTAAATCAATAAAGCTACATCATGCTGCACAACTTCAGTATCAATTTTATACCATAATTGTGAACAACATTCTCAAAACTTTATAACCCAGAATCATATTGCAGTATTGCACTACACAAACCTATTACCCTCCTCATATTTTTCATCCATCCTTTAATTTGTCAACTGATTGTTTTGCTTTGTGTAGCATCATTAAATTGGTGAGGGGTTTTATATATATCATTATGATTATTGCCCACGGGGAGAGACAAGGGATAGGTATTGAAATTGGAATGGAAGCACTGCTCTTGCTATTGCATTGCAGATTAGGTTTTGTCGTTAGGCATTAACTAATTTATTGGATTTTTTTTTTTGGTACATCGGAAAATTAAACAGGCAAGAAACAAAAACTACAAAGCTAACAAATCTCTAGCCAGAATCGGCTGAAGCTCTTGAGGAGGGCTCTCAAGACAAGTCAGGGGGCAAAGGAGGCTAGCTCCAAGTCCTGCGAGACAATCAGCTGCTGCATTCGCCTCTCTAGGAACGTAAGCAAGAGTAACAGTCCAATCCCGATCCAGGAGAAGACGAATATCCAGGAGCTCAGACGCCAAGGCATGAAACTGATACCGATCATTCTCCAAAGCTTCCACAATATCCAAACAATCAACTTCGCAAGTAGCTCTCCTAACATTGGCATTCCACAACAGTGTTAGACCATGCTTTAGAGCTGCAATCTCCGCCCGAAGAGCATCTCCTCCTAGGCTACCTGCATAGAAACCAGATATCCAAGCACCATGGGCATCCCGAACAATGCCACCCATTCCCATTCGATCATCATCATGCTTAAACGCCCCATCTGAGTTCATTTTGTACTCACCGGAAACAGGGGGAGCCCAACGGACTGGAGCATCGTCGACCATGGACAACGACAGACCTCTCGTGAGTAATAGATCATAATCCCTGTGCTCTGTAATAATCCAATTCACAGTGCTTACCATTGTCCAATCGTTATCGCCTAGGACTTCATTATTCCTCCATCTCCATATACCCCATATTGCTGTAAAAAACAGAGAAGCATGAGGACCTTGAGCTTGCGATTTTACCCAGGCTTGGGCATTACTCACAAAGAAGCCTGGCCACCCGAGAGCATTAAGCCGAACCCAGACATCACGCGCAATTCTACAGTCCCTGAGGCAATGCAAGATGTCCTCGAATTGATGTTGACAGCGCGGGCAAGCAGGGGAATTTGCAAGCTTGCATCTGAACCGAAAGCTATTGACTTGGATCGCACCCTGCATGATAAACCAGACAAAGACCCGAATTTTTTCCGGAACCTGAATTTTCCAAATCCATTTCCAGGAATCGGGTGTAGAGGGGGGGAGCTGGGAAGAAGACTCAAGAAGCCAGGAGTATGCAGCAGCAGCAGTAAACACACCTTGTCTCCCCTTCTTCCACGTCCAATGATCATGGAGTCTATCATCCACCAGAGGAGTGATGTCGTGCAGCTTCTGCAGAATCAAAGAAGGGACAACAGTATACAAACTAGTCGTGACCCAATCCCCTCCAATCACCAAATCTCTAAGAGACACATGGATGTCATGAATATCCACATAAGGGATGTGATTTGCCAAGTTTCCATGACCACTCCAATCATGGTACCAAAAAGAGGACTCACCGTTCCCCAACTTGAAACCAAACCCGTCCTTTAATTCATCTCTAGCACGCAACACCCCTTTCCAAAGGGAAGAAGAACTAGGCTTGGCCGAGACTTCCAACAAAGAATGGTCTTTTATATACTTATGGGTAAGCACTTGGACCCATAGTTTGTCAGATTGTTGTAACAAGTTCCACACCAGTTTGCCAAGCAGAGAGGTATTTGCAAGCGCTGCATCTCTAATCCCAAGTCCTCCGGCATGCCTGGGCTGGGTAACAATCTCCCACTTCACTCGATGCCACCCACGGTTAGCAGCGGAGTTAGACCAAATAAAGTTTCGAGCCGCTCTATCAATCGAATGGATTGTCTTCCTGGGGAGCCAGACCGCTTGCATATAGTAAGTGGGAATTGTTGTGATAACAGACCTAGCAAGACAAATTTTTCCTGCTGTGTTGAGAAGGCGACTCTTCCAGCCTGCTAAACTCCTCTCAATTTTGTCCATAAGAAAATCAAAATCACCATGAGATACTCTGCCACTGATCATTGGAAAACCTAAGTACTTGCCCAGGTTCCGAACAATTCTGATGGGACATACTTATTGGATTAAATAATATAATATTAAAAATAAGAGTTAATTGAAAATGTCAAAATGAAGATGTGTAGCGGCGCTACCCTCTTCTATCTAGACTAGGTTTTTTCATTTTTCAATCTTTTCAAATCATGCAATTAATTAAGTTATTCAATTAAAAATAATAAAATGCAAAAGACATTAATAAGTAAATTAAATGAAATAGAAAGAAGCAGCAACGCTGCTATAGGTTTAAAGTTATAAATCTTCAAAGAAATTATTATAATGATTAAAAGATTTTCATCTAAAATAAATGCAGCAAAAGTTGTATAATCTCAAGTGTATAAAACCCACCGTAATTTATTTTTCCTCCCCCCTTTAACTAACACTACTAGAAAAAAGACTTTTCACATCAGGGTTTTCACATCGGTTAATCAATAACCTGATGTAAAAGATGACGCGGTGGCAATATTGAAATTATAGTGAACTTTTATGATAGTTTTCACATCGGTTGGGAATATGTCTGATGTGAAAAGTAGTTAGGAAATACTTTTTACAACGGTTTTTATAATAAGCGATGTGAAAGCTAAATGCGGTGGCATTTTTGAAATTTTAATGAAGTACTTTTTACATCGGTTGAAGTATAAGCGATGTAAAAAGTCCATATTTTCTTTAGTTTTAACATCGGTTATGCTATAACCGATGTGAAAAGTCTCAGTTTTTTAGTTTTCACATCGGTTTTGTTATAACCGTTGTGAAAGATCATTCTTTTTTTAATTTTTACACAGGATACAAAGAGTAGTATTCGTTCAAAGTGCTTTCTTCCTCTTTCACCGTTGAAAACCTAAGTCGCCCTACGCTCTTGCTCCTCTTTCACCGTCGCTTGCCGTCGCTCGTGCGTTGTGCAGGTCCGGCCTGTTTCGCCGTTGTTCGCCCACTCCACTAAATCCCTATATTCCCTTCGCGCACCTCCTTCCTCTTCTCCGGCAGCGAGCGCCTCCTCCATCTCCTCCGGTCGCGCGCGCCTCCTTCTTCTCCTCCGGTCGCGCGCCGCCTACCTCTCCTCCGGTCGCGCGCCGCCTACCTCTCCTCCGGTCGCGTGCCCCTCCTGCACTCTCGCCGAGCCTCTTCACGTCTACAGAAAAAAGGTAAGCATCATTATTTTCGTCTGGTTATATTCTGAGTTATTTTCGTCTGGTTATGTTTGCTGCCCTTGAAGCTTTCCCTCGTTGTTGTTCTCATTTATGTGCTGAGCCCTTTTTCAGTGCCTTGGGTGTTGAATGGGAACAAATTAAAATAGCTTTGTGATATGGACAACGTATAAGTCTGTAACTTGGTATAAATAGAAAACCATTGTAGGTTTTCAATCCTTCAGAATCACTTTTCACCTAACTTGGTATATGAGCATTGCTGTCTGAATAAGTGCTTCTACTTCTGAATAGTGCTTCTTTAATACATATGTTTTTAATATACTGTTCTGATCATAATACAGTTTGAGTGTTTTGCACGTTTAGGTTGCTCGTATTGGCTCATTCTCATCAATCTAGTGCCTGCATTTTCAGTTGAAGTAATGAAGTCTCTTGTGATTTTTATTTCTTCAATGTATCAGTTTAATTGATTCTCCATTTTCACTCAATTGATACATGGTAATATAATGAAAAGCTTCTAATATGGATTTCATTTCTTAGTATTATGTGTTTTTTCCTGACTTCAACAAATTGTGAAAATAGAGTATGCATTCTTATTGACCAGGAAGAACTCTACAGTTTTTGTGATATCATCAATCTTAATCACAAATTGGCTGTTTGCATTTTGCACAAATGTACTTTTCTAGTTGCTGTTTTGGTAGTCACCGCCTTCCATTTTTTGAGCCAGTTAATATTTGGTGTTGTGTTGGCTGTTGAAATATGTTTACTGTCTAAATATAAGCCATAACTGTATAAGATGATATTTATGTGATAGTGATAATTGACACAAGAAACTGATCGGTACTTGTGCCCCTGTACAAGAAACTGATTGGTACTTGCTATTTTATATAACATGTAAAGCACACAATGTTGCTATGGTTTTTGCCACAAACATGACACATGTTTGTTTAAGCCTTGCTGACTAGTGTTGGGTCATTTGCTTATATGATAGCGGTGGGCAGTAGATTATGCAATTAAAGTGTGTTGTGGGTACGGCTTGGCTTGACTGTTCTATTCTACAAGTTTGGTGCACGTAAGTACACTATCATTTTGTCTATTATCTTTCATAACTGCAATATTCAATACTAATTTCAAATTTATTCAGGTACATCCATCGGCTATGTATCGAAAGATCCAAATCAGATGTGTTTGGAATCTTGGACCCAGTAATCTTGAGTTTAGGTACAAATGTCTCAAAGTCTAAAAAGAAAGTTCAAACACACTTACTATCTAAGTTACGTGATTTCAACAAAGTGTGTTACTTAGCACCATATCTTGCTGAGTAAGTATATGTAAATTTGTGTCTTCTTTTATTTATTTTTAATCCAAATATATCTTACTTAACACACTTATTGTTCTTCCATACTTATAGAGGGCATTGGCAATTAATAATCATTTGTCCTAAAGACAATACTCTAGTACTTCTTTGTTCATTACACAATGATCTTCATTCACCAATGAAGGATATTGTTACAAAGTAAGTGTATATTTTATGTCGCTTTTGTTATATATTATTATGTCCTATTACACTGAAATGTTTAATTTTCTTTGATGATTGTTTTCAATTTTTTTGATATAGAGCTATGGAGGTTTATCAAATGGCCCAGGGTAAAAGAATAAAGCCTCAATGGCTTCATCCCAAAGTAAGTGTTGTTGTTGTTTATGCGTCTTTAATATGTAAAGTCACGATATATATTCAGTGTATAAAAATTGAATTCATTTGTAGGCAAGGTTGCAGCCTAATGGGAATGATTGTGGATATTATGTGATGAAGAATATGCTTGACATTGTATCTGCTAATATTACTAAGTCTTGGATTGAGGTATTCTAATTTTATGAGAAGTTAAATGTTTGTCTCCTGTTGAGTTCTTCATCAAAATGTTACAAAACATGTATTTTAACCCATTGTACAAATTGCAGGTATTCAATGATCCAACAGAATTAACAGAACAAGAGTTATATGATTTGCGAAACAGTTGGGCAACTTGTTTTCTTGACTTGCTTAAACCTTAGAATTTATCAGGTATGTATTTAAAGTTTGTGCCTAAACTGTCTGAATTCCCTTTATTGGCTCATGCTTTATCCCTTGTAGAGTGATTAAAGTTCTAAATTCTGAGATCAATAGATTTGGGATTGTGGTATTTATTTTGTCATATATGTATTCATAAGTACCCTCTAATTTTACCTCACACTACTACTAGTTCCTGTTTATGCACTTTTCTGTGACTTTATTTACCAAGGGTTTATCACTGATGTGCTGCTTAGTTGATTAAAGTTAGAATCTGTGAATCATGTAACATTTTTAACAATTTATTGTTGATATATGCTAATGTGCTGCGTTAGTTGATTAAAGCTTTTCCACTGTTTTGCAAGTGAAATATTCCAGATTGATGCTGCTAATGCTTGTTTCTGCGCTTGGACATCCTATGATTGGTGCTGCTAATGTGAAATTTGGTTTCTGCTATACCACTGCCATATCACCACTAGTTTTCAAGCTGAAGGGAATTTCAATTCTTCTTGTGGGTAGCTTGTTATAGTCAATGGGATACTCATGTCTTTAATTTGCTGCAATTGTTACTGATGTAGATGTTTTCACATCTTTTTATTTCTTGTGCTTTTGTGCATTTGTCTCTGCACCTTTTTAGTCTAGTTTTTGATTCAGTTAGTCTTTGTTTTGGCTATGCTACTCGTTGTTTAGCTGAAATACTAATTAAACCTTTAGTGATACCAAACTCTAATATTAGTTTGCTACCCTTCACTTCATTTCTTCATCATTTTTTTAGCACTTTGCTGATCTATTTATATTTGGTCATTTCTTTAGCACTTTGCTGATCTATTTATATTTGGCAATGTTGTTGATATTCAGCTAAAATTTCTGTAAAAAAACCGCAAAAAAATAGAAAAAAAATATCTCACAACGGTTAGAAAGCTGATGTAAATATGGGAAAAAAAAATGAGACTTTTCACATCGGATATTTTTTCTAAACCGTTGTGAAAACAATACTTTTCACATCGGTTATTTGGTTTTAACCGTTGTGAAAACAGGACTTTTAACATCGGTTATATGTCGCGACTGATGTGAAATCTATACATTTCACAACGGTTATTTACTCCCAACCGTTGTGAAAACATGACTTTTCACATCGATTATGTGTCGCGACCGATGTGAAAACTTACTTTTCACATCGGTTGTATACCCGATGTGAAAAGGTGGGGACATACCACATCACCTTTACCCACATCGGTTTTCCAACCGATGTGAAAAGTACTTTTCAACCGATGTGAAAAGTCCTTTTCGTAGTAGTGTAATCTGATTCAAAAATATGATTCAATCTCCTAGATTTTTTTTGGATAGGCCAAAGAATTGCATTAAAAGGGGCACAAGGGGTGCCCCAACCCTTAATACAAGAGAGGGAAGAGAAAAGAAAAAGAAAGCAAAAAGTACACCAGATAATTAATCAGCCTTTGACAGAAACTAGATAGCTAATAGTATCATCAAATAACCTCCAAGCATAGCATTGGGTGAGATTGCCATTCAAACAGTGTGTACGAGAATCCCTTTATCTTGGCTTTTAGCCAGGACCAAGACTTTAATTGAATCAAGTCTAACACCTTTTGAATATTAACTTCTTCATCCTTGAATACCAGTGCATTCCTACTATACCAGATGACATTAATTGCTGCAATCCATATGGCCCAAGCACCACGCCTCCATCTCTGATTTCCATATCCCTGCAAGAATTGCATGAAGTTCGCAGCGCAGTCCTGCGGTAAAACAGAAGAAACTCCGCACCAATTATACAGAAACATCCAGACCCTCCAAGATAGAATGCAGGAAAAGAAAAGGTGAGGAATGCTCTCAACTGAGTGCAGGCAGAAGGGGCAGGATAAATCAGAAGTTTCTGTTAGGACATTTCGCTGTCTCAAATTATCTCTAGTTGGTATCCTACCCAAAATGGCTCTCCACGCAAGAGCCAAAGCGTTAGAGGGAGCCCTAACAGCCCACAAGTCCTTAAATATTCCTCCCTCTACCGGCTGAACCTGATTATGTAGAACATCGTAAGCAGATTTTACGGTATAACTTCCGGACACCTCATTTGACCATGCCCAATAATCTGCTCTGCCCCGTGAAGGTGAAAAAGCGCTGACCACAATCCTCAGATTCACCAGTAGGTCCTCCTCCTGCCTTGATAGAAACCGATTCCAATTGAATTCCCAATTCCATACCCCTGCAACCCAAGTTCCGCAATCCCGAACCAGATTGTCCTGTTGAGCAGAAGCACAATAAAGTGCATCGTATCTATCACGCAACGGTTCCTCCCCGATCCAGACATCGTTCCAAAAGAGAACAGAATCCCCTTCCCCCAAGCGTCTAAGCAGCCCAGTATCGAACCACGCGCCATGTTGACCCCCATAACACCGACTATTCAGGTCCTTCCACCAAGCAGATGCTGTAGCGGGCACATTACCATTGTATTTTGCAAATAACATCTTACTCACCAAGCAATATCTATCCGTCATCAATCGCCACCGCCACTTTCCTAACAACGCTTTGTTAAAATCCCCCCAATCTCTCAGCCCGAGACCTCCCATAGCTTTCGGTTTACAAATCGCATCCCAACTCACCCAAGCCATCTTGTTCTCCCCCTCCTTCCCACCCCAAAGGAAACTCCTCATCAAGCTCTTACATTTCTTTCTAATTCCCACTGGCATTCGGAACACTGACAGAAAGTACAAAGGGATTGAGGCTAAAACACTCCTTATTAGACAGATTCTGCCACCGAAGGATAAAGAGTTCCGCCTCCAATTTGACAGCTTCTTTTGTATTCTTAGAATCACCGGATCCCAAAATGACAATCGACAAGGACTGACACCAACCGGAAGACCGAGATAAGAAAAGGGAACCGACATGATCCTACAGTTCAACACCGCAGCGTACCTCCTCAAAAGGTTACTAGCCACCGAGATCCCAGCCAATTTGCTCTTGCTAAAGTTCACCTTAAGTCCCGACACTAGCTCGAAACACCGGAGGATACACTTGAACACCACTACATTTTGAGCAGAGGCTTCTCCTATGAATATGGTGTCATCAGCGAACTGTAGGCAAGAGACTTCAACAGGTGCTTGCTTCCCCACGCGAGCTGGCTTAAGCTTATTACACAAGACAGCCCTTTTTACTAAACCATTAAGCCCCTCCGCCACGATTACAAAAAGAAAAGGCGCCAAAGGGTCGCCTTGACGAAGGCCCTTATGCATTTTGAACTCAGCAGTGGGGCTACCATTCACCAATACTGAAACCGAAGCGGACTCTAAGCAACCACGAATCCATCCGATCCACTTCTCACTGAACCTCATCCTTCTGAGCATTAGATACCAATAAAAAAAACAACATGATAAATTTGTTAATGGCTGGGCTTTTAAATTAAAATCCATCTTTTCTACAAAATTTAAACATACAATGATCAAATCATTCAAAATTAAAACACACAAAACACAACAAAATATTATCTCCTCAAAGCTTCAAGAAATATTTCTTTTAGTCCCTCTCGCTTAGGGGTGGGAATATGCTGGGCCTAGGTAGGCTTTGCGTAAATAGGCCTAGCCTGTTTAAAAATCTTAAGGCCTGAGCCTGGCCTGTGGCCTATCAAAGGCTTTTTTTTTAGCCTGGTCTGGCTTTCTCGAAAGCCTGGCCTGGCCTGGTAGCCTATTTAAAGGCCTATTTCACAACAAAAGTTTTATGTTTGCTAACAAAATTATTTGTAAAGAAGCTATCAAACTTATAAACTAATGGGTTAAATTATACTAAAATAATTTTTTCAACAATCATACTCATAATATTATAAGCTATTAGGTAGAAATGAAACTAAACGAGAGATTATGTTGGTTTTTTAGAGTCGGAGAGCCAGTATAAAATCAAACTTCATATTAAGGTATTTAAATACGTTATATATCTATTTCTAAATAGACTTATAACTTTGAGTCATTATATAAGTCAATTTGCTTATATATATAAAAATGTCAATAAGTATATAATATTAAGATATTATGATAATTTTCTAATATATAGACATCATCAATAGTAAAATATATTTATACTAATCATATTTACAATGTATCAGAAAAATACTAATTATTTTTACTTAAATAGGCTAGCATATAAGGCTTAAAAGGCTTTTTATATGGCCTGAGCCTAGCCTTTTTAACTAAATAGGCTTTTCAAAAAGCCTAAGCCTTGCCTATTTACCAATTTGGTCTGGCCTGGCCTGGGCCTGTGGTAGGCTAGGCCATAGGCCCCTACGAACGGTCTGGCCTATTCCCACCCCTACTCTCGCTTTTTAAAGCCTTTCAAATTCAAGCCCTGGCTTCTTTAAGCCTTTGGTGATCAAGCTTCTTCAAGCTTTCATAGTCAAGCTCAGGTCTCTTCAAGCCTTTTAAATTCTGGCTTCTTTAAGTCTCTCAAGATCAAACTCCGGCTTCTTTAAGCCTCTCAAAATCAAGCTTCTTCAAGGTTTCTCCAATCATTTCAAATCAAGCTTTTTCAAGCTTTCCCTCAGAACTACGTTGCCTTGATGTCTCTCCAAAGAGAATACGTAGGCCGGGAAGTGATTCCCGTCAGGCACCCCAAATTAAAAATCTATTTAAACCTCAAGAACTACTGCTTTAAATTCTCCATCGTACTTTGGGGATACGTAGGAGCGGGGATCAACAACCGTCAAGCCAAAATTGTAAATAAACTTTTTTTTTCTTTTCTCTTAATAGAACATAAAATAATCTTTAGTCAAAATCATTTTCATATGGGGTAAAACAAATTTTTAGAAAGCTAAGAGATTTTGCATGATTAATTAGGGTAACCATTTGTGAACGGACGCTTAGGGTGCTAGTACCTTCCCTACGCGTAATTGACTCCCGGACCCGTTTTTGGTCTCGAAGACTATATTCATGGGTTTTCTAATGTTTTTCCTCTTAAAAAACATTGGTGGCGACTCTTCTGAATTCTAATGTTTGTAGCGCTGTCCCGCCGCAATCCTGGTTGCGACATGATAGTATAATTTATTCAGATACCACAAGTTTAATGGTTACTAATGATGATTCCTATTATTTCCAACTATGAACCCCACGTTGTTAACCAACTTTTTTTTTTGAAATTGTTAATCTTAGTGTACACATAATTAACAGTCTTATCCAAACGCACTACATCGCAACAACCGTCAACATGTGTGTTAGAGTGAGTAACAATGAAGTGCAGGGTGGCTACCTAAGGGGAGGGAATGTTTCACATTCTTCTACATCCTAAATGAATTGGAAATATTAGAAAGTCTAACCCTAACACCCACATCAGAGGTGAGCTAAGAGTGACCCTCCTATCTATTTGATCATCTCAAGATTCCGTTAAATTAACCCTTCGCTAAGACGAGTTAACCACTTCCAGTATACCTCGAATGACCAGTCCGAAATATAAAATAAACATAAAGATGAAATGTCAATCAATACTGATACTAAATATATGAAACAAAGAAGCTAAGTTTTACATCATCAATTACATCATAATCTTAAGCAAGTTGTTTAGCCAAACACCATAAACATAAAAATCATAATCATGATTAACAGGGGCGTAGCCAGGATTTCACGCCGGGGACTATAGATCAAACAAATGATTTATATATGCATGTTTGGTAAAACTTAAAAAATTATAGTGGACAAAAATAATGTAAAATTGCTTTTGTCGACTATTATTTTGCCTTAACGTGATTTTTATTGTGTATCCAAACATTCACAATTATTAAAAAGAATTTTTTTCCTCGTGAATTCAGAGTATGTTTGGATACGAATCACATTTTTCGTTAGGTATGTTAAGGGAGAAAAATGTACCTTAATATGTTTTTATCTTTTTTAAAAAAGTCATGTAAACGTAATAAAGTATGTTATGAGTGTGAAAATGTAATTAATGAAAATGTAGAAATGTGATACTTTTTATATTTCACTTTTGTGTTGAAACACAAGAATTACAAAACTTTTCACATAGAAATGTAATATTTTATACATTTTATCAAATATAATTTTTTCAATTGATATTTTTTATAAATAAAATAAATATATAATTAGTTTGAGTATAAAAGATACCAACAAAAAACTGTGTTTTTATCTAAAAAAAAATAGAAAATAACACATAATAATTAGTATGAAATATTTATCATAATGATCAATGATGTAAATATTTGGATGTATAAATAACTTAAATCGTCATTTAAAATTCAAGAGTTGCACCTAGTATAATGGTAGTTCACTCTCACAATATTGTTTTGGGAATGGGATCGACTCCCATTCAAATCAGTTGTCAATATTTTTTTTTGTTAAAAAAAACATATAACAGGGAAATCGATTCGAACACGGGACTCATTGATTGAAGGCAATAATGCTTGCCACTGGACCACCAAGTGACTTTCAATTCTTACTAACTTTTAGTTTATATTATCTTTTCTTCCGGTGCTAGAAATTTTTTTTACATAGTATTGCTATGAAATTTTGAAATTCCCGGGGGTGCGGAGCACCGGTAAGCCACCCCGGTGGCTCCGCCCCTGATTAACATCCCGATTAAAAAGGTGAAGAGATGAACCGATTGTTGAGCAGATACAGTGAGCTCAAAGTACCAAATTGCCAACACTGAAGACCAACAAGCTAGAGACTTGAACACCACACTTGTTTACCCAAAGCCTTAAGGTTTTGGGTAAAGAAATGGTATCCAAATCTTTTGGTGATATTCTATGTTGGCCCATGGGCTCCCTTGCCTCCCCAACAGGTGTGGGTAACTTTCGATAAGGAGGCACATGGTAATGTGACAATAACTCACACTTAAGGGGGATATATTGAGAATTCAAGTATGAGTTTGTAATCCGCATTGGTTAAAAATGAGTGAGGTGAAAGCTTTATAAGAGTTGTGAATCATAAGACCAATGCTTTAAAGCTTTGGGTGAAGATATGGTGTCTCGTTCTCATTGGCGATTTGGGCTCTCCCTGTGTCCCTAACACCCTTGTCTCCCAACACCAATACAAGGGACCCTTTCCGCATTCAATATGCCTATGAGGTGTTCATCCTCGTTCCCCTATCTCCATGAGATTCCAATGTCTTCCTAGTAAGTCTAAGAGCCAAGTCATTTGACTTAGGAGCCCCCAATATATTTATAAAATGATTTTGGGCCTAATGTAGACGTTATTTCACATTTTTAGCATCATCGCGATCATGCCTAACATTACCACAATGAAGATTGAGCACTGGTGTTTGAGATGAAGCACTAGTGTTTGAGATCGAGCTAGTGGACATTACCTTCGAGCTTTGAGTGACGATGTGGTTGAGCTTTGGTGTGTCACTATGGGTCACTCGGCCCAGGGCACATTTTCAAGCAAGAAAGGGAGCACAAGTTTCCATTCGAGCAACAACGACTCAACAAGTTACACTCTGCCCTCAGCATATACGCCTGAAATTTCGACTTTAATATCATAACACTCTAATTAGGTACTTGTTTATGTCGAACAAATAAACTCCCAACTTGTTCCATTTAAGAACCCTTCGGGTGGTGGAGACGGAGGTGGCAAAAGAAGGTATTTGACGAGGGAAGTGAATGATCATGGGGTTAGAGGAGGAGGAGGCGGGTGTCGGGGCGGTGGTTCCATTTGGGTCAATGCCGATGGTTGTGATTTAATCAATAATGGAGAAGATGGGGCAATAGGAACGCGAATGAGAATGAGAGATGGTTACGAACTCACGATCCCCAATTAGTTTTAATGGAAAAATGAGTTGAATTTTTTAATGACGTGTCACTCTATAATGGGCAGGATATATGTTGTTGACATAGAGATGAAACTGAAGATTTTAAAGAAATGCTACATCAATAAATTTCAGGAACCGACAACGGTAGTGAATCCAGATCCAATTAATTGGAATCTACCTGCATGACCATATCATTAAGAGCTTTAGCCATAAGTTCCCAAACGTAGCCACACTCCTTGCTACATGGATTGTCACTCCTTCTTCCCAAGAATGTTAGAACCATGCGACCTCCTTCAACTAGTTCCTCTACACGACACTTGAAAGAAGAAAATAACCAAACTGAAGATGAGGATGGCCTTGTGAACTAAAATTGTTATAATATAATATTAGAATATTTATTCTTGAATTATTATGATGTAATTACGCATGTAATCTAGCTTAGATTTGTTTTCTAGTTAACTATTAGCATAGGACCTTTGTATATAAATACTCAGTTGTTTATCAATAAAAGTATGGAATACAATTCCTTCATGTTATCAGAAGTTAGTTCTAATCCTATGACCTAGCCTTTATTTTTTATGTTTTTTTTTATTATTTTTTCCTTTCGCCGCCGCCGTAGCACCTAGGGGTGAACATGGGCCGGGTAAATCCAATGAACCCGCCCAACCCAATCCGATCCAATAGAAAAAATGCGTGTTGGATCGGACAATCGGGTTAGTCGGATGGATTTTACTACAACCCAACCAAGTTCGGATCGGATTTCGGATTCAGTTCAAATCCATCCAACCCAACCCAGAATCCATACATATAATAATAATTTTTATAATTTTACTCATACTTGGAGTGCTAGTGTCGGAGTGATGACTTTTTGAAACTTTGAGACTTAAGTATTTGTAGTTATTTGTCATATTTGAACTTAGAGTATTTGTTCGTTGTTATTTGTTACATGTTTATATATAGTTATTTGGCATGTTAGAGACATCTAAGTTCTAAGTGTCATGATATGACATTTAGTGTTGTTTTTCACTTTTTAGATACTATTTATATTAAATTGTTTCATATCATTTGGTAATGAAGTTTAATATTTTCATGACATTTGACTATATGTCATTTATGTGGTATTATTTTTATAACTTTTTGTGTCTTTTTCATGCTATTTAGTATTATAACATATTTAGTACTTTTTATAACTTTTTTTGAATTTATAATAATTTTTACAAGATTTTTTAATATTTCAGATATATTATTATTTTAATATAGTGACCCAATAAATCCATCCAACCCAATCCAAACTTCGTCGGGTTGGTTCGGATCGGGTCCGAAGAAGAAATTCGTGAAATTCAACTCAACCCAACCCAGCCAATTTTGATCGGTTCGGATTTTATTTTGACCAAAATCCATCCAACCCAACCCATGTGCACCCCTAGTAGCACCTTCTCTTGAACATGCCGCTGCCGCCCTCTACTCTTAGAGCGCCGCCGCTGCTCTCACGTGCAATCCTCGCCGTGATTGAGCCCTCGCCGCCACACTCTCCTCTTAAAGTGTCGCCGCCACTCTCACGTGTGATCTTCATCGTGATTGAGCCACCGCCGCCGCCCTGTACTCTTAGAGAGTCGCCGCCGCACCTTCTCTTCTTCTTCCTCTCTCCCTCACCTTCTTCTTCTCCTCTTGCTTCTCTCTTCTTCTTCTTCTTCTTCTTCTTCAATCCGCAGTCGCTGCCTCTTTCCAGCCGCTCGCCGAGCTCCGCATCCCCCTGCACTCCTCCCATTGTCGCACCGCCGTCGACCCTAGTCTCCCTCGCGCTCGCGACGCCGCCGGCACCAACCACCCTCATCATGCCCTTGCCCGCCGCCGCCTCGCCTCCAGCACCGCACTTTCCTGCGCCGACGTCTTTGGCCGCCAAGACGACCTCTCCTCTGCCTCCTACCCGACAACAGATTCGGGTCCAAGGCCACTACACAACCCGACCCGCCCAGTCTCCAAACCCTAACCCAAATTGGCCTAAAAAAAAAGGGTCAACCTCCAACCCAGCAAAAAAAAACCTCCGCTAAGTGGCAATTGTTTTTCTTAGTTTGAATATATCATAATGAGATAAAACAATCGTTAGGCAGTGCTCTGCTTCATTTGAGATCTTTGGAATGATATCCTTAGAAAAGAGGCAAACCAAACAAGGCCTAACTAATTGTTATTATTGAAACTTGGAAGTTTGGAGCCAACTGAAACGTATATTAGAGTAAATAATGTAACAAAACACAAAATATTAATTTTTAATATGTCCTTGAATTCTTTGCCACAAAAAAATTTACCTAGATTATTTGGTATATATTGTAAGATGATTTTTTTTTTTGAAACATATATTGTAAGATGATAATCGGATTTGGATTTAGCAGTGTTCTGAAAACCGGACCGGACCGGACGGTTCGACCGGGAACCGGATCATGTACCGGTCCGGAATGCCTCTTTAACCGGTGATATGTCAAACCGGAGTTGAACCGGGAAAACCGGTGTAAAACCGGGGAAACCGGAGAAAACCGGTGGTTTACCGGTTCCATCCGGTTCATTGAAAAAGTCCAGAAAACGTCATCGTATTGCAAAATCTGCATTAACGTAACCTTCTCTCACTGGGCTTCTACTCTTCTCAGCCGCCACCTTCTCCAATATCACAGGCAGACAACGGCGGCGAACCTTCTCTAGGTGACAGTGAGTGACAAGTTGCGACCCAGAGAGAAAAGTCCTCTATTTTTACCGTAAAGAATAGTTTTAGCACCAATCTTCAGATTCTATGAATGATGGAAAAGAAAAAGAAAGAAGATGAAGATGCATACGGTTGAATGGGGGAGAGAAAATAGCCTGCGGCTGTTGCTACTTGCTACAGCTTTCATATGACATCAAGAAACAAATTAGGGTTATAGAATTGGGCCTATTGTCTCAAGCCCAAGAAAGCTGCATGCTTTAAAAAAAAGTACATCTTTGGGAAGTAACGAAAAAAGATTAAAAGAAACAACAGCCTATGTTTTGAAATTTCAAATAAAATAAAATAACAATAAATAAAATAAACTTTGTAAAACAAATTAAGTAATTTTAAACGATGTTTTTTTAAGTTATATTGATGATACTTATCATTTTTATTTTGAGATACCAATTAACGAAAGTTTTTAATATTAGTTTCTATGTTTTATCAATTTAAATTATTATTTAATTATTATCGGTTCAACCCCGGTTCGACCTCGGTTGAACCTCTAAACCGTGAACCAGCACCTTCACCGGTTTAATGACCGGTCCGGTTTTCAGAACACTGGGATTTAGCCATATTTATTTTTGAGAAAAAGTTTGATCCACCGACAGTGTAAAGTTTTTTTACACCGTCAACCAATCAGATTTCAAGGATGTGCCACGTCAATTAATGAAATTAAATAATGAGAGATTTTCTCACATCCTTGAAATCTGATTGGTTGGCGGTGTAAAAAAAATTTACACCCGGTGCATAGAAATTAAACTCTTTCTTTTTATAGCAGGATATATGATATTTTAGTTTTTTTTATTCAACTAAACATTGAATAATTATACCATGGAGAACTCAGTTGAGGTTGTAATTGAGAAGCTGCTTCATGTTACTAAGGATATTATTCCAAAGGTCTCAAATCTCAGAGTGCTGCCTAACAATTGTTTTATCTCTTTACTAGTATTTTTTACCCGTGCGATGCATGGGGGATATTCACTTTTATTTTTAAATATATTTTATAGATTAAAAGAACAAAATTTATTTTTTATATAAGAAATCATAAGAGCTAGGGGAATATGGGTTAGGAGGGGAGGGTTGTAGTTTATCTTTCTGATGTAAACAAAAAACTGAAATTATGAATGTCCTAATTAATTTACTAAAATAAATGAAAATGAATGAGTTTTTTTTTTTAGAAAACGAAAATGAAAAAGTTAATAATTATATAATGCTTAAAAATTATTTGATTTTGTTTTATTAAGTTATTTTAAGAATTATAAAATAAGGCATTATATTGACTGGAAATTTCAATACAATAACTACGTAGAGTACACAATTTACCATTGTGATTGACGTGAGATATTTTTGAAAAAGAAAAACATTAAAGAATAATTATTGGAATAATTTGATAAAAGATTTACATTTTTTATTTATATTAAAAACCCCTTGTTGTCATCATTGCCATAAATAGCATTTTTATAAGTTTTGTATCAAGTGTTGAATGCTACTCCTCTAGATTTTTAACTCTAGAGTCTAGAGAATGCTACAAAGAATATAAGTGGGAAAAAAAATATAAGAGTGAAGAATATAAAAGAGAAATGAGGTGATGTTTGAATTATACTTTTTAGGGTTAAATATGCTTTTAGTCCCTGATTTAAAGAGATGCATCTAAATCGGTCTTGGGAATTTTCTTTTTCATATCTTTTGGTCCCAAAAAGTTTTTATTTCAAACAAAGACCTATCTATCTATCTATCTATCTATCTATCTATCTATCTATCTATCTATCTATCTATCTATCTATCTATAAACTATATAAAGGGAGAGTTTTTGTAACTTTGAGGGTAAGATAGTAATTCAATAAATCAATGCACATGAGTGAATATTTTTTCATGGGCATATATGTAAATTTGTGAATAATTAATTATAAAATCAATCTTGACCGTTGATTGCTTCTAATCCTAACCGTGCATCATTTTCTTACAAAACCCTTTGAGAAACCTTTTGACATTCTTGGTTGTTTTCTTTATTGCTTTTATAACTCTTGAATGTGGTTACAAAAATAGCAAGAGTCTCTTCCTTTTTCTCCCATATATGAAACACCTTTCCATTCCACTTTCAGATTCTTTTCATCTTTCCCATCTTGATCTCCAAAACCTCTATTTCTATGGAAGAAATCTCTCTCATTTGAATTCACCAAAAGCATCATCCCCTACATAAGAAGATCTTCTGTCAGGTTAGAAAATTTTCTACTTCATCTCTTCTTTTTTATCAGTCACTTCTTCTTCTTCATCAGTTTTCATTCTTTAGGCATTGATGTTCTTCTCCATCATCACCGTCCATCCGGTAAGAGTTTTTTATGGATTAATAAAATTACTATCATATTTTCTTAACTTCGATTATGTTTTCTTCTTTATCATTTCTCTTATTGTGTTTCACTTTTTTTCATGCACAATTTTATGATGTTATTTCCATTTCTTTGACAATTCAATCTTTAGTTAATGTAAGTTTCTTGCTTTTCTTTTCATTTTCATTATCAACTAAATCAACTAACTGATTTTCTTTTCTTCTAATCTAATACAATGAAGTTTTTGTTCTTATTTTACATTTAATTGATTTCATTTCAATTTTTTCTTCTTTCAGGTTTTACTGCTATTGTTTCTGTTCTTCCAATATACTATCTTGAAAATATGTAAGTTTCTTGCATCTTTTGTACTTTTTAATTGTTTGATTGTCAACTTGGTCTTCTGAATGAGAGTCATCTTTATTTTATTTCATTTTATACAGTATTGTCATCTTCATCGTCCTTCTTCTCTTCGAATACAATAGGTTTAATTTATTTTGTCATTTTTAGGTGTCACTTACACTACAAATGCACTAATTTTACATTATTTTTTCAATTTTTGGTTTTGTTCTGCCTTCTTATTTCTTTTATCTATCAACTCTATTGGTTTTTTTTATATATAAATATCAACTATATTGGTTGAGTGTACTTCATTGTTTTTGATCATTTCCCTATTGAAATGAAATCCTTAATTTTTTGACTGAAATTGAAGGACCAATGACATTCAAGTTAAATTATTTGAATCTTAATTTTTTATGTTATAACTCAACCATAATATAAGTATATTAAATGTTATTTAAATACTAACTTTCGGTTTCAATTTCAATTCATTTCTTCGTCTTTATAGTTTTAACCGCTTGAGAGTAGGAATTCTATGAGACACATATTATTAGTTTATATTTGTTGAAACATTAATCAACTAATAATTAATATTAATAATAAACCTCAAAAGTTAAAGGTCATTCAATAAAAAAAAACACTCATATACTCCTTCCTCTTGAACTTCCTTCATCAATGTCATTCTATGAACTTCTACTATTACCTTCACAATTATTTTAAGTAAATTTATTATTGTTTATGAGTTATGAAATTTAAAAATAAAAATTTAATATTAAATAAAAATATACATAATTATAAAAATAAATATCCCAAATATGTGATAGAAAAAGAAAAAAAAAATCCCTATCCATTTCCCCTTGAACTTCCTCTATCAATGTTAGTCTATAACTTTCTACTATTAATCTCAATATTATTTTAAAAACATTTATTACTATTTAATTCATGTTGGTTATGAAATTTCATAAGACAAAATTAATATTAAATATGATATCACTAAAAAACATATGGCATTCCATAGGATACATTTTATTAGTTTAGATTTGTTTAAGCTCTAATCAATTGATAATTAATAGTAATACTAAACCTTAAAAGTTAAAGGTCATTTAATAAAAAAATTATCATATCTCTTCCTCTTGAACTTCCTTGATCAATGTCATTCTATAGAGTTATACTATTAACTTCAAAAATATTTTAAATAAATTTATTATTATTTATTTCTTATGAGTTATGAAATTCAAAAAGACAAACTTAATATTAAATAACATCTTACCAAAATAATACGATAACCCTTCTCTCTACAAGTATATAAATAAGTGTCAATACTCATTCAACATGTGCTATTCACATAATCTTTGTTTATGTATTTGCTTTTGTTTTTTCAAAGGCTCAAGGTTCAAGCCCTTTTCTCAGGTACATATATTCAAGGGGTAACTATTGATGTACTAGCCTAGAATGTTTATATGTGTTCTAACATGTTTTTTTTTCATGATGATTTTCAACTTGATTTCATCATGTAAAATTGAAACACCTAACAAAATATTTTCTTTTTGATGGCCCAAACTTTGCATAAGGTATCCGATATTTTAGAGTTTGCGTGCTCCATATGTGGGAAATAAGAGATTTCAAAAAACCTCAAGTTGTTAATAGTATTAAGTTGCTCTTAATCGATGAACATGTATTTTGTTTTAATAGTTTTTCCCATTCTCATGGTACCTAATTCAAACTATTTATTTTTACCATACAAAACCATGAATTTGTATTATTGAAAATTTTCATTTTGAAAATAAAACAGCACTCGAAGATCCATGCAACCTTTGGCCGGAGTCAAATAGCACAGTTTAGTGACACATTGTGTGAATGACAAGTTTATATGATTCAGAATTTTGTGGTTCAAACATCTGCTAAGAAAAGTAGAGTCACAAAGTATAAATACAAGATTACTTTAATGGGCATCTCTAAAGTTAAAGAGACTACAAGTGACACAATTTATGGAGCAAAATATGATAATGTACCACTTCCTAAAATTCAGACAACTGCTAATGACTAATACTTTTTTTGAAAGTGAAAATGTATTGAAATAAAGATGAGGAGATATACATGATATTCACCCTCCTCAAAGGGGATCCAAAAAGTAAAACCAGCCTAAAAATACCCTCTAGGATTCTGCAGACCTAACCAAAACCTAGCCAAACGGTTAAAATAATCTAGCAAAACGGGTTTTGCTAATGAATAATACTTGCTAGGTTACTTCTCATACAACAGCAATTGCATGCTCCACATTGTAGTTTATTATTAATCTTTATCTTTTTTTATGTTAGATGTTAATGGGCATTTAGTTGAAAAAATGTGGATTAATAGAAAGTGAAAAGGATGGGAAGACAAATATGCATATAAATGTTGCGCTACACTATTCGGCGTGAGTCTTTTTCATACATTGATTGATTATATTAAATTTTTTAGACTCCCCTAAATCATTAGGTTTATTTTGTTAAAATAAGAATGAAAATTGCAGAGGCAATCAACTGGTGTGTACACTTTGAGCCTTATACGCAGACCAGATGGTGGTGTACTTAAGCCAAGAAAATAACGAAGAAATGTTAGTTGTGATAGTTCATCCGTGTAAGACCAAAAACTTGCGATATTGATGATGGAGTTCGAGGTTGGGTACACAGTTGAAAGGAACCATGTTTGGTGGAAGCATATTAGGAATTGAGCGTTAAGTAGCTTAAGTGTAAGTTCTGAAGACCTTGCAACTGAGATTAATTCAAGGTGAAATGATGAAAATACCAAGTGCACAAATTATTTTGGGATTTAGTTAGTCAAGGGCACCAATTTGTTCTAGGTAAGTTCTTCTTTTCTATCTGAGATTCATATACATACTCCATAGTAAAGTTATTTGGATATCTAAGTAAAAACCTTTTCCTGGCTTAAAAAAACGCAAAACAAATCCGCCAGAACTCCAAGATGCATAAACTTCCAAGAACATCCACTAAACTCATCGGCTTCAGGCATGACAACACCGGTGTGAAGCAGATTCAACAATTTTTATATTTAAAATGAATTGTATTCTTATAATTCATGATTCTTCTTTTTAGTAAATCTATAAAAATAACTAAGAATATGAAAAAATACACATTATAAACAAAAATGAATATCTCTATGTATTTCACAGGTCACAATACTAGGACTTGAATTAAAACTTTCCGAGTCAAAACCTATTTATATTTTCCATTTTTTAATGTTTTTGTGCTCAATGAACAATTATTCTATATGAAAACTACTGTTACCGCCACACAGAAAAATGAAAATTACCTTCTTTTTGGGTAAGACGTCTTTCTTTGAAGGATTCGAGTCGAGAACATTCATATCATTATGAGGTTATCTCTCTTAGGGGAAAGTTACTTTCATTCTACATGAAACAAAAAATAAAAATCTATATGAAAATTACCTAAATTCACATCAAATTTGCCTAGCTTAAAACTCTTATGTATTTTCATTTTTTCTCTTTTTTTTTTACTCCCTTTTATTTCTTAGATTTCTTTTTATATGTTTATTGATTAACATAAATAAGGATGAAAAATACATATAAATATATATATATATATATATATATAATAGTTTCTTTTCTCCAAAGACAAAAACCAACACATTTATCATGAAAAAGTATTTACAAATTAATATGTTCTTATATCTAAAATTAAACTATATCCTTTATTAATTTATAAATTATCTTTGGCCATTGTTAAAAGTACTACACACCCTCTTATTAATACCAACCACCCTAATGTGTAGCGGTAGAAAATGTAACACACTTTAAAGTGTGATACACATTGGGGATGAAAATGATAGATGTGGGTGATATTAATATCAATGTCCATTATCTTTTAATACATATAACAATAATAACACATATTTTAAAATTTTACGCCATAAAAAAATGAATATCCCCCGTGCATCGCACGGGTAAAAAATACTAGTGACATTATAATGCATAGGCATAATTTTTTGCCCTATCTTGTATGTTAAGTATTTACTTTATAGTAATTTTTTATTAAATAGATTATATAAATATGAATAATTTTTATGTAATAAATATTATCCCTATTAAGAGGTCATATCATAACTATAACAGTAGATAAATTATACTAAAGTGTAACTCTTATTCTATTAATTCAAAGGTTTTTTTTCCCAATGCAACTTCATTTCATGAATTTAAAAAGATGAGACCATCCCTCTTATTTTGGGAAATTTACAAACTAATGCAAGTTACAAAAGACCCACAAAGGCTCTTCCCTGTCACACCCACCTTTTATGAAAAAAATCTGCAAACCAATCACCCTCCCTATAAATGTGAGAAACCCCTGAGCACCTCACAACAGACATAAGTTAGTCAATCTTCATCCGTACATTATAAACATTATATTGATGACATAACAAAACATTCAGAATTGTAAGCACCTCCGCTTCATAAGCTTATTTGACACCCACTAACTTTGAAAAGTGGCCCAATACTTGTCGTGCCTGATTTCTCAAAACTCCTCCAATACCACGCAAGCCTGGAGAACCTTTAGAAGAGCCCTAATAATACAAATATTAACATACTTGCCTTCCTTAAAAAAAAAACGTACTCATAAGAGTTTCAATTTTAATGTATTCACACCAACTTTTTCTTTCATCTCAATTTTACTCTTCTTCCAATCTATCTACATTTCTTTCTCTATTATTCTTTTGTCACTACTAAATATTAATACAAAAATTTATTCCAAGTGTTAAGTTTTAAATTTATTGCAAGTGTTGTCTTAAGTTTTAAATTTAAACAATGTTATTTTTAGTTCCATCATGTATAAAAAACAACTCCACACTGGTAATTTGATATATTCGACATAGTCGGAGGAGGAAATTGTAGTTGTCAAAAATGGAAGAACATATAGTATCTCTCCTTAAAGCCCACATTTTGTTTTTTTATCTCTCTCCTTTCCCTTGTATTCTCTCTTTTTGTTTGTGTAAGGGTTGGCACCCCTTTGTGCCTTTTGTTTTATATAATTCATTGCTTACCAAAAAAAAACTTCTAACTCATGCAGACTATCTCTCCCTAATGATCATCTAGCAAGTGCTCCAAAGAAACTGTCTTGTTTAGCTCTGACCTCTGCCCTGTCAAGATCTATTACTTATAAGATTAAAGTTCATAATCAATTTTAAAGAGAAAAATAGAGTGGGAATTTTGCAAAAGCATATGTAGAAACCCTATGCATAGCATAGCCCTCTTGGTTTCATATAAAACCTATGGATATCATATGTAAGTGATATCTGATATGCCCCCCCTTTCTTTCCAGGGAGCTGAGAAGCATATGGTAAGTCATATCAACATACAAACGGATCCAAATTAATGTAGTCCTAATCCTAAAGCTAATGCATGTAGGCCGAGAGATCAGCTGATTAAAGGTGAGCATGAGTTCCTCCAACTACCCATAGAGAAACTTTGCTGAGCAGATAGCAAATTCAGCAAGCTTCTGGAGCCGCCCATCCAACCCTTTCCTCAATGAGTCTTCTTCAACTACAATAGAAATATTGCTTTGAGCTGTGCCTGTTTTTGAAAATTCAAGGACCAAGACTATCAAAAAGCAAAGTGTTTGTAACAACTCATTCCAAAATTGTATCTTTCCCCTGTACCCATGATATCATGTTCATGAGTTCATCTAATGGTATAGTTCTAATTCACCAAGTTGGGTACAAAAAAGTCACCTAAAAGACAAACCATAGCCCAAAGAAGAGAAGCTTTATCCTTGTGCAATAAATAACGCAGTTCCAGTAGGGTTCAACATTTGCTTTAATAGCTGAAAGTGTGATCTTGTTTAGGAAACTAACTTTGGACCTTGTTAAACTAATTTTAATTTCAAAATTAAGCAATAACATAAACATAAATGACAAACCTTTCAAGTGTGTTCATATATAAACAAATTGCAAATTTTCTCAATATTAATAGCCTCTACTTCGGTTTCCAAAGCCAGCCTTATTTCCTTTCACCTTACATTGAGATTATAGTTTCTTAATGTTAGACTTCAATGTGTCAATTTCTTCTGATAGTGTGCTTTATGCTTCTCAGCATTGCCATTTTTATCATTCTCTCAAAACTTTAAATTGGTTTCTTAACCGCTTCCAAGGCCTTCCTGAGTAAACGAAGCTCTC
Source organism: Lotus japonicus (assembly GCF_012489685.1). Classification (NCBI taxonomy): domain Eukaryota; kingdom Viridiplantae; phylum Streptophyta; class Magnoliopsida; order Fabales; family Fabaceae; genus Lotus; species Lotus japonicus. The sequence continues at coordinate 77,757,568 of NC_080041.1, forward strand.
TTATGTAATGGTGCAGTCTATGAATCATCAGAGACAGGAACAACACAAAACTTGTGGACATTCAACAAAAAACAAATTCAAAAACTTTAAACAAATACAAAAATGAATAATATTTTAAAAACACTACAGTAGAAACATCCTTCTAACAACACTCATGAAAACTAAAATATCTCCAATGAAAGGAAGGAAGAAAAACAGAAACAAACCTACATAAAAAACATCATGTTAAAGCTTCTCTGAATTTTTTTCCCTTCATAAAAGAGTTCGACCACAAAGGCAATGTCTATTTTGGTTCATTGGAGGCTACACAACAGGGGTGCATTTCTCCTTCCTAGTATTAATACATCAGCATCACTGTTACCCAGTCTCAACAGGTTATGAACCAAAGAATCTGAACAATTCTCCTAAGTTCACTATGAAGCATTTGTTAACCCATATTAACAATTTATGACGCACTAACTAATTGAAGGGAAATTTAGCATGGCATGATCCACTGTCATGACAATATACACCCCACTAACAAAATGCAATGTAAAGTTTAGACAAACTTTGTTATAATATGGAAGAAAGAATGGAATAAACCAATTGAGAAACTCTTTGAGCTGCTACTTATATAATAACTGATGGCAGCAAAACAGAAGGACCAGAAACCCCATAACATTGAAATAATGGGAAAAACCTCCAATAACACAAAAAGTTTCCAAAAAAATTACTTAGCTTGGTACAACTATTCTTCTATTTAAATAAACGGCTAGAATAGCTTTTTCAATGAGAACACTTCTAGCCTAATTGAATCTTACTAAGAAAGGTACCTGCTTGTTGGTTTTCTTTCATACTTAAATATTTATTATCTAGTAAATTTCAGCTTAAATGGAGTGGGAGGGGCTGCATTCATTCAGCTGCATAATTAATAACATTTTCTTTCAAACATATTTTCTATCTAATAAATTTCAGCTTACATGGGAGGGGGATTAGTTTCATTGATTCAGCTGCATAATTAAATAACAGAACACTTTTTGATGCACATGGTGCATATATTACTGTTAAAAAGAGTTAGTTACTGTTAAAAATAGTTAGGAAAAATTGGTACAGCTGTAATAGTAGTTTGACAGCTGGCATTGAGATAGTATATAGTATACTCCCTTAGAGTTAATTGCAGGGGATTATGAATGAATTGTAACTGATTCTCTCTCTAGTTCAATCTCAGTTTCTCTGTTTTCTCTCTTTCTCTCTTCTTCTTCTTCTTCTTCCCTAACACTTTTCGTAAATAAAATGTAATATTTTTCTGCATATATGAAAGACAAAATATTTTGTGGCATCTCACATTTGGAAACACTACACTTTACACAATTAGTTTCAGATGTAGTGCTGCAATAGAAATATACCATCAACATTTTATTTTAGGTTTATCATTACATGTCCCTTCAAAATCCTTTTTTTGATAAATAAAAAAAAAATAAGAATTTGATTCAGAAGTCAGAATAAATAACCAAAAGCAGGAAATTAACAACCATCAAACTAATATTCATATACAGATGATAATTTTGTTATTTCATATCCATAAGTTGAATGTAATCTAAATTGTAAGCAATATATCCATTATGATAACTTGGTTTAGGTCCTTCCAATGATGCTCCATTATAACAAATACTCTCTTTATTTCCAGGTTCACACCAACCGCTGGAACTTCATCTAAACCTAATATCCCAACATGTGTTCTCATATCAGTTACTACCAACAATTGAACCAACTTGTATAAAAACCATAAATCCATGCTTTATCGGTATATATAAAGAATAATTTTATGGTACCAAATTGCATATTGAAACTTGTTGCTTAGCCTTGTTGCTTTCTATTTGGTATTTCGCTGGATGTGTTATTTGAGAAAGAAGGCTATTGTTCCTTATGTTGAGCCTTTTCTTGTTTTGTTTGTCTCTTTCTCTTCTTTGTATTTGTACTTGGGTTGAGGCACCCCTTGTGCCTCACTTGTCTATATATCTATTCACTTTGCTGATCAAAAAATAAAAATTGCATATTGAAACTGGTTGCTTTCATTCATGCAAAAAATTTCATCCATGTAGAGCATAACAGATTTAACCTCTTCTCCCTTGCATGAATATTTAAACCGTGATCAAGAGAAAGAACCCCAACATTAGCTTATTTTCCAAGTTTATTTCCCATCGATGATTTTGTTGTCTTATCGATAAAGAAATTACCACATTACTTACAGCATGGTGCCGTTCTAGGTCATCATGATGATTCTTTTATGAAATTCATCCTCAAATTCGTCTGCATTGAAGTTTTCTTCTTCATATCCATCTACTCTTGGGCAACCTGCATGGGAAGCCACTGTTACCATATACATGTGTGCAATAAAAAAACAAAACATATTTCCCATATTTTCACAATGAAGTCATGCAATATCACCAAACATATAAGCCATCAGGAATTGTTTCAAACCACAAACCAAATCCCAACTACTTCACTTTTAGCCTAAGGGATCAAAAGAAAGGATTTGTATCTAGTAAAAGAATGGGTGGCCAGCTTCAGTTCAGTTTTGCACCACTCTTCATAGTAATAAATGCAAATTATGTCCTTAGTGGTGCCATGTATCAATCTACATGCCAGAGACCGAGACCAAAAATCCTAAATTGCTCCATCACCGTCTGTAAGAAGAAAACAAAAAACCCAAGAAGCAAACAATAAATAGTGATTCACAAATTAAGCCCAAAAGATAAAAACATAAGAACCGAATTTAAGAACAATATATCAATGCAAATATAGGCATCCTCCTGGAACAAATAATATATACATACATGAGAGCATATGTTAAGCACGACTGACTCATTCCCATTTCCAGGGTCGGTCCCAACATTTTGGAGGCCCTGGACAAATAATAAAAATGGACCCCGAATAATTTTTTTAAAGAACATAATCTATTTATTTAGTGAATTAGGTAGAAAAACATAAACAAAACGTCATATCCACGATTTTTTTTCTCAATAATGTAAAAAGATATATTTATTTAGCAAAAAGTGGTGGGAAAAAAATTAATTAGCAAAGTGGGGTAATTTTTGGAGAAAAGGCCACGGGCGCGTGCCCCAGTCAAAAAACCGTGGCCAAAAGTCTGAAAAGGCAACGGTTCCCTCTTACTGTGGGTAGAACCCAGGTCTCATAAAAGGCTACGGTTTCTAAGCTGTTGCCTAAGGATTTTAGGCAACAACTTAGAAACCGTAGCCTTTGGGAATTTTTTTTTGAGGCCCCTTCTTTTTGGAGGCCCTGGGCTGTGGGCCTGCTTGCACAGGCCCAGGGCCGGCCCTGCCCATTTCCCAACCACTTACCTTCTGAAAACATGAAATCAGTTAAATCGATGGCAGTAGAGGTCTCCTTCCAGCAAATACCAAGTAGAAGACCTGGAGGAAAAAAAATTAAAACTTTAGAAGATAGAACAAAAATGCGTGAAAGCCTCTCTCCCAAAATACTCTCTCAATTCAGCCCAAATCAATTCATAAGCCTTTGTTTACCTGCTTCATCATACTCACCCACAGAAGGGAAACTGGAAGAGGTGAATGGAACGGCAGCGCCTTCAGAAATGAAGAGGTGGTAGAACGGTTCTGAAGCCTTGATGCATCTCCGACACATTGGTTTCATGGAGCCCTAATTCCCAATTTCCAATTTCATAAATGAGAAGGATGTGAAATCAGGAAACATGCGGATGAGGCAAATCCAGAAGAAGAAAGAATGCAGAAAAAAGAATCATTCTCACCTGATATTGACAGAACCCATCGACCACAAAAGAAGATACCACAGCCAATGTCTCTTCAAGTGGAGGAAGTGGGGGTTGATTCCTAAATCTGCGAGCGACACAGGGAAGAAAACGACATGGTGAACTCAAATCCGCGAGGCATATGTTGGGGGCTCCATATGTTTCCAGCAGATCCTAAACGAAATCAGAGGCAGATACGACACCCTAACGGTGAAGAGGAAGAACTTACAATGAGCGGAACGGAAAAGCAGCAAACATGGCTTCTCTGTGGAAGGTTTTAAATGATTTTGAAACCTAGAGAAACGACTGAGATAAGGAAAAAAGGAACGAAGGTAAGGTGAAAGGGGAAGCGTTTCTATTTTTGTTGAAACTGAAAAGCATTTCCCATTGAATGAAAGAAGGAGTGAAACTGATACAATTATTAATCAACGGCTGAGATCAAATCTGAGTGAAATAAAATGTTCTTTTACAAAAAGGGTTAATCATTTAATTGGTCCCTGTCTTTGTCTCGCCGTCTGAAATTAGTCCCTCTCCGGAAAATTTGCAAATCTAGATCCTCTCGTTTGCAATAAGTCTGGAGCAGGTCCACGCCGGAGCACGAAGCTCCGGCAAGTGATGAGTAAGCATGCTAACTGGATAAATGAGGATGATGTGTCAAGGAAAAAAATTAAAAAATATACAAATCAGTTTTATTTAATTAAAAGTCCCTAATTAACCCTAAAAACTAACTAATCATGATTAAGGTCCAAATAAAAAAAAACTCTTTCCAGAATTCATCTTCTTCTCTTTCAAAAAAAAATTATCTTATGCTTTCATCTTCCCTGAACCCTAATTCTCTATCCTTCTTCCCATAGCCTCCAACCATTTTCTCCCCTTAATCCTTTAGCCGCCACCCCTTCCTCTCCCCTCACCTTCAAAAACCTTTTCCTCTTCCTGAACCCATAATCTCTCTCTAAGACCAAACCAAAGCATTCACCATCGTGGCCGGATCCACCCCCCATGGCAACCTTAAAAACTCAGCCATGGTTGAATGACCGTGGTGACTTCGACAGAGCCACCACCAACAGCAAACCCAACAACAGAGATGAATGTGTGGTGGCCTCGACCTGGGTTCGTCAGTGGTGAGGATATCTCGATCTGAGTTCGATTGGTTTTGATTTGGCTTGATCTGGGTTCATTTGGTTCGATCTGTGTTCTCTTGGTCTCAATCTTGCTCGATCTGGCTTGATCTGAGTTCGGGCACGACTGGATCTTGCTTCGGATTGAGCTCGGGTGGTGGTTGTGGCTTGTTGGTTGCCGACTTGGCTTCAAGAGGTAGATCTGGGTTCTTCTTTACTCGTCAGTGGCTCTGGGTTCTTCTGGTTGTTCCATATGCTTTCTTCTTCTTAACTGATGCAAGCACGGTGGTGGTGGTTTCTTTGGCTGAATGGGTGTTAAATCCATTATTATGTAGCATGGATTGTTCCATATGCTTTTCTTCTTTAATCGTTTGATGTGGTTCATTGGTGGGAAGGCGTGGCTTTGTTGTTAATAATTATTGAAGGGTGCTGGTGTTCAACAATTGCAAGGTTCATTCTCGCAGGGTGCTTGCCGTTGCTTTTGGCTTATTCTCTACTAATTTTTGTTTCTTTAATCTCGTTTCCATCTTGATGCTCTAAGATTAGTCTGGCTTATAAAAAAATGATTATTTGATTGGAGCCCGATTCTTCCTCTGTAAATTGTATGTTTATTTGATTATGATATTTGGGTTGATGTTGTGTCTGGAAATTGGGTGTTGTTGCTGGGTTGGGTTGTGTTGTTCTATTGTTAGTTTTGTTCTTGAAGTCAATGTTCTTGGTTATGTTGGGGTTGAGAAAGATGATCTATTTTTCTGGGTTAAATTTGGTTGAGCAGCATTTTTTCTGGGTCGGAGATCATGAATGGAAGATACTCATGATTTTTTTTTGGAGATTATTATTTCTGAAATTAAAAATTAATGATTTTTTAATTAATAATTTTAATTTAATTCAATATGTGTTATTTAAAAATAATTAAAAATGACGTGGATAAGGACACATCAGCATTCTGAATTTACACTTGCCACAAATTATTAACAGCGTTTTTTAACGACCCCTAGTACATGCACTATGGGTTTGGCGGGATTTTTAAACTTCCTTTATTCACAAGCTTTGTTTAACGGGAGTTTTCAACCTCCCTTATCTACAAGAGATTATTTACAGCTTTAAATCTCCCTTGGCTACCAGAGTTTATTCTTGGGACATTTTTAACCTCATAATCCAAACATCCATAGTGAGAAACTTAAAGTTGCAATATCCAAAATAACAAACACTTCAAATAAAGAAACAAACCCATAGACAACTTTCAATCCAAAATAATCCATACACAAATTTAATCCAAGAAAGCCTTTATACTCAGCCTTCACACTGGAACGGGAAAGAGTGAGTTGTTGCCGAGAAACGCACAATAACTAGAAGTAGACCGACGTGTGTCGGGGAAACCACCCCAATCAACATCTGTGTAGGAATTAAGCTTCTCGATAGGAGAATGATAGAGATGCAAGCCAAAGTGTATAGTGCCCGAAACATAACACAGAATGCGCTTCAGTGCAAGCATATGGTCGGTGCAAGGAGCATGCATGTGAAGACACACCTATTGAACAACATAAGAGATGTCAGGACGGGTGAACGTGAGATACTGCAACAACAAGACTCTGATATAAGGTATGATCATCACAAAGAGTGTCAGCAGAAACATCAAGTTTCTGCTTGGTGTCAACTGGAGTAGCAGAAGGGTGGCACGATGTCATACCGGCTCGAGCAATGATGTCACGAGCATAAGTACTCTGACTCAGAAAAAGGCTACTTGCATGTCTAGTGACGACAATTCCCAGAAAATAACTCAACGGTCTCAGATCCTTCATAGAAAACTCTGAGGCAAGGAGGGCCATGATAGATGTGTGAAGGTCATGAGGGGACCTGATGAGAATGATGTCAACAACATATAGTAGGAGGTAAGCCATGTCGGAGCCACGTCTGTATATGAAAAGGGAGTGGTCAGGTGCTGTGCTGAAACCCAATGGTGGAGACATAATCTGCAATTCTGCAAAACGCTGGTACCAGGCATGAGGCACTTGCTTCAATCCATAGAGATATTTCCGCAAATCACATACATAATATGGATGATCAGGGTCACGAGAACCTAGGGGCTGATGCATGTAGACTGTCTCACCAACAACAGGGTTTGTCCTGTTTTCTCAAACTTCACAGAATGATTTTATTGAAACTATAGCAGTTTTCTCTAAGGTGACACATTTATGATATTTGTAACAGTGTGACTGCATATCCAATTTAAGAAGATGCCTTGGAGACTGGTGAACTTGACTATGTCAATGGAGGTACAGAAGAAATTCATTTGGTTAATGACATTGTAGTATTGAACTCTGCATTTTTTTTTTCTGAAGTTGTTGGAATCATTTCAGCTGCGCTTGTTCGTTACTCCATAGCAGAAAACTTCCTAGGACTTCCTTCTGTCACCATTCCGGTAGAGTTATATTCAAATTTCTCAGTTACACCATATGTTAATTTATACAACACTTTAGATGCTATTTGTATGCTATTTACATGTGTGTTTCACACTTCACAGGTTGGATATGATATTATGATAAACTGGGTTTGCCTATTGGTTTTCAGTTTATCGGAAGGCCTTGGTCTAAAGCAACATTGATCCACTTGTCATATGCAATGCAGGTAAAATTCCTCCCTTTATATAATAGCTACTTCTACATTGTTGATCAATTTCTATTATCAATCAAATAATTTTCATTTAATTATGCTTTTGGTCTCCTATTTTTACTATTATCCGATTTTGGTTTCCATACTTTCGATTGGGCTAATTCAATTCCCAAATTTCCCCAATATTATAACTAGTGATTTTACAAAGTTCTTAACAAGTTGTGGTATATTTGTGATATCAGGCTATGTGCAGGCCAAAGTAAAGAAAGCCAGAGATTTATTTTGATCTATTAAGAAGATAAAAGGAAAAATAGTAGCAGTACCATATTGTTTCTAGCTAAAAGAAAGCATTGTAAATTGTCTGAGACATATTGGGGCTTCTTTTCTTGCGGGGGATTTCATCTAATATTATATTTACTGCAAAACATGATGCCTTTGGTGGCATCATTTGTTTTCTTCCCTTATGATTTCATATTTCCATTCCATTACCCAAACCTATGAAGTAATAGAACAATTATCATATATAATCCACACTTAAATAATTTCATTACACAATTGAGAACATATATCACTAGCCATGGTCCAACATAATACTCCTAGTTTTATCTTTATTTTTCCTTAGCATAACATTTCCTGCCTGATTACAATCTAAAGTTAAAGCAAACAAACCAACCCAACAATTAGGAAATTTTTTATGACAAAACCACAAATATGAATCATAGATTGTGCAGGTTTCTTCTCCTCATCCTTTCCTTGTCATCAATATGGTAACATTGACAAATTTGGTTTTCTCCTTTGACATCCTATCAGCCAAGATTTCTTGGTAGCGACTAAAAACCTTTTCAATGATAGCTTCACCAAAGTGATTAACCAGCAAAGGTTCAGCCACTGCCCTCATGCACTGAGCAACATTGTATCCACTATCACTCAGTGATTCATTCATTTCAGACTCAAATTCAAAAACATTGCATTCATCCATAGCGTTCCAATTCACTTCTGACACCTCCAAGCGATTAATGGCGAATGATCCTTCTTTAAGAACTTCCAATTTCACTTCTAATTGAGATGGAGTATATTGAGGGATGTTGAAAGTAGTCACTTGGTCTTCCTTTATAATTCCCTATAGCATATAAAATGTGATTAAGATTAATCTTGTCAAAATTTATTTCTATATTTAAAGGACATTTGTATCTAAAATACTACGAGCTAGTGTGTTAAATTTTTTCTTTTTTTGTATACTATTTACTTTGATTATCACAAAATGTTTTATCTTTAAACAAAATTGATAAGCACTCAAAATTAACTCAAACTTTAATATTCAAATTGCCTAAAAATATGTTTCATTTTCAAATTAAAAGTAGAATTTATATGAAAAATAATTAAGCATATCATAAGAATAATTCTATAGAAAAGAATATGAACTGAGAGCCTACATATTTTGATACTCTTAACTAATCAAATTTTAAAAATGTGAGAAAACATTTTTTTATTGAGATTAATTTTGTGTAAAATATATATATATATATATATATATATATATATATATATATTCTCAACCAAACAGATTTAAAAGATATGCTACATTAACTAATTAAATTGAACAAAAAAATTATTTGTTGCATGTCTTAAAAATGTGATTGACTAACGGTGTAAAAAGATATTTACATTGCTTGTGCGTGTACATTTTTCTCTTTTTTATTTAATTTAATTTATTGATGTGGAACTTCTTTAAAATCTTACTTGTTGATAATGTAATTTTTTCCTAACTTTCAGGGCATCAAAATTATAAGAGAAACATTAGCACCAAACTCTTTTAAACACATTCTAGCAAACTTCAACCTGATTGGTTTAATTTTTTAAAAGTCATCACATGTTTTAATAAGTGGTAAGAGTTAGGAACATAAGGGTTGAGTGAGATGAAAGGTGAAGGGTCACGGGTTCAAACTCAGAGGAGGGATTCATTTACTAATATTTCTAACAACTCACATTTGTCTATAAAAAACATGTTTTAATAAGTACATAAGTATGTTGACTATTTTATGAATAGATGAATCGGGAACTGTCTATGAAAGTGTGTTTAAAAGAGTGTCTCCTCAACTCATAATAAAATTATTTGAAATTTAATATGTGTATCAGATTTCAGAATTTCAATTTCTGGCTATGTATTGCCAAAAATACAACTTCTGAAACACAATAAATTTTTACTTTCATAATGGAATGCAAAGCTTGATTGCAATGATTGTAGGAACGGAGCCTGTAGGAACCAACGACCGAAGTAAATCCATATCCAATTAATTGGAATCTACCTGCATGACCATATCATTGAGAGCTTTAGCCATAAGTTCCCAAATGTAGCAACACTCCTTGCTACATGGATTGTCACTCTTTCTTCCCAAGAATGTTAGAACCATGCGACCCCCTTCAACTAGTTCCTCTGCACGACACTTGAGAAAAACAGAGAAATCTCTTTGAAACTGCTCGTAGTAAGCCTTCACAACATTTGAGGGGCTTGTTCTGGATATGTAAATATTGCCTTTATTGTTCTCTACTCCTTCAGGAACCTAATTAATAAAACAACAATTATTTATTCTATTATTAATTGAGAATTTTGGGGATGTATGTTATGAGAAATATGCTATTATATAAAATGGTATGAACAAATTATGATGGGGCGCTAGATTTAATATTTAATGGTTAAGATTAAAATATTAAGTCACATGACATTTTTTAGTGATCATGTCACCGATAATTAATTTTTAATCATAATATTCATAATAAGATCTAATAGTTTTCACACAAAAACATCTAATAGTCACGATTTATTCATATTACTCTCATATAATAGCATATTTTTCATAAGATACATCCCTAGAATTTCTCTATACAGATTAGACATACCTTAGATAGCCATTGGAGGCTGTAAGAAGAATGGACAAAATGCAGACTTTGATTAGGAAATACCCTGCCATAGAAAGAACCAGGAATCCCATAGAAGTAGCATGGACCAATTACCCCAGATTCCATTTTATCACTTAGTTTCTCTTTGAAGCTGTCAATGGACTTAAAGATGTTGTTGAAATCATTTCCAGGAAGGTCATTAAAAAACACCTTGTACTCTGGAGATTTAAGGTTCAACTCTCGGCAAAGCTTTTCCACAACTTTGATAGTTTCTGAAACCACAAACAGAGTGTTTGGTCCGGAAGAACAACCCATGTCTGCAATTGCAAGGCTTCTTGGGAATGTGGTGCAATAAAGGCTGGTTATGGCTTCTTCTCTTATAGGCTTTGTTAAAGAAATCACCTTTTGCTGTATCACCGATGACATCAAATTAATTCAGAACAATTACTTAATAAGTGCTTTGGATAAGTGTTATCATCATTGGTCGATGGAAGAATTAGTTTTTGATAAAATTCATTATGATAAATATGAGTTAAAAGTAAAATGATTTATTTTGGATGGCTTTTTCTAATGTCCACTACACAAGGCTGGCCCAAGGGTAAAACCACCCAAGCAACCGCTTTAGACCTCCAAAAAATATCTTTAAATTGTTTTTTACTAAGTCAAAAAGGCCAAAAAAAAACTCACTTTAAACTTTGCTTTAGGCCTCATTTAGTGTTGGTCCGGTCCTGCCACCACATGTTCGAGTGGTAGGGGTGCACATGAGCCGGATCAACCCAATAAAACCATTCAACCCAATCCAACCGAATGATAAAAATGCGGGTTGGATTGGACAAACGAGTCCATCAGATGAATTTTATTACGATCCAATCATCTTTAGGTCGGATATCGGATTTCATAATAATCCATCAAATCCAACCCGAAAACCAATCATATAATAATAAAATATTATTTAATATATATTTTTTTATTTTAATTTTTACCTAACCTACTAGTAGGGTATGTAATTTATGGAGACTTGGAGTCCTATTACTAGAGTGATTTTTAGGAGACTTGGAGACTAATTTGTTTGTTTTCTTGTCATATTTAAATACTTGAAGTACTTGTTTTAGTTGTTTAGTTATGTGTTGTTGTATAGATGTGTGTAGACGGTAGTTATGAACTTATGATGTAATTGCATGTTAGAGACTTTGAGTACTTATTTTCTAATATTTTTCAATATTCCAGATTTTTATTTTATTTTAATATAATGATCCAATCAATCGGCCATCCAATCCAACCCAAAAATTGTTGGATTGGGTTGGTTCAGGTTCGTAGATGATAATTCACAAAATCCAACCCAAACGATTTTGATCGGTTCAGATCCTGATTAACCTGAAAATTCATCCAACCAACTCATGTGCAGCCCAATCGGGTGGTGTATTAATATACCGCTTGTAGCTTTTAAATACAAAATTTGTAACCATATGAGATATGGTTTGTAACTTTAAAAAATAGTTATAAAATAATTGCTGAAAATTAGCTTTCAAATTACTATAAATTTGTTATTCTCACAACTAATTCACAACAATTTACAACGGTATTTATATTCACCACCTAAACATGTGATGGGCGCTAGAGAGCCCCATCTGAAATTGACATGTACACACAAAAGTTAGAATTTGTGATTTCAACCATAATTGATTGTGGAGATAGAATCAATTGTGAAAGTGAAAAATCAATTCTAACACTTGCAAATATTATAAAATCAAACATGCTCTAATACATGTTGATTTTACTTTAATAATTTCAGCTAACCACATTACCATCAAATAAGTGATTCTGGGTAGTATGGTTATAAACACAAAAACATTACTCCAATACCTGTACTAAGGAGTTGTTTGCATAGCTTGCTTCTCCAAAACCTCCATTCATGTGCAGAACCTGTGTAACTTCCATTCTCATTATTGTATTGTATTTGCTTCACTCTTTCTCTGGCTTTTTTGCTTTTGTGCTTCTATGCGTTTAATCATAACCCATATATATAGATGTGGCATATAACCTAGTACTTGTGGTTGTGGACAAGAAAAAAATAGCTACTTATTAAAAAGGAACTTCCGTGTTCTCCTTTTTTTGTTTCATGTTTTCATCTAAGAAAACATTTTTCACGGTTATTTTCCTCGCAAATCCCTAGTACTTGTGGACCAGAAAAAAAAGCTATTTATTGAAAAGGATATTCCATGTTCTTCTTAGCTGTTTTGACGGAGTATTGTTGAACAAAAGAAGAAATAGTGATATACTCATTTTTCTCAATTATTTTGCTTTCAGCTCCTCTATTTTTCTATTTCTATTTCTATTCGATTTTTCAATCACATTATATCAATTAATCACATATTTCATTTTTTTTAAGCTATGTTTAACAGCAGTGTGTACCGCACGGATCATTTTCTAATATTACAGAATATTCATTATTTTATAATCATATAGTATAAATAATTTTATTTATAGTTGAAATTTATATTTTATTGCTTAATTAAATTAGGTTGTCGGTTTTTGCTTTTGATATGGGATTTGGTACCGGTTTCCTTAGTTTAGAAATGAGTTACACAACCAAGTGACTGATCCTTGGGTGAAGACCAAATATGATAGAGGCAAGCAAGTGAGGTAATTGATTCTAGAGCTACTAAGAAAACAAGTCAGATTCTCACGTGAGGAGCATTAACAATCATCCCCTTTCACCGCCTTGAGGGAAGCCTAAAAAGCATAACAAAGGGGCGGATAAAAATATAAATAACAAACTATACATAATAATCAGAGACATTCTGTTTAAGGCGAGAACACTCATATTGGGGCTAGCTCTCTTGAACTTTTTTAATCGGAAACTAGAACTCCAGATTTTTTTTATGAAGAATTAATTAAATATGTATCACAAAGAAAATCGCCCGCACGTACATTCTCTCAATATATATCCGGTCCCCATGATAAAAGGAAATTGATGATAATTAACGTGACGCCAGACTTATTATTGGAGTGAATGTGAATCACGTTGAAGTGAACTGCTGAAATGTGTTTCACAAAAAAAACCTGCTGAAATAAAAGTAGGAACTAGGAAACGAAGTTTCTATCACAACATAGCCACGTCGTCTTTCGTTATATTAATTCTTAGTTTTTTTGGTCGAATCTTTCGTTGGATTCGAGCATGATTATCTAAACAGAGTGGGCAATCCTCATTACTATACAATATACGTACAAATCCTCATTACTATGCAATATACATACATGCAGTGGCGGATCCAGGACCCCGAGGTCAGGGGGTTCAAATTTTTCAAATGAACATATCGATAAAAATATAATTAAAAACAACTTTAATCACATCAACACACATTTCACTCAAATGTAGCACATATTTGATATTTCAAGTCAGTGCATAAATTGTCAAGTTTTCATAGTACTATAATGTGGTATTTCAAGTCATTAACCAAATGCAATATTTCAACAACAATTTTGTTTTGATAAACCAAAGTGTTATTAATAATAGAAAGTAGAGTACAATGGGTATTCCAACCCTTGGTACAAATTTAAAATGAAAAGAGAATATAATCTAAGGCCCTACACTAACAGAGTATAGGCCTTTAGAAAAACATAACAAAACAATTCAGATTCTAACCCATTAGCCAGGGCAAATAATCACAGGCAACTAGTGAAGAAGACCTCCCACCATGTCCCTCCTTTTAAACCACCAAGCAAGGGACCCAAGGCCAAAAACAGAAGGAAAACACGCACCAATCTACTAAACTCTATCTAGTAGAATTTTCCAGCCAGCGATAGCACATTTGAGGGTGCTTTGAGTGACCATAATTTATGATAAAGTCTATGTGGTGGTTCCCTCATATCTCCTTGTAAAACTGTGTAAGCTGAGCTCACTGTAAACATTCCCGCTTCCTCCTTTGTCCAGACCCATGAGTCTCTTATGCCTTATGTGGGACTGAAATTTGACAATTGGGTTCTTAGAGCCACCACACTACTTTTGTTATAAACTTATAATTCTTTACTTCTTTTTCCCTGTATTTTCATGTTCTTTTATTCATGTAGATCAAGAAGGAAGCCACGAGATAATCACTTCAACTAACTAAAGTTCACTCTAATAAAAAAACCAATAATCACTTCAACTAACTAAAGCTAAGTGATTGTATGTTTTATACATTTCCTATAGAGCGAAATAAACAGAAAACTACTAGTTCAGGGGGGGTAATTGGGAGAAAAGAATCTAACCACCCAACTCAGTGAGAAAACTGATCTGCATACATATGATGGAATTTAATGAATAAGAATGGTCTTCTATTGCATTCAACTTGCATCACATTTATCAATTCACTTGAAACATGTAAAAGCTGGTCCTGGACCTTTGTTATGGCTATATGTTGAACTGATGCATTTTGCTCTAAAAAAAAACTAAAGCTAAACTAACTCAATCAATTTTTCATCCCCTCAAGTTGAAGGGGTGAAATACTGAAATATATCAAATTATCAATCAATCATGGCCATGGGTTTTCAGAATTTCAGTTTTCACAAAAAATTAGAGCTTCAATCAATCATGGCCATGGGTTTTCAGAATTTCAGTTATCAATCAATCATGGCCATGGCCATATATCAAATTATCTACCAATAATCACTTCAATTTAGGGAGATCAAGTTTCACACAACAAGAATTAGGGAAAAAAATAGACACCTTACCTTACCCAGTAACCCTCTGATTGTGGAAGAGAAAGGAGAAGCAGAGCTAAGAGATACGGAGATAGAGAAGCAGAGTCGCAGAGGCGCGGTCGGCGGCTGGACTGGTGGTGGCGTGGCGTGGTGGTGGCCGGTAGTGCGTCGTGCGTGTGTGCTTGATGACCAGACCGTCAGACCTAGGGTAGTGAGTGTGCGAGAGAAAGTGGGTGAGGGCGTGAGGCTGAGAGAGTCTGTGTGAGAGAGATGAGTAACTGGGGTCTATGGGTGCAAATTAAAATTCTCAGGGGTTCAAAAAAAACTATACAAGGGGGTAAAGTAGAATTTTTTGTTTTCAGGGGGTTCATCTGAACCCCCTCACTCTGCTGTGGGTCCGCCCCTGCATACATGTATGTTAGGCTACCAACCCTCTTTTTATCATTTAGTGCTCCATATATACATACGTACAAAAAAAGAGTGGGAAATCTGAACCAATAAAGGAAAAACAGTAGAAGAAGATAAGAAAACTATAATGTGGGGCAGTGTTAAGCGAATATGAACATATATGGCCGGCTATCACATTTATGATCATTTAGATAACCTTTTTTTTAGAAGGAGTTGTCTATTTGACTTATGTGGGTTACCCACAACTCAATAGACCATAGAATTTAATTTTTATAAATAAAATATAGAAATTTTAATTCACTTATCTTTAATATGATTAGACGATGAGTTATTTAACCTAAATATTTTCGTATATCATTTAGATAACCCCTTTATTAGATTGTCACGAGAGGAGAAGGGAGAATGAGAGAAATTTTAATTAGCTATCTCATTTGGTTTAAGAGAGTGAATGAGAGTTGAGGGTTATTTACTTGTTGGTTCACAAGATCATAGGGGGAAGTTTTGGGAAGAAGATGAGGTGTTTGAAGGGATTCAGATGAAGGTATGGTTCTGGTTAACTAGGAGGGTGAAGGGGTTTGGATTTCCAGTTTATGAGTGGTTATCAAACCCAATTCTTTGTCTGCAATCGGTGGGTTGACAGGGGGATTTACTAGCGTTGTGTATGGTTGTTTGTTCGTGAGGTTGATGGTGTTTTGGGGACCATGGAGTGTAGCAGTGGTAGGGGCTTGGGCGGTGGGTGTGATGGTTATGTGTGAGAGGGCTTTGATGTTGCTGGTCTAGTACTATGAGAGCGTGGTAGTACTGTTGTGTGTGCTTTTGCAGCTCTGCATCCTACTGTATGTTGCTCTTGTTTTTTTTGTTTCTGGACTCTTTTGTATTCAACAATGATATATACACACCTCATTTTTAAAACATTTCATTTTCAATCATTTTTATTTCTATATTTCTTCTCTTATCATATATATATCAAATCTCATACTTTCTTTCTCTTACTTTTCCTTTTCCTCCTATTTCTCTCTTCATCCACCTCTCCACCTCTCTTCACCTCTAAGAGAGGTGTGAATGTAACATTATTCTTGTTTTACTCTTTTGTATTTGTTCCTCTGTAAATGAGTAATGATATATACACACCTCATTTTTTAAACACTTCATTTCCACCTCTTTTTATTTCTATCTCTCTCATCTTATCATCTATCACATCTCATATTTTCTCTCTCTTACTTTTTCTTTTATTCTTATCTCTCTCACCATTCCACCTCTCCACCTCAAAAGAGAAGTGTGGATGAAACATTATCCCTCTGTAAATTAACTTCTTTTGCCATGTCTTGTGCCGTTTATAATATATTATCATGCTTTATCAAAAAAATAAATCAGAGGATTGGGGAAATTTTATAATTAAATTACTTTTACAAATATTTATTATAGGGATGTCTAAATTATTCATGAGAAAATGAAACAAATTATAAAACTCTCAAACATAAAAATAATTAATCATGAATAAGTGAAAATAATAAAATGACTGATATAATAAATGATATGATAATTTTTGAAGAGTGAATTTATCTCTCTCTAAAAAGTTTTCCTCTCTAACTTTCTCTCCTTCTCTCGTGATCTAGGGTTTGCTGGGGTGGCCGTCGCCGCCTTGCGCAGCGGCCACCCCCTCTCGTCCCTATGGTTTCCTTTCCTGTTTCCTTGTGTGCTTTTCATCTAGGGCGGTGCATCCAGACCTCCCTGGTGCCTCTTGCCTTTTCCTTCTTGTTGTCGTCGTCGTCCTTAGCTCTCGCTATCGTCGTCCTTGACGGGGTTTGTTCGCGTGCTCACAATTTTGCCCAGATCGTTCAGATCTGGGACGGTTTTTCATGGTTTTGGGTTTCGTTTCACTAGGCTGTCTCCCAGAGACGTTGTTGTCGGAGGGGGTAGGTGGTTGATAGGTAAGGCTGCGTCCTTGATGGGTGAGGGGGTTGGGGTCGAGAGCTCGCAGCAAGGAGCTCTAATATCCTCCTTTACAGGTATCTGCAACCGCAGAAACTCCACGGCGCACCATAGGCGTTGATTTTTGTTTGAAGTAGCTAAAGGTATTTCATTGGTAAGCAGTACCGGTCTTTCAGATTTGTGTTGGGAGTCTTTGGCGCAGCGCCACGGTGGATGTTTCGTGGTATTAGGCTGGTGTTGTTGTTGCTGCTTCGTCTGCCGCTTCGGGCGGTTGCTTTCGGTGCGTTGCGGTGCTTTGTGTTTTCTGCAAGTTTGGTTGTTGCCTATGCATGAGCTTAGTGAAGATCCGGAAGCAATGTCAGAGTTGTTGTATGCACATGCTCACTTGTTCTTTCACTTTTGCGTTGTAGTTTTTATCGTTTTTGTATTTGGGTTCTTGCTTTTGGGTCTCAACTCTATGGCGTGCGATGGGTCTTGTGGTGTGATCGACATAGGTGGTTCCCTGTTGCAGGTGTCGTGCGACTGATAAGTTGTTTTCGACTTTATTAAGGACCAGTTTCAGTGCTTTAATCGTTTTAATCGATCGGGATTTGCTTGTGGGTGTTCTTAGAGGTTGTTAGTGGTTTTTGTTGTAGTGGTTGAGTTTATGCCGACTTTTGTTGGCTTGATGATTGTACCCATGTTGAGAGGATTTTTTCTCAACTTTATCCTCATTTATATATCTTTTAACTTTCAAAAAACAAATAAATGTAGAGGGATATACAAAAAATTGCATTTTAAATTTACACGCAAAGAGTAAGTGTCATCTATCGCAAAAGTAATATATGAATAAGTCACAATTATCATACCTAAGAGACAACAATCAACATGAATACTTAAATTTAAGATACTATTCATTGTCTAGAAGAATCAAGTGCTTGTTTAGAAAGGGTTGGGTTCAAGCATGCGGAAATTAAAAGAAAACAAATTAAGAAGGGGAAAACACAGAAAATGAAGGCCTTGAGATTATGATAGTATAATTGATTCCGCAAGTGAACGCCATGGAGGTGCGTTTCTGGCGGAAGTTTTGGTTGTTGACCTAGGTTTACCGCAGGCATGGGATCTTGGTCATGGTCACGTTGTCTGTCGCTCGGATTGTTGCTGATACATTATGGGAGAGAGAAGTAATAGCTAAAGTCAATAGCAAACTCACTTGGGATTAATGGAGTATCACCATGGAATGTGTGTCTCGGGAATGGAACAGTGCAGCGGGTTTCATGGCAAAACAAGCTTCGCGTGAGGGCTCTCCGCAGCGGGTATAGCGGTTGCCGCTGTCGGCGGTTATAGAGTATTATTGCAGAGATATTCGTAATAGTTAGTGTTTGTGTTTTCTTTTAAGTTTCCTCTTGTAACAAAAAAAATTGTATCATGAAACTAGAAAAGTATAACAGTGCACTAGTAGTTGTATAGAGTGAGGTGGCGCAGTGGTAAGTTCCGTATCGATCATCTCAACTAGAAGTAAAAGGCTTGAGTCTATCTTGGAGTATTATAGAACCGGTCAAACACTAAATAAGGCCTAAAGCAAATTTTAAAGTGAGAAATTTTCACTTAAAAAAATATTTCTTTATTAAAACTTTTTACGTAAAAATAATATTTTATTTATAATTTATTTTTCAAGCTTTTTGAGATGCAAAATCATTTATTAAATCTTCATAATCAATTTGATTTAACATGTCTTTTTAAATCGATATTAAAGCTAATTCATTTAATCTTTGTTGAGACATGATTGATCTAAGATAATATTTTATTAATTTTAATTTTGAGAAGTTTTGTTGTTGCCTTTGTCGTCTACCCAGTTTTCCATGAAGTTTTGTTCAATTAATCAAGAAATTGGGAAAACCAAACGTTTTCCAAACTAGTCAAACGTGGAATGAAGTTTTTTTTCTTTACATGGAGACTATTGAACTTAGTTTTTTGAATTGTGGACTTGATTTTTATTTGAGGTCTTCTTTACAAAAAGACTACTGGACTTATCACATAAATGAAAGACCCTTTTTACGTAGTAATTTTTTTTCCGGCCTAAAATCCTTGTTTAGGTCTCATGGGCCTTGGGCTCACTCTAGAGCATTATCATATGATACGCATAGTCGCATACTGTGTATTGCTAATAAAAAAATTTAGTTTTCAAATTTTTAGAGTAAAATACACTCACCCCCTTAAGGTTTCTTAGAATTACACTCCACTTCATTCTTATCTAAAATCTACACCCCACCCCATTTTATATAGAGGCAAATTTAGTGACGAAAAATATTCTTCATTAATAATTAGTTATTATTTAAATTTTTAATCAATAATTTCAAAAAATATTTTCAATATAATCCAATAAATTTAAAAATGAAAACATCACAGCCCCCTCCCCCCTCCCTCTCAAGGTTTGTTAGAATTACACTCCACCTCATTCTTATCTAAAATCTACACCTAACCCCATTTTATATAGAGGCAAATTTAGTGACGAAAAATATTCTTCATTAATAATTAGTTATTATTTAAATTTTTAATCAATAATTTCAAAAACTATTTTCAATATAATCCAATAAATTTAAAAATGAAAACATCACAGTCCTCCTCATTCTCTCAATCGCGTTCTTCCTCCATAAATTCACAATGCAAATTCTGCAATAGCACACCTGACCGGTTTACAAATCATATCTCAAACATAGTGAAACATGCTTGTGTTTTCATATTTGGTAATAATTCAATTTTAATCAAAATAATCTCTTTATACCTCCAATTTTCAAAATTTGACTGTAGACCCAAAAAGCAACACAAATGGGTGAAGAAAATAGAGAAACAAAATGAAGAAATATGAAGTGGATAGGAGGTTATTAGAACCCTACGATGCGGTGGAGTACCGTTTTTAACAAAATCCAACAACATCTTAAACCAACAGAGCGTTCGCTCACAACTTAAAGGGGTGAAATTTACAAGAAGTAGTTGAACAAGTGGATTTGGGGATGTGCGATTCACGTTCTGGGGTTCAGGTCGCAACAAAACTTTGAGGCATGGTGGTGCCATGAGGTTTCACATTCTGGGACGATGGCCGCTGTGTTAAAGGGAGCAAAGGCTTGGTGGTGACCGTTTGTGGTGATAAATATGATTTGGAGATAGATGGGACGTGGACTTAACAAACAGAGTGGATGGTTTTTTTAAATTTAATTCAGTAAAATTATTTTCATAAATTAATGTATGATAATGTATATGCATTAAATTTATTTAAATTTTAACTAATTAGTAATTATTTTTTATTAGTGACAAATTTGTTTTCATCACTAAATTTTGCCTTTATAAAAAATGGGATGGAGTGTAGATTTAAAAAAAAATGGGGTGGAGTGTCATTCTTGCAAACCTTGAAGGGGGGGTGAGTGTATTTTACTCAAAATTTTATTTTGGTTTCCTCAAATTTTCTCTCCAAGCTCCGCTATTGAGTGGAAGCGAAAGCCATGAGCAAAGATCAAGATTCATCAAACCTTGATCTTGATACCATATTCAGTGGCGGAAGCACAGGGGTGACTTCCCTGTGCTTAGTCACCCCTGGCTTCCAATCATTTCTAAGGAAAAAAAATTTGAGGCTGAATTTAGTCACCCCCCATGGGACACAACACGTGAGTGAGAGGGAAGGCAACATGGCACCCTTTGTTTTCTTATATATCCATTTACTGCACCGCTGCACGTGACTACCTGAGCACTTCTTCTTCTATTTTTTTTCTTTTAATAACATGTAAGTGGGTCCCACTCACTAGTATATAATTTAAAACAAAGACACTACCATCTAAAAAAGAAATAGAAGCGTGGGAAGGAAACAGGAAGAACAGAGAAAGGAAAGAAACAAGGGAAAAGGCCAAAGGCAAGGAGAATAAAACTTCATTGTCTCATTGAATTTATGACATTGAAGAAACAACTCAAATAAAGCAAAGAGAAAGAACAAGAGATTTTGCTGGTATAACATTTAGAACCTCTCTATAATCTACTTTCTTTCTTGTTAATACTTTTTCATATATCACTTTCTATGGATATTCAAATTTTCATGGGTTCAAACTCAAATTTATTGGTTTAATTCTCTTTTTTGTTGCTTAATTGGTCTGATTATATGAGATTGGATTTGTGGTGCTTGTGTTTTGTTTGAAAAAAAGTGATAAAATATATGCACGCCAAGTGTTTGTAAAAAGTCTCTTTTAAGATTTAGCCTTCAATAAAGAGTTTTTGCTTTCGTTGCTTCCTTCTTGTTATGTTATTGCTTTAATTTGTTGTTTTTTGATGAATTTGTTAGTGTTAATTGTTTATTTGAATGTTAAGAAAATGATTAAATATAGAAAGAACTTCGAAGTTATAATCAAAGTCATGTATTGTGTTATTATAATCAATTTTGTTCCACTAGTGATAACTTTACTATATAATTCATTTTTTATTTGCACATTCTATTGTTTTATTTAAACTTTATTGTTTTACTCAAATTGTTTATTTTATTAGCTTGAAAAATGAAGAAGAAGAAAATGATTGACTTTTACTTTAAGAGAAAAGAGAGAGATGATGAAGAAGCACAACCTTCACTTGTTTCACCAACTTCAATAGATATTAATGTTTCAAATATCGTTGAAGTTGGACAACCAACACAATCAACCGTAGAGCAACTTGTCCAACCACCTCCTTCAAAAGCTTTGAGAATTGAACAAGAAAGAATCAATATTGATGCTTTGATTCGTGAAACCGTAGAGCAACTTGTCCAACCACCTCTTACTAAAATACTTATGAGCCGGTTAATATCTTTTTCACCCAAACTAATCTTATATTTCTTATGCTTTTATTAAATATGTCTTGCACTTAAACTAATTTTTTGTTCACACCAAAATACGTATGTGTTTTTTTTTGGCAAATTTTTTATTTGATAAGAATTAAAATTTTCATACAAATTATATTCCTTTACATCCTAGTCCCCTAATGAAATTCCTGGCTACGCCCCTAACCATATTGAGATCTAGAGTTAGAAGAGAAAATGAAAAAAACAACATTCTATTCTATATTGTTCTAGTTAACAATGCACAATGAACGTTTACACTTATATAGATGACAAGGAAAGCTTGCACATAAGTTGAGAATTGATAACTAAATAAGTTTATAGAACCGTACCAGCTACTATCAATCTTCTTAAGATGACATTCTAAGTATCTAATTACTAACACTACCAGAAAACGGAGGTTTAGCGGCGGCTGAATAGCGGCTGTCAGACTCAACCATCGTTAAGCCGAACCTTGCCGTCGGTTACAACGGGCGCCGCTAAGGAAAAATGATTTTGTGGCGGTTTTTTTATGACTAGCGTCGGTTATAACCGCCACTAAACTTATAAGATATTTAAAATTAAATACATTTTTATGACTAACGTGGGTCGTAACCGACGTTAAAATCATTTTTTTTAAATACTACCATCGGTTTAGACCGACATTAAATCTCCTATATATTCTCATTCCCCGCTCGATTCTTCACTCGGTTCTTTCTTCTGTCTTCGATTCTCCTCCACCGCACGCTCCACCTCACGCTCCACCGCGCCCTCCTCCGGATCTCCGAGTCGTCGCTCTCCTCTCCTCCATCGAATCTCTTCTGGATCGCTCTCCTCTCCTCTTTCAAGTGATTTTTCAGGTAGGGTTTATGCTCTTAGTAGGGTTTCTCTGAACCTCTGATGCCTATTTCTTCTTCTCTATCTGATCTATTTCGTTTACCCTAATTTTTCAGATTCTGGACTCTTTTGATCTCGTCTCTTCAAGCCATTTCAGGTAGGGTTCCTCTTCTGGTATGTCTTCTGTGTGTTTTTGTGTTTGTGTGCTCTTCTGCTTGTTGTATTGTATGGAGGGATAGTTGAATAAGCGTATTTTACTTATATGGCTTATTGATCTGGTAATGTCCATAAACACACACATACGCATGAGCATTCCAAACCTATGTAAATTTTACAGTGATGTTTTGAGCATGACACTTCCATATCTTGACTTGCTGATGCAATAGTTGGAACTTTGAACATGGTTCTCTAATTAAATGCATTGAGCATGAAAAATAATGAAAGCGAAAGCACAATAGCACCATAATTAAAATTTCATAACTTCATAAAGTGGATATAACGTGTGCATGACATGTAGTAATTTGGGTGCTAGATTAAAGCAAATAAGCTTTGGATCCTGAATTGGCGCTAATTTGAAACCAGTCAATCCAAAATTTTCCTTTCTAATTGACCAATAGTGTTAATCTTTTGTTGATGTATGGATATGATATGGCTTTCCTTTGTGCATATTTGTAGGAGATGTGTCAAAAAAAACGCTGAGAATAGAGCAAAGCTTACAATTAATCATACTGGTGACTCTAAATCACTCAAGAGATTGCGGGCAGAGATAGTAAGTACTAATTTTAATATACAGTAAAATTTGTTATTCAAATTATGTTGTATGTATATTTGACATTTGAAAATATGATTATAATCAAAAGATGAGTGAAACGGGGTAGCCTGTGAGTAGGGACACTTTATACATTGCAACATATACAAAATCTGATGGCACATATGTCAATAAAGAGGCTCAAGCTATTTGTGTGAGTAATGTGTATTAATGACTTTTTTTGGAATGTCTTGTATTTACTTTTTACTGTTTGTGTGAGTGACTTGTTCTCTGATTAATATCTTAACTCAAATCATATAGGAGAAAATTGCTGAGATAGAGAATCAAGGAACTTCTCTCAAAGAAATCTCACGCGTTGACTCTCTTGGGCTAGCTTTGGGAAAAAAAGAACATTCTGGGTGGGTTAGATGTGTGGGTGATGGAGTTTGCCCATCAGAAGTCTTACAACCACTTCTTGGCTAATGATCTGCATGCATGATGCTGAATTTGGTTATTTAGTGTGTAGGGGATGAGAAGATAATTTATTTTTTGAAAGTAAATAGGTTTTGCATAATTAGTTTCATCTCATATTTTTCATATTGAACTGGTTATCTTTTTCATTGTTCTTTGTATCTGATTTTACATTTCATATTATATTGTAGATTCTACAGTTTTAATTTGAACCTCATTTCTTGTTTTTATTGTTGCAGCAAACTTCTGGTGAAGATGTTTCAAAAGAATTTCAATGAGATATGTTCTCTACTAAATCATTGCACTTATAATTTGGCTATGGTAAATATAGGTTTCGTGCTTTAGGCAACTTTATGTCAGTTCTGGAAAGGTCCTTTTGCTACCATGATGATATGAGCAATGATAACCCTTGTCATTATTATTAGAAAATTTCTCTGATTTTATGATATAGGCACTGCTATTGAAACTCTTAATTTACTGCATGTTTGTTTTGTTTATGTTTTCTTGTGGGCCTTGCTCCTAAACAAGTCTTTCTTGTTCCACAGTCCCTCTTGCTCATCGGTGGACTTTTTGTCCTAGTTCATAATGTGAGTTTTTGTTCAAAATACTTGTTAAAATATCATTTCACAGTTGTGCTTATAAGGAGGACACTTAATAGCATATATATAGCCTCTTTAACTATTTTGAGAAATATCAAGATTTTAACATGACATTTTCTCAAACACAGTGATTAAAGAAATGTATGGTGGCAGTTTTGGAAAAATATTAAATCAAGCAAGGCCAATAACTTCAACTAATGTAAGTCAACAACATTTTTAATGACTAAAGGTGTGCTTATAAGGACGACACTTGATAGTATCTAATAGCTTCTTCAACTCTTTTGAGAAATATCAAGATTTTAACATGACATTTTCTCAAACACAATGATTAAAGAAATGTATGGTGGCAGTTTTGGAAAAATAAGCAATCAAGCAAGGCCAATAATGACTTCAACCAACGTAAGTCAACAACATTTCTAATGACTAAAGGTGTGTGTTAGGCTTTAGTGAGAATTAGTGGCTATTATTTGTGCCAATTACCTTGTATGTGTATATACAAACTATTAAAAATGTGTGTTAGGCTTTAGATCAATAGATGTTGGTCATATATTTGCTTCTTACTAAGGCCCAGTTTGGAAGAGCTTATTTGAGCTTATCTGACAACATAAGCTCTTATGCCAGTGTTTGGGAGAGCTTATGCAAACAGCTTATGGTCTGCCATAAGCTATTTTCAGCTTATTTTCATAAGCTACTCAGGATAGCTTATGAAAAACAGCTTATGCTTATGCACAGCTTATTTTTAATTTATTTCAATAAATTTTTAAAAATAGCTTATGAATAAGCGCTTATGTCATAAGCGCTTATGACCATAAGCGCTTATTTAAGCTGTTTATCCAAACGGGCTTTAAGTACATAATTCAAAAGCACTAGATTTCAATACAATGTGATATATAGAACTTGTGTTAGGCTTTAGACCAAAATTTGCTTTGGAGGGAAAATTTATGGACCAAAATTATAGATAGAACGCAAAATTTCGTGTTAGTCGGGTAACCGCCACTAGTTCATTTAGCGGTGGTTGGAACCGACGCTAAACAAGAAAATCGGCCGACGCCGGTCTAGCGAATTTTTGTAGTGTAACTGAACAATATTCTCAAATAGAGAAAGGTTTTCTAGACTCTAAGATTATTTCTCTAATTTTAAGCTGGCTGCATTAAAATGTCTTTTATAGATATATTCCTCTTTGTGATTTGCATTGTGCCCCCGCATTCACCACCGTGGTCTCTGCCCATTGCCATCACACTCGCTTGAAGAACCATTATGCTTAGAATTTGGAAGAACAAGGTGTAATGTGGTTACATATTTTATTTATGTCATTTGGTCACTCTCTGAGCTTTGAGAAAATTTTCGGTCTTCTAATAGTAACGAATACTCTCAACACTCATGTAAAATTAGGGTAAAGAGTGATAATGTTCATAATTTTTAATTTTATAAAATAAAAAATTATAAATAACTATAACCATAGATATATGTCTTATTTTGAATAAAAAAAGTGCAAAACACTTAGTGTATCGGAGGACGATAAACTTATCCTTAAGGGCCTCTATTGTTATTTGTTATGTTCCCCATTTTCTTTAAACACGTATTAAAGCCGTGTCCCCGAAGGATTGATAACTCAAGTAGTAAATGTTAGAGACATAAGGATTGAGTAGAATGAAGGGTCTAGGGTTCGAACATTACTAACAACTAACAATTGCCTATAAAAAATGTACTAAAGTCGCTGGTAGTCTCTTTATCGCACCTTAATTATGTTTATTTTTAATATTTTTCTCATTGCATTTATCCACGTTTGTTCTGTACCATAAAAGATTCAATTTCAATTTTTGTGAACTAATGAAAACGAAAATAATCCACTAAACTCAACCAAAGGGTAATATGAGACCCAAAATATTTCTTAAAGGACAATTAGTAAAAAAGGTTAAAAAGTAAAAAAAAAACGCTAGCGTGGAAGGCAAGAAACACGTACCAAGCGGAAGGTAGCTCAAATAAATAAATACAGCTTGTTTTTCATGAGGAAAAATAACACAAAATTGTAATATTAGGGTAGCGTTTGCTAACAAAATGGAGCAACACATAACAAAATGAAACAGTGCGTAACAGATGGAATGAGGCAATATTATGTTTGGTAACTTAAGCTATTTGAACATAATCATGATTTTAATCACATATATAATCCTGAATATTAAATATTTGATTGAGCATAATATTGTTTTTTTGAAAGTGATTGAGCATAAATTGAACTCAACATAATATATTTTTATTGTGAATATATATAACTTTGCAAAAAATATCATATACAAGTTTAAAAAGTATTATTACTATTTTAACTTATAATAATATATCAGCACTAAATTTTTAAAAATGAATTTTTTTTAAAAATATGCATAATTTTTTATTGTTAATATAGTTAAATAGAAAAAAGGGATATGTAATTAAAGCGCATGATTAGTGTTAATTGTTAAACTCACTTGAAAATCTATAACTACTACAAAGAGATAACATTTTTCTACTATTCATATAAGGGTTTTTATTCAATGTGGTGGAGGTGCACCATAAGCAACTATTTTACTCAATGTTTCGCAGGACCACCATAAGGGAGGAACTAATTTGCTTTTATTCTGCTTTTGTGTCAGAAGATTCAATTTTAAGTTGCTTTTTATGTTCCGTTGTTGCAACAAAAGTTAATTCGGAAATTTGTAGTACATATTACTTTTTGGACAACTTTTGTTATGTTTATTTTTAAGGACAACTTTTGCTATGTTAAAGTGATTCGAATTGTGCTCTGTGTGATTTTGTGTTGAATTTTTTGCTATATAAGTGCCTGGTTTGGGTTTTCATTGCCTAAAACTCATTCACAAAATTGTGCTATCTACTATCTACATTGCTATTTGGTGTGATTTTGCAAGGTTTTCTCGATGGCTTTCTTGGCTGTTGTTGGCAGTGTTGCATCTCTCTATCCTCCAAATCACCTTCTCGAGTCCCTCTCTGAAGCCAATCTAAGGTGAAGATTGCCAAGTACAACAGCTTGATCTTCTTCCAGATTTTGCACCTTAATTCACCTCTCTCCTTTAGTTTGATTATCTGAAATTGGTTGATGATGTTATCTATAAAAATTGGTCTGAGTTTGATTTCGGGGCACACTGGATCATCATACTACGTATCTGTGGATGAGAGTTTGTACCCTAGCTTGATTCCCACAGGTACAATAGCTTAATTCTCTTTCTATTTCTTCAAGATTTTGTACCCTAATTTACATTTCTCCATTAGTTTTCTTATTAGAAATTGGTACATGATGGTGCCTATAAATATGAGTGTGAGTTTGATTTCGTGGCACACTATTCATTCTACTCTGTCACTTATAGTATATATGTTTCCTCAACCTTCCCTTCTCTTCCAACATCTTTGTTGTACCTTTTCTTTAGATAGGGAAGAAATTATGTCGTTTTTTCTCCCTATGGCATAGGCACTACACCCCACTTGATGTAGTTTGATATCATTAGTTTTGATTTGGGCGTATATAAAGGTCTATGCAATTAAGTGCAGGTTTCATCTTGATTTGAGCAATTCTTTTGTAATTGATATCAATTTTATTTCTCTATCATGTTTTGCTTTAGGCAATCATGTTTTGCTGTATGCGGTGGCACATGTGAATTTATATGGGTGAAGCCAGAATTCTTGGATTTGTATGTGAAAAGAACACCTCAACAGGTATGGTTTTGGCTTTCTATAAACTCAGTAGTTGTGTTTGGTTTGTCATCTTAATTATTAAGAGCATGTACATGTTTTTCAATTTCTTGATAGTTAAAGTTATAAACTATGGCTGAATCAGATTAAACCACACAAGACATATCTTTGGAAGAAGTTAGATATTTTCCACCAAATCGAAATGAGTGTCTACAACCTTCATACATACGACCAGCCCTTAATCCTCAGTCTTCTTTTCTTTTAGAATATAACTACCAATTATTTTCATGTCCCCTATAGCATGACTGTTCCAACCCTACTTCATGTAGCTGCTATAACAAGGTTACAAATTCAAGAGGGTGACTACTATCTTTGAAACCCCAAATTATTCCCATGCCCAGCATTTTGAGGTTTGCATTCAAAAATATAATTTCAAACAATAAATCTTCTTCAAATAAGATTTCTTTCCGTAGAGGTTTACTTAAGCACATGGATAAATTAGGAAGCTCCAAGTATAAAATGTATCAATTGTAGAAAAACTGAAAGAAACTAACTGAAATGTAAATTACCAAAACCAAAATAATGAAATCGAACTGATGAAATATAAATCTACATTGAAACATTTTGGGAGTTTTAAGTTAAAACAACATAATCTCCTAGGATGAGAACTAAATAAGAAAGAAGAAAAAATAAAAGGTAAATTCTAAGCTATTCTTTTTTTTTGAAAGCAAAACTTTATTGATAAGGAGAGGAAACCAAGAGCAAGAAGGTAGCTCAAAGAAACAGTACAAGATGCAGCACCAAAGTTCCACACAAAGGACCACAAAGACAGCAAAAAGAAAAATTGCGAAGATGCATAACAGAAAGCATTACAAAGGGTAAAAATTGAAAATAATAATGGGGGCAAAGCATTCAAGAGAGTGCAGCCTTCAAACAATTCCCCTCCATTATAGAAAGCCACGAGCCAAGCTTCAGTAGGCCAATCAGCTGGGATACCAAACAGTAGGAACTAGCAAATAACACAGCTTCATGATCACAGCATAATGAGCAAATACCAGTGCAGGGAAGCACTACCATTGTCAGAGGAGCTCTGGTTCTTTATAACTTGAACTACCTTGAAGGTGGATTTTCTCCATAGAGACACTAATCCGCCAGCCACACCAAGAGCCGGAACAAAGTCAAATTCCATACCCATAGATTTGGCCCAACTCACAATCCGATGCCCATTACAAAAGGCCCATTTAAGTTACTACTGGTAAGGGTGGGCCCACCCACAGTGAGGGTTTTGTAGCATCAAAAGATTTTGGAAAAGACAAGGAAGGTTGACTCCATTAAGCCAACTGCAAAAAGCAGGGGATAGTACAAAAGTGGGGATCTTGGCCTGAACCGTCTCTCTTTCCCACATATCCAGAGGCAAATTCAAATTGTTTCCTGGTTGAAGAACTATTGACGGCTCACCTCTGTAGACTGTCATAATCTGTCTCTGTCCACTCAGAGAACCTTTCTCTGTTAGACGCTGTTAGACATCTCCCACTCTACATAATCCTCTTAGCGAAGCTATCACAAGCTTATCGATCCACCTCTGGTCTTCCTCGGTTGAGCAGAACTGACATTCGTATCGCGCTTCTCTGTATCTGGATTACAGAAGCTTTACGAACCCAGACTTTCTTCTTCCCCCTATCACTACCCTGGGTCTGTGAAATAGAGATGTGAGCGTACTTTATTTCCATTTTCTATGTTAGAAAGTCACAATGTTTTACTTTTATTTTGATTACTTTGTAGGCTTAATAAAACCTGATGCCAAAATGACAGTTGGCTGCAGCAGTGGTATCAGTTTCATTGGCTTCACTAGCTTGATTCATGCTTTCATCTCTTCTTTTTTATAGGTATTTGTGCTGTCTTGTATTTTGTCCAATGAATTGTTGGCTTTTGTTTTGTTGGTTCCCGGAATGGTAGTTATGAGTATGCAACTGATACTTGGCTTTGCTTTCATTTGTAGACTTGTATTCTGAAGGTTAATATCCACTTTAAATGCGAAGGCTGTGAGCAGAAAGTAAAGAAACTGCTGCAGAAAATCGATGGTACATACATTATGCCATTTCTTTTGACAGGGTTCCTTCATGTTGTTTGTTGTATCTTTTTTGTATTTTCTTTATTAGTCTATACATCCAAGTTGCATTTTATTCTAATGTATTTTGTTCCATGACTTTTGCCAGATGGCGTTTCTAAACATTTAATCGATGGAACTTGCTATGAGGTGTACAACAATCAGAGTACGTGATGAGAATTGAGTGCTAAATCAATCAGAGTACATGATGAGAATTGAGTGCTAAATTCATGCAATGGAAGTTTAGTGAATAAGAAGCCTTCTTATTATTAGAGTGAGTAGGAACAACTCTTTGTCATCTTTAATTTTGAAAATTTACATATTTCGTTATTTTCATTGCTTTATTTTTTCAATCATCTCTTTTCTTTTCTAATCTTATCTTAATATCTCTTGCTTCTTGTGAAGTTTCTTTGGTTTTTTACCTTTCTATCATCTTATTATGTATGTGGATCATTGATGAGAGAATGCATCTAGGGAGCTTAGCTATGGTGAAGTTTTGAGCAGCAACGGCTATGGCTAAGTGAAGATGCGATTGGATAGACATCCACTAGCCACTGCTCTCAACTTATCAGGTTCACTTTTCTCTCTACCTTCCAATGCAGTTGTGTATGAGAGTTTTAAAGGCATGGGGGACACAAGCTGTAGTGCGGCTATTTTTTACTGGTATATAACACTGATATGATTTTACTGTCATGATGTGTGGGATATATATAAGGCTATAATGTAATGTGCTAAGCCACAATGCAGTTTCATGAATGCGTGGATGTGGCTATGTGCTTCTAATTTTGATGTGGGTCTAGGCAATTAATCTGGTTGGGGCTATGTGGGTTTGATTCAGTGTTTGGCAATGCTTTGTTGGTGATACAGAATTTGGCAATTTGCTGTGTCATAAGGGTGCATTTGATTAAATGCTGTTTTGCTCACTTGGGAGGGCAATGTTTCCAATTATTATTATCCTACATTAAACCTTCATCTTTTGCTTAAAAAAAATACTTTACTATTATCCTGAGCCATATGGCTATGATTATGATAATAAATTAATGAAATGGTGAGTTCTTTTTCTTTTCTGTTTTCTTTGAGTATATCTTATTAATGATAAAAGACTAAAAGGTTGACTATTCCTATTTTATTTGAGCATGTATATTTTAGCTAGCAATTACGTAATTCAATATTACGTTTATCTTTAATTTCACTAATTTCAAATCATAATTAATAATAGAAATTATTATACAACCTAATGATTATAATATTTATTCAATTATTTTAATATTGATTTGTCATTTTTTTATGGAATCGTAGATGAAAATATAACACTTAAAAATAAATAATTATTTAATAAAGGAGATGACATGTGGAATATATTCGTGGATCAATCAGAAGTAACATATTGAATATGTGAGGCGTCTATATTTTTCTACTTTTTACAAGTTGGTATGTATCTTACTTTTTTCTTTTAATGTATACTTATATTGATTTATTTACTTTGAGTTATTATATTTTAATGCAATTTTTCAATTTATTTATTTTGATGATTTGTAATAATGTGAACTTCTAATTAAACTTATTTGAGAAAATGTTAAATACATCGTTAGTGTAATTTTTTATGCACAAATACTATTTTTTTTTCATCACATCAGAAAATTCAATTTTAAATTAATTTAAATAAAAGATGAATGTAATTGTTTGTGCTATGTAGCATAGAATGATTGGATGTTAGTGTAAAACTTATTCACATTGATAGTGTGTTCTCATTAAACTTATTTTATAAAGTATTAACATCAAATGAACAACATTAATTCGGGCATCACAATCTTACGTATTGATTTTACAATTTTACTTTTATTGTATAATAACTAATTTTTAAATAAATAATGTTAAAGAAAAAACGATAAGATATGGATGTTGAACATTTTCATCTAATGAAACATGTAAATTTTTAATGAGAATGCATTGTCGGTGTAAACATTTTTTATAAATACACCCAGTGATAGGTTGT
The DNA here is from genome assembly GCF_012489685.1 of Lotus japonicus. Lineage (NCBI taxonomy): Eukaryota > Viridiplantae > Streptophyta > Magnoliopsida > Fabales > Fabaceae > Lotus > Lotus japonicus. The sequence goes on from NC_080041.1 coordinate 77,790,235, forward strand.
CAAATTAGAAAATAAGCTTTTAAATTAATTAAAATAAAAAGGATCGTAAATGCATTTGAATACGTGTTATTCAGTTATTGAACATATGTGTAAAAATGTTTACATTAATAATACACAACCATTACACTCAATAAAATTCATTTAATATTGTGATATAATTTAAAATATGATACAATATTTTAATTTACTTTAAAAAAAAATAGCATCCATGTATCGCACGGGTACCTACCTAGTAAGAATGCAAGGGAGTATCGTTCAGAAAGAAAAAAAGAATGGAAGGGAGTAACTAAACCACTTTTCTTTCAAAAAATAAAACCTAAACCATTTCAATTTCAAAAACAAAACTATTTCAAAATATAATTTAGGGTATTTTTCTCATGTATGCTTTGTACTCATCTATTTCAACATTTTTCACGAATTGAAGTCTATTATTGTTCGATGAACTCAGTGACGGATCCAGAAATTTTATGTAGTGAGGGCAATATATACATATAAATTTGTAATAAAAAAATTAACATATATTATTTGAAGTGATGACATTTTTTTTACCAAAGGAGACACAAGTGAAGACATTTTTTACCAAAGGGGCCACTAAAAACCACATACTTTTATTACTCAAGTGAGGACATTTAGCAATGTGGGACATAAGTGAGGGCATTTAGCAATGTGGGACATAAATGAGGGCAATTTTTATCAAAGAAATCATCAAAAACCACATACTTTTACTACTCAAATTTTTTTCTAATGCAATTTTCTATATTCAAGTGAGGGCACTTGCCCTCATGCTTGTCAACGTGCATCCGTCACTGGATGAACTGTTTGTCTTATTTGATTTAATCTTAAGATTATACTAAAAGACTGAACAAAAGCAATGTCTTGTTCGTTCTGTTCTAACCTGTCTTCTTTCGAATTGTTGGGTGAAAACATCTGAATCTTTATTTTTTAAATTAAGATGCATGCTGGCTAGAGTTTAATGGTGTGCACTGTCAGCGTAAAACATTTTTACGTAGATGTTCAATAACTAAATGTCACGTAGAGGATGTATCTTATGAGAAATGTAATCTTATGTGAGAAAATGAGAATAAATCACGATCGTTAGATCTAACCATCAACGGTCAAGATTAAAACATTAAATCATGTGACTTTTTTAAGTGATCATGTGACAAGCACATGACCATTAAATTCTTTTAATCTTAACCGTTGATTGTTAAATCTAACGGTCGTGATTTATTCTCATTTTCTCACATAAGATTATCTTTCTCATAAGATGCATCCCCATGTCACGTATTCAAATGTATTTATAATCCTTTTTATTTTAATTAAATTAAATGCTTATTTTCTGATTTGACAACTTATCATTGGATGTTTATGTAAAAAATATTTACAATGACGGTGCATTTCCATTAAATTCTTATTTTAATTAAATTAAAAGCTTTAGATCTAACGTCGTGATTTATTCTCATTTTCTCACATAAGATTATCTTTCTCATAAGATACATCCTCATGTCACGTATTCAAATACATTTATAATCCTTTTTATTTTAATTAAATTAAATGCTTATTTTCTGATTTGACAACTTATAATTGGATGTCTGTGTAAAACATATTTACACTGACAGTGCATTACCATTAAATTATATCATAAATTAAAAATGTTTTAGATAATTTTATTTTATTTCATTTGATAAAATCCGACCACATCATTTATTGATGGATTCAATAATAATTGAAAGCAATTTGAACCTTTGAGGGGTGGGAAAAAACAGAATAAAACAAATAAATTAAATTATTAATTTTATTTTTTGTGGTGATGGTTGTTGGTAAATGGTAGAACTTCTTCGCCAACAACAACGTTTGTCCTGTTTTCTCAAACTTCACATAATGGTATTATCCAAACTATAGCAGTTTGCTCTAAGGTGACACATTTATGATATTTGTAACAGTGTGGCTGCATATCCAATTCAAGAAGATGCCTTGGAGACTGGTGAACTTGACTATGCCAATGGAGATACATAAGAAATTCATTTGGTTAAGGCTTAAATAAGTTTTTTGTCCCTAACTTTTATTAAATGCTTGGTTTTCGTCCCTCGTCGGAACAAAGGTAGGTTATAGTCCCTAAACTTTGTCAAAATGTTTGGTTTTGGTCCCTCCGGAGCTCTGGGTCAACGCCGGAGCTCCGGTGGCCCATGTGGCATGACCACGTGTATTAATGAAGCCAGGTGTTATATTTATTTTCATTTAAATTAAAAAAAAGGAAATTAACCTAAGTAAGGGGATTGATATTTGGAAGGATAAATGGCTTCCAAGCGGATATCACATGATTTACCGTGAGGACTTGACTTTAAGGAGCAATTTATCTAGTGTGTCCACTTTGATGGTTCATAATGTGCAGGTATGGAACAAGGAACTAATAGAGCTTATTTTTTGGCCACCTACAGCTAAAGAGATATTAGACATTCCACTACCTTGGAGGCCAACTGTTGATGTTTTATTTTGGCCAATGACTCCGGATGGTGCATACACAACTAAAACAGGCTATGCGTTTATTCGCCAGCAACGCGCTCAAGGTGCAGCCTCTGGATCTTCCAGCAGGGAACGGGGTCAAAATGCGAGTTATTGGAACTCTCTATGGCGCGCACCAGCTCTACCACGTGTGAAGGAGGCAGTTTGGAGAGCGACGTTGGAGATTTTGCCGGTTAAGGAAGCTTTGCATAAGCGCGGGATGCAGGTTGATGGGGGCTGTTCTTTCTGCAATGAACAAGCTGAAACAGTGTCGCATTTGCTGTTTGAGTGCCCGGTGGTCTCGCGGTGGTGGTTTGCCATCCCCTCTGGCATGCGGTTCACTACTGGAGACAGTGCAGCTGCTTATGTGAAGCAGATTTTTTAGACCAACGATGAGGAAGTAATTGGGATGGGATTAACTATGATTTATGTTATATGGGAATTGAGAAATAGAGTTGTTCATCAAGGATCCCAGCCCACTTTTGACAAGGTTCTACAGCGTTTGGCTGCGCTTCAATGGACGGGAGAAGAGGTTGATGTGGGACAAGCGGGGGCCAGCGGCGTAGCGCAGCATTGTGCGGTTTGGCAGCGCCCACGGGAGGATTTTTTCAAACTTAATTTTGACGCTTCTTGGACGGCAACTGCAGGGGCCAGCTTTGGGATGATTGCTCGAGATTCAGATTGTGCGGTGTTGGCAGCAGCAACATCAGGACCGGTTGGTGCTCCCTCTTCAGTTGTGGCGGAAGCGATGGCCTTCCGATGGAGTATTTGCATGGCCAGGGACTTGGGCTTCTTTACTGTCATCTTGGAGACAAATTGCTTACAATTATATGAAGCATGGCATAAGGATAGGCATGGGTATTCTTATCTATTTTCAGTTTTGAATGATTGTAGAGACTTGGTCTCACACTTTAGTAGTTTTGATTTATCTTTTGTTCGTCGTTCCGGTAACTTGGTGGCTGATTACTTGGCCAAACACTCTTCAAAATTTCCAGACTCAGTTTGGATTGAAGAGACTCGAACTAGACTTTTTGCTCACTTCTGACGTACTAGCCTCTGGCTCTTTGATTTTAATATATTATTCTAATTTCAAAAAAAAAAAATTAAATCATTCACCTAATTATTAATTACAAATCTCTTTATCTCCATGTTTTCTTCATCAAAAACCTAGATTTTGCTCTTCATCATTAATCTTCATATTCATCTCCATCAGGCCAGAAGAAAAAAAATCAGTGCTTCACTGCTTCTTCATCCTCATCTTCAACAAACCCAGAAAAAAACCTTCTATCAAAGATACCCATAGGACATAGCAGTAACCATTCCAGATCTGCAAATCCCATATTAAAACCCAACAACTCCAGCCCTTGCAAAAAAAAAAAAAACCAAAGCCATTCCAGATCTGCAATGCAATACTTGCTGGTTTGCTAGGCAGTTATCTATGTTCTCTAACTCAAGATGCAAAACTTTGCCTTCTGATTCTGGAAGTGATTCTTCATGTGCAGTTCATAATGAAAAGTTAAAGATTGTCAATGAGATTGAAATTCTCGGAGAAAGGCTAAGGATGGTAAAACATGAAAAAGAAATATTAACTTTTTTCGCGAAGAACAGGGAAAGTGAAAAAGATCGTTTGAGGCTTCTGGAGGAGATAGCAAACCATGTTCCACAGATTAAACAGTTAAGAAACCAGCAAGTATTGCTTCATAGATCCAGATCTAAAATCCAAATTTTATCTCCTCTTCATTCGGCTGCATTGCAGGAACCGACGGTGGCGACGCCGCCTTCTTCGATGACGATGGCGGCGAGGTAACCGTCGTAGAAGGTTTCGACGTCCATGTCAGCCTTGTCAGACTCAACGACGATGACGCTGTCGCCTTTGGAGAGCTTGTCGCCTTCGGACTTGATCCACCTTTGACAAAGGTTAGGGACTAAAACCCACCTTTGCTCCGGCGAGGAACGAAAACCAAGCATTTAGTAAAGGCTAGGAAACAAAAACTTATTTAAGCCTTTGGTTAATGACATTGTAGTATTGAACTCTGCATTTTTTTTGTTTCTGAAGTTGTTGGTATCATTTCAGCTGCGCTTGTTCCTTACTCCATAGCAGGAAACTCCCTAGGACTTCCTGCTGTCACCATTCCGGTAGAGTTATATTCAAATTTTCTCAGTTACACCATATGTTAATTTACACAACACTTTAGATGCTATTTGTATGCTATTTACATGTGTGTTTCACACTTCACAGGTTGGGTATGATAAACTGGGTTTTCCTATTGGTCTTCAGTTTATGGGAAGGCCTTGGTCTGAAGCAACATTGATCAACTTTGTATATGCAATGCAGGTAAAATTCCTCCCTTTATACAATAACTACTTCTACATTGTTGATCAATTTCATTTAATTATGCTTTTGGTCTCCTATTTTTACTATTATCCGATTTTGGTTTCCATACTTTCGATTGTGCTAATTCAGTTCCCAAATTTCTCCATTATTATAACTAGTGATTTTGCAAAGTTCGTAACAAGTTGTAGTATATTTATGATATCAGGCTATCTTTAGGCCAGAGTACAGAAAGCCAAAGATTTATTATAATCTAATAAGAAGATAAAAGGAAGAATAGTAGAAGTACCATATTGTTTCTAGCTAAAAGAAAGCATTGTAATTTGTCTGAGACATTTGGGGCTTCTTTTCTTTTGGGGGATTTCATCTAATATTATATTTGTTGCAAAACATGATGCCTTTGGCAACATTTTTTTTTCTACCCTTATGATTTCATATTTCCATTCCATTACCCAAACCTATGAAGTAATAGAACAATTATCATATATAATCCACACTTAAATAATTTCATTACACAATTGAGAACAAATATCACTAGCCATGACCCAACATAATACTCCTAGTTTTGTCTTTATTTTTCCTTAGCATAATATTTCCTGCCTGATTACAATCTAAAGTTAAACCAAACAAACCAACACAACAATTAAGAAAATCTTTATGACAAAACCACAAATATGAATCATAGATTGTGCAGGCTTCTTCTCCTCATCCTTTCCTTGTCAACAATATAGTAACATTGACAAATTTAGTTTTCTCCTTAGACATCCTATCAGCCAAGATTTCTTGGTAGCGACTAAAAACATTTTCAATGATAGCTTCACCAAAGTGATTAACAAGAATAGGTTCAGCCACAGCCCTCACAGACTGAGCAAATTGTATCCAGCATCACTCAGTGATTTATTCATTTCAGATTCAAATTCAAAGGCATTTCGTTCATCCATAGCGTTCCAATTCACTTCTGACACCTCCAAGCGATTGATGGCGAATGATCCTTCTTTAAGAACTTCCAATTTCACTTCTAATGAAGATGGAGTATAAAGAGGGATGTTGAAAGTAGTCACTTGGTCTTCCTTTATAATTCCCTATAGCATATAAAAATGTGATTCAGATTAATCTTGTCAAATTTATTTATATATTAAAAGGTATATACTACCAGCTAGTTTGTTTAGTACTGGTGCACATACGTCTCAGTTTGGATCAGTTCCTAATCAAATCTGAATTTGAACCAATTAATAGTGTTAGGGTTGGTTTGGATTGAATTTCACAGTTTTTTTTTTCGAAACCGAATCTGAACCGAACCGATAATATTCAGATTAGTTCAGATCAGGTACTAGGTGTCAAACAATAAATTATCCAAAAGCTTAAGCAGCTGGGTAATGACCACTTGAATGAGTTTTTATTGTTTTTCTAACACGCCCTCTAACGCAAAAGCTCTTTGAGCTTGAGGCATGGATAAATGCACAACCCACCTATCATGTGCTTAAATTCAACTTTTTATTATAAGAATTGGAGATGGCAAAAATCGAACTCTGGACGCTTGGTCATAATGACTCAGATATCATGTGATGTCAAGTAACTAATTATCTCAAAAACATAAGTTGTTGTGTAAGGGTCACATGAATGGTTATATATTATTTCTCTAACACTAGGTTGTGAATAAAAATAAACATAAATTTAAAATTCATAAAAACTTTTGAAAATACAAAACTTGACTGTAGGAACGAACGACTGTAGTAAATTTGTTCCAATTATTTGGGATCTACCTGCATGACCAAATCATTAAGAGTTGTAGCCAATAGTTCCCAAATGTAGCAACACTCTTTGCTACATGGATTGTCACTCCTTCTTCCCACGAATGTTAGGACCATATGACCCCCTTCAACTAGTTCCTCGGCACGGCACTTGAGAAAAACAGAGAAATCTCCTTGGAACTGCTTGTAGTAAGCCTTGACAACATTTGAGGGGCTTGTGCTGGATATGTAAATATTGCCCTTATTGTTGTCTACTGCCTCAGGAACCTAATTTATAGAACATAAATTATTTACATTCAATTCTATTACTAATTATGAATTTCGGAGATGAATCTTATGAAAAATGTGCTCTTTAAGCATAATGGTAGAAATAAATTATGATCGTTAGATCTAATATTGACTAATTGAGATTAAAATACTAAGTCAAAGTCACATAAAAATTTTAAGTGATCATGTAACCACTAGTTAACTTTTGATCATGATATTAATCATGATTAGATCTAACGGTTATTATTTATTTCTATCATTATCATATAACACCACATTTCTCATTATGAGAAATGTTATAGTAACATACTCTTTTAAGAACATATTCCAACACACTTCTTACGATTGATTTATTTATTGAAAAGTCAACAAATTGTTTTAGAAGTGAGAGAAATGTGTTAATTTTGTAAATAATAAATCAATCACAATAAATGTTTTGGTGTCCTTAAAAGAATGTGTGGAGTGTGTCCTTAAAAGAATGTGTGCCCTCATATTCTCATAATATACATCGCTGAAGAATTACTCTATAGATTTGACATACCTTAGATAGCCAATGAAGGCTGTAAGAGGAATGGACAAAATGCAGACTTTGATTAGGAAAAACCCTGCCATAGAAAGAACCAGGAACCCCATAGAAGTAGCATGGACCAATTATCCTAGATTTCACTTCATCACTTAGTTTCTCTTTGAAGTTGTCAAGGGACTTAAAGATGTTGTTGAAATCATTTCCAGGAAGATCATTCAAAAACACCTTGTATTCCGGAGATTTCAGGTTCAGCTCTTGGCAAAGCATTTCCACAACCTTGATAGTTTCTGAAACCACGAACAAAGTTTTTGGTCCTGAAGAACAACCCATGTCTGCAATTGCAAGGCTTCTTGGGAATGTGCTACGATAAAGGCTGGTTACGGCTTCTTCTCTTATAGGCTTTGTCAAAGAAATCACCTTTTGCTGTATGACCAATGACATCAAATTAATTGAGAACAATTACTTAATAAATGCTTTGAATAAGTGTTGTTATGATCATAATTGGTCCATGAAAGAATTAGTTTTTGATAAAATTTATTATCATAATTAAATATGAGTTAAAAGTAAAATGATTTATTTTGGATGGCTTTGTATAATGTCCACCACATGTTTGGGTGGTGTATTAGTATACCGCTTATAGTTTATAAATACAAAAATTGTAATCATATGAGATAAGGTTTGTAACTTCAAAAAATAGTTATAAAATAGGTATCAATTAGTTGTTAAATAATTATAAATTTGTTATTCTCACAACTAATTCACAGCAATTTATGGCAGAATTTACATAAACCACATCGGGTGATGGACGCTAGAGAGCCCCATCTTACAATTGACATGCATGTACACACAAAAGTTAGAATTTGTAATTTTATCCATAATTGATTTGGAGGTAGAATCAATTGTGAAAGTGGAAAATCAATTCTAACACTTGCAACTAATATGAGACATCAAACATGCTCTAAATCTAATACATGTTAATTTTACTTTAATAATTTTACTCAATTATTTTTACTATTATCCGATTTTGGTTTCCATACTTTCGATTGTGCTAATTCAGTTCCCAAATTTCTCCAATATTATAACTAGTGATTTTGCAAAGTTCTTAACAAGTTGTGGTATATTTGTGATATCAACCTATCTGCATGTCGGACTACAGAAAGCCAGAGATTTTTTTTCTACCCTTATGATTTCATATTTCCATTCCATTACCCAAACCTATGAAGTAATAGAACAATTATCATATATAATCCACACTTAAATAATTTCATTACACAATTGAAAACAAATATCACTAGCCATGACCCAACAAAATACTCCTAGTTTTGTCTTTATTTTTCCTTAGCATAAGATTTCCTGCCTGATTACAATCTAAAGTTAAACCAAACAAACCAACACAACAAGTAAGAAAATCTTTATGACAAAACCACAAATATGAATCATAGATTGCGCAGGCTTCTTCTCCTCATCCTTTCCTTGTCAACAATATAGTAACATTGACAAATTTAGTTTTCTCCTTAGACATCCTATCATCCAAGATTTCTTGGTAGCGACTAAAAACATATTCAATGATAGCTTCACCAAAGTGATTAACAAGCATAGGTTCAGCCACAGCCCTCACAGACTGAGCAACATTGTATCCAGCATCACTCAGTGATTCATTCATTTCAGATTCAAATTCAAAGGCATTCCGTTCATCCATAGCGTTCCAATTCACTTCTGACACCTCCAAGCGATTGATGGCGAATGATCCTTCTTTAAGAACTTCCAATTTCACTTCTAATGAAGATGGAGTATAAAGAGGGATGTTGAAAGTAGTCACTTGGTCTTCCTTTATAATTCCCTATAGCATATAAAAATGTTATTCAGATTAATCTTGTCAAATTTATTTATATATTAAAAGGTATATACTACCAGCAAGTTTGTTTAGTACTGGTGCACATACGTCTCAGTTTGGATCAGTTCCTGATCAAATATGAATCTGAACCAATTAATAGTGTTAGGGTTGGTTTGGATTGAATTTCACAGTTTTTTTTTTCGAAACCGAATCTGAATCGAACAGATAATATTCAGATTAGTTCATATCAGGTATTGTGTGTCAAGCAACAAATTATCCCAAAAGCTTAAGCAGCTGGGTAATGACCACATGAATGATTTTTTATTTTTCTCTAACACGCCCCTTCACGCAAAAGCCCTTTGAGCTTGAAGCGTGGATAAATGCACAGCCCACCTATGTTCTTAAATTCAACTTTTTATTATAAGAATTAGATGCGGCAAGAATCGAACTCTGGACGCTTGGTCATAGAGACTCTGATATCATGTCAAACAACTAATTATCCCAAAAACATAAGTTGTTGCGTAAGGGTCACATGAATGATTATATATTATTTCTCTAACAATAGATTGTGAATAAAAATAAACATAAATCTAAAATTCATAAAAACTTTTGAAAATACAAAACTTGACTGTAGGAACCAACGGCTGTAGTAAATTTGTTCCAATTATTTGGGATCTACCTGCATGACCATATCATTAAGAGCTGTAGCCAAAAGTTCCCAAATGTAGCAACACTCTTTGCTACATGGATTGTCACTCCTTCTTCCCAAGAATGTTAGGACCATATGACCCCCTTCAACTAGTTCCTCGGCACGGCACTTGAGAAAAACAGAGAAATCTCCTTGGAACTGCTTGTAGTAAGCCTTTACAACATTTGAGGGGCTTGTGCTGGATATGTAAATATTGCCCTTATTGTTGTCTACTGCCTCAGGAACCTAATTCATAGAACATAAATTATTTACATTCAATTATTACTAATTGTGAATTTAGGAGATGAATCTTATGAAAAAAATGTGCTCTATAAGTATAATGGTAGAAATAAATTATGATCGTTAGATCTAATATTAACTAATTAAGATTAAAATACTAAGTCAAAGTCACATAAAAATTTTAAGTGATCATGTAACCATTAGTTAACTTTTGATCATGATATTAATCATGATTAGATCTAACGATTATTATTTATTTCTATCATTATCATATAACACCACATTTCTCATTATGAGAAATGTTATAGTAACACACTCTTTTAAGAATACACTCCAACACACTTCTTACGATTGGTTTATTTATTGAAAAGTCAACAAATTGTTTTAGAAGTGAGATAAATGTGTTGAATTTTTCAAATAATAAACCAATCACAATAAATGTGTTGGAGTGTGTCTTTAAAAGAATGTGTGCGCTCATCTTCTCATAATATACAATTCCTCTATAGATTAGACATACCTTAGATAGCCAATGAAGGCTGTAAGAGGAATGGACAAAATGCAGACTTTGATTAGGAAAAACCCTGCCATAGAAAGAACCAGGAACCCCATAGAAGTAGCATGGACCAATTATCCTAGATTCCACTTCATCACTTAGTTTCTCTTTGAAGTTGTCAAGGGACTTAAAGATGTTGTTGAAATCATTTCCAGGAAGATCATTCAAAAACACCTTGTATTCCGGAGATTTAAGGTTCAGCTCTTGGCAAAGCTTTTCCACAACCTTGATAGTTTCTGAAACCACAAACAGAGTGTTTGGTCCTGAAGAACAACCCATGTCTGCAATTGCAAGGCTTCTTGGGAATGTGCTACGATAAAGGCTGGTTATAGCTTCTTCTCTTATAGGCTTTGTCAAAGAAATCACCTTTTGCTGTATGACGAATGACATCAAATTAATTGAGAACAATTACTTAATAAATGCTTTGAATAAGTGTTGTCATTATGATCATAATTGGTCCATGAAAGAATTAGTTTTTGATAAAATTGATTATCATAAATATGAGTTAAAAGGAAAATGATTTATTTTGGATGGCTTTGTATAATGTCCACCACATGTTTGCGTGGTGTATTAGTATACCGCTTATAGTTTATAAATACAAAAATTGTAATCATATGAGATAAGGTTTGTAACTTCAAAAAATAGTTATAAAATAGGTATCAATTAGTTGTTAAATAATTATAAATTTGTTATTCTCACAACTAATTCACAGCAATTTATGGCAGAATTTACATAAACCACATCGGGTGATGGACGCTAGAGAGCCCCATCTTACAATTGACATGCATGTACACACAAAAGTTAGAATTTGTAATTTTATCCATAATTGATTTGGAGGTAGAATCAATTGTGAAAGTGTAAAATCAATTCTAACACTTGCAACTAATATGAGACATCAAACATGCTCTAAATCTAATACATGTTGATTTTACTTTAATAATTTCAGCTAAGCACATTACGTACCATCAAATATGTGATTATGGGTATAATATGCTTATGAACCCAAAAACATTACGTAATATGCTTATATCATTATTTGATTAACAGATACTATACCTGAACTAAAGAGTTGTTTGCATAACTTGCTTCTCCAACGCCTCCATTCATGTGTAGAACCTGTGTAACTTCCATTCTCGTTGTATTTTGCTTCACTCTTTCTCTGGCTTTTCTGCTTTTGTGCTTCTATGCGTTTAATCATAACCCATATATATAGATGTGGCATATAACCTAGTACTTGTGGTTGTGGATAAGAAAAAAATAGCTACTTATTAAAAAGGAACTTCCGTGTTCTCCTTTTTTTGTTTCATGTTTTCATCTAAGAAAACATTTTTCACGTTTAATCATAACCCATATATATAGATGTGGCATATAACCTAGTACTTGTGGTTGTGGACAAGAAAAAAATAGCTACTTATTAAAAAGGAACTTCCGTGTTCTCCTTTTTTTGTTTCATGTTTTCATCAAAGAAAACATTTTTCACGGTTATTTTCCTCGCAAATCCCACGTGAAATAAGTAATGGTTTGATTTGTTGAACAAAAGAAGATCACTATACACTCATTTTTCTCTATTATTGTGCTTTCAACTCCTCTATTCATCTATTTCTATTTCTATTCTATTTTTCAATCAAATTATATCAATTAATCACATCTTGTCAGTTTTTGCTTTTGATATGGGATTTGGTATCGGTTTCCTTAATTTAGAAATGAGTTACTCAACCAAGTGACTGATCCTCGGTTGATGAGGACCAAATACGACAGAGGCAAGCAAGTGAACTAATTGAGGAGCTAGCGTTTTCCTTTCTAACGCTACTAAGAAGACAAGTTAGATCCTTGGGTAAGGAGCATCAAGTAGGCTCTTCAAAATATCACTATCGACACTTGATTCACTCGATAAAATTAAACCGTCACTCGAGAAACCGACTTCGAACAACCGGTAGCCACTAATCCGCCGGTGGCGGGTCAAGTGTTTTGATGTTTTTAACCCGATAAAATCGACTATTTTAGCCCGAGTACGATTATTGACATCTCTTCCCTCCCACCTAAATGGTTCACAACTTCACATTACACTCCCACTGTTAACTTTGTTGTCTGACTTGCCTCCTCCTTCTAACTTTTCACTTCTCTTTAACAATCATAAATTTGAATGAGTGCAGGCTAGTGAGGTCTTGTCTAAGTTCCATCATTCGGATGAGTGAGATCTATCCAAGTATATGAGTTTCATTCTATGTCACTATCATGCATTGTTAAGGCGGAGCCAACTTTGTAGTGTCGTCTTCTTTTTTTATTATAAAATTTTTATGGATTAACAACTTGTATGAAACCACCCGACAAAACCGTGACCCGTTGTAACCGAACCCGAACAACCTATAGCCACAAACCGATCGGTGGTAAGTCTGGTGTTTTGATGTTTCTCACCCAATAAACTAACTATTTTGTCCGAGTCCGACCGAAACCGACTGATGGACAACCCTTTCATAGCCCCGAGGGAAGCCCAAAAAGCATAACAAAGGTGGGATAAAAATATAGATAACTAACTTTACATAACAATCGGAGATATTCTGTTTAAGGCAAGACCTGAATTTTTAATTTCTCATGAAAAACTCAAACTCCAGATTGTGCTTGGGAAGAATTAATGATATATGTATCATTTAAATTAATCATCAGTAACTGATAGCATATTTTAATTGAAGAATTATGTATCCAAGGAAAATGGTACATTTTTTCAATCTATCCGCTCCGCATGATAAAATGACATTGATGATAACGTGACGTCAGACTTATTGGAGTGAATGTGTGAATCACGTTGAAGTGAACTGCAGAAATGTGTTTCACAAAAAAAAAAAAGTGCTGAAATGAAAGTAGGAAATGAAGTGGGCAAACCATAGCCACGTCTTTCGTTGTATTCTTAGTTTGTGGCCCAAACAGAGTGGGTAATCCTCATTACCATACATACATGATAGGCTTATCAATTGTTCTATCCAAGAACATAGATGTGAGGTATAGTACCTAAAATGAAGGGATTGCAAAGTAAGGATTTAGAGAGAGAGAGAGCGTGTAACCGCTTAGAGAGAAAATGTCACTGAATTTTAAATTTGTTATTTCTCAAATTAGCTAAGAGTCCCTTACAATTGGTAACCTCCCCCTATTTATAGGCTGAGGGTTGGCCTGGATGTGTAACTAACTCTAATAGACCAGTTAGACCTTGCGGTGAAAACCCAACTCAAGATCTAGGTGACCGCCAAGGGACGGGCACCCCTGGGCTTGGCCCTCCTGGGGCTCGCCCAGTCCACCAATCCTCATTTTATTAGTGCTCCATACGTACGTACTAAAACAGAGTGGGTAATATATCTGAACCGAAAAAAGAAAAACAGTAGAAGAAGATAAGAGTAGTGTAGAGAAACAATTGCTTCATGCATGTTTATTAGGGAAAGACCGGAGAACGGAGAATGAGAAAGTTTCTAATTAGCTATCTCGTTGGTTTAAGAGAGTGAATGAGAGTGGAGGGTTATTTGCTTGATGGTTCACCAGAGGATAGAAGGAGTTTTATAATTAAATTACTTTACCCTTTATATTTATATATATACTAGTATTTTTTATCCGTGCGTTGTACGGGGATTCTTTTTAATTTTGTATTGTGTTTTTTATAGTTTTCTTAAAATTATTTATTCGTATGAAAAATGAGTATAATTTTTATTTTGATAATTAGTTTTTTTATCGAAGTGTTAATTTATGTTTTTGATTGTATATTTTTTGTCTAGGTTTTTTATGAGTGTTTTTTTTGTGTCGTTTGTCCTTATTTATATAATTTATGCTTTGGATTTATTCTTTTGATATACCAATTTTATTGTTCTTTATAGATAGAAGTGATCTTTTTTTTAAAGATCTTATTTAATATTAAATTTGTCTTTTTGTGTTTCATAACTCATAAGAAATAAATAATAATAAACTTATTTAAACTAATAGTTAATAGTATCAGTTGATATAGTGACATTGATGAAGGAAGATCAAGAGGAAGGGTTATGGTGTATTTTTGTTGAATGATCTTTAAGTTTTAAGGTTTTTAATTAATATTAATTATTAGTTGATTAGTATTTCAGCAAATCTAAACTAATAAAATGTGTCTTATGGAACTCATAACTAATATCATATTTAATATTAATTTTGACCTATGACATTCCATAATTCATATAAATTAAATAATAATAAATTCATTTAAAATAATTTTGAATTTAATAGTAGAAAGTTATATACTAACATTGATGTAGGAAGTTCAAGGGGAATATCGAACGACTGAGATTAAAAGTCTGCTAAATATTGAACAGTTCTGAAAAATCACATATCAAATAATATGTATAATTACTTAAAAGTCTATAGGTAAAAAAAATATGAAACATTGTTTATTGATAGACTATTTTACCCTCGAGATTGCTAAACTTCTCCTTTATATTTTATATAGATATAGATAGATAGATAGATATAGATATAGATATAGATATACAGATAGATAAAGATATACATCTATAATCTATCTATAATCTATAATCTATCTATCTATCTATCTATTTATATCTATCTATCTATCTATCTATTTATATCTATCTATCTATCTATCTATAATCTATAATCTATATCTATCTATCTATCTATAATCTATAATCTATCTATAATCTATATAAAAGGGAAGTTTTGGAAGCTGGGAGGGTAAAACAGTATTTCAATTGGTTAGTATACATGATTGAATTTTTTTCATGGATATTTTTGTAATTTTATTAACTATTGAATAGAAAATCAACCGTGACCGTCCATTGCCTTTGATCTTGGCCATTGATTCTTGGATAGAAACTTAAGTACAAGGTGAACTTTAATAAGTGAAACGTCTGATTTTTTGTGAAATGTGAAACTGAAACGCCTAATTTATGTGAAATGTCTTCTGCCTTTCCAATTTTAATGGAATTGGGACTTTAATTCTTCGATCATTAGATTTGGCACCCCAATCATTAGAAATGTCACCCCACTTACGGAAACTCAGTTTCCGAAATATTTCGGAAATAATGTTTCCGAAGCACTTTTTTACTCAAAAGTGTGGTTTTTTACTCAAAAGTGTGGTGCTAGATGTATTTTGAACTAAAAATCACGAATTAATTTCGGAATCTAAGATTCCGAAATAATTCGGAACTTGAAAATCCGAAAATTAGGGATGTGAAATCTAATGGTTGGGGTGGCAAATCCAGCTCTCTAATTCTTCCCACCCATTCCAAATCAGACGGTATGGTTTTTCCGTTCTGATTTCTGAATCATATATATGTTGTTCTCCATTTGCTAGAGAGTATAGGATCGAGGGCAGAATCGAATCTGGTGGTCTCTGGCGCACCCGGATGAGGTTCACCTTCTCTCTCCAGCTGAGGCGACGTCTTTCGTGGCCGAGGATGGAGTCGACAATCGCCATTGAGGGTTTAGGGATCGAGGGTAGAGTCTGAATGGTCCCAGGCGCACAAGAGGGAGATGCGGGATCAGAAAGGGTACCATTGTACCAGCATCTAACCTGCAGGTGATTTGAGGTGAGCCTGCGCATGTGATTTGGAAGAAATTGGGGTTTGAAGATTAGTGTTAAATAGAGGTCTTATCTAATCAGGGTATAGATATATAACAAAGAGGATCTCTGTTCCATAATTTCTTTTATAGGGAAAATTTAAGTTGATTTAGGCAATGATTCATTAGTAATTTGATGAATACACGCTCGAGGTATATATATCTTCTGAAAATTATATCTATATACGTATATGCTCTATTGTTCCTGGGCTTTATTTATTTTTTGAATGTTGAATCTCATCCTTGAGTTAATTAAGGAGATGTATGATTCTACTTTTGGGCGACTGTTGTTTTCAGAGAAGGACCACTCATGCTTTGTAATGCAATGATCATTTTAATGTTGAATCTTATGATTAATATTTGAGGTTCCATGTACTTCCATTGTGGTTCTTTTTGTGATTTTTCTTTCCAATGATTATGCATTAATCCTTTGTATTTAGAAAAAGCAAAATACGAGGTTAGATAAGCAAGGAAGGACAAATTATGTAAGTGTGTTTAATGGTTTGGTTTGTATTAATTGAATGAGAAGGAGGAAAAGTTAGAACAGGATGCCAGAAATGGGAAACTTCGGCGGGTGAGAATTCCATGGGAAAGAGGTTGGTGGCTGACTTAGACTTGGTAAGAAAGGTGATGCGTGGCTTGGAGTAATGTTCATGTATGGAGGATGATTAATACAACTTTAACCATATTGTGACTCAAGCCTAACTATTCTTTTAACGTTTATTTTTACATCTCTGTCTTTGGAGGGTGTGGGTTGCGAAAGAAGACTTGGAAAATATCAGTCTTTAAATGTTCATATCTACCTCCTTATGAAGTTTTCGGTCTATATGTTGGTTTGCTGGCTAGAAGTGGGTGGCAATTCAAGATTATTGCAGTAGCGGTAATATGAGCTGCCACTCCAAGGTATCATTTGATGATGCAAGGCGTAGCTTCATAATATTGACATTGCAACACTCATTATGCAACAGTCATTACACAAGACTGTAAAAATGCAGCTTGGTACATATATAGGCTAGAGTGTGAAGCAACATTTGAGGAATGGACAATGTTGCATTCAGCTATTTGGTTAATTAAGTAATTTCCTTGGGTTGCTCAGGTGTCTTTTTATGGGTTTGGGATTTTCTATTGTAAGATTTGGGAATTGTACCTGCAATTGACAATTTGCTAATGAAATCATTCATTGCTATTTTACGTTTGGTGAATAGATTTTTGTTCTATCAAGTGCTTGATATTTGACTCTCAATGTCTTGCTTTAAATTGGACCTGGGCTGGTGTAAAATAGACATTGTCATTTTGGGGAAAGGGACAACTAAATGAGTAGGCAGGGCATAGATGAGTTTTTTTCAATTGCATTTGGCCATTTTTCTCGACTTTTGTGCAATTTGTTTATGTAGCTAAGGTGTAAGTGCTTAGTTGGATGAATAAATTGGAGTTTATGAGTTTCTTAGTGTTATGGTGTAAAATAAGTTTGATCTATATAAGTTCCATGATCTTATTAAGATTTTCGTACTAGAAAAAAAAAGCACTTTAATATAAATTAGTATTTTTAAAAGATTACAAATCAAATATTATTTATAGAATTCTTAAAATATTTGAAAATTTTGTTTATCTTATTTAGTTATTTAATTTTCATTACCAATTTTGTAAATTAAATTCAGTGTCGATGAAATTTTAACTATTATGCACAGACTGATTACACATAATTTCCCATTATTTAAAAAATTAATGTGAATTAATTTTTTTAATAATTTTACATTATTTTTTTAAATAACAAAGTATATGCAGATGACAAAGTATTTTAGAAAAAAAATGGCAAAAAACTCTTACATTTCTATGCTTATCCACTATTATGCTTATCTTTGTGGTATCATGCTTTAGATCATAACATAGAATTTCATTTTATCTTTGAATAATAAGTAAAAACATGACATAAAAAAAATGACATCTAAATATTAAAAATAATATAATTAAATATAAACCAGAATTAAAAAATGTGAGAAAAATATTACCTAAAAATGCATGTTGGTTACATATATTCTGAGCATACGAAGGTGTTAAAACAAAAGTATTATCATTAAAGAGATGCATACAAATTAATAAAATCCTTGAAAAAATTATATCTAAATTCAAAATGCCAAATAATGATTTTCCCAAAAAAAGTGCCTAAAAATGAAAAAAAAAAAAACATTCACATTCCTATAATCCTTTAAATATGCATAATGGCTCCATATTAATATAACCACAAAAGATGTTACAAAAAAATAAAGACAATTTACGAGTTACATACATTTAAGAAATTAAATTATAAGAATTTAAAAAAATACAAACACTTAACAGTAAAATTAATTCCCACTTTAAATTACCTAATAATATTACAACAATCTTTCATATTCTACACTCATATAACATAAACTCTCTATTATTACATAGAAAATTAAAAGTGTCTTAAATGCATATTGGCTGCATATTTTTATCACCGCAAAAGGTGTGCAAAAAGGAATTAATGGAATTTAGAAGTTACATGTAAATTAAGATATTAATTTAGAAGTTTATCAACAAAAAAAAATTAAAAGAAGTTAAAAAATTTGTAACCATCAAAATTGGTTTAGCCCTTTCAAAAAAAATTGGTTTAGAATCCTACATTAAAGTATTTATTCATGACACAAAGATAAAAAAAAAATTAAAGCAGTTTAGAAGTTACATGTAAATTAAGAGATTAATTTAGAATAAGTTAAAAATATTGTAACCTTCAAAATTGGATTAAAATCATACACCAAAGTATATAATCATGACACAAAAAATAATTAAATCAAAAAAAAAAACAATTCCACTCCTACAACTTCATTCTCATCTACTTACTATGTATATAACAAAAAAACATTCATCTAAACACACAAATTCTCACTCAAACATCTTTATCTTTGAAATGATTTCTCTACTTTTGGAATTGTTGCATTTGCCTCAGTCTAAAAAATAGATAACTTGGTTTGCAAAGTAAACATTGTTTACCGCCCCCAAAATGAGGCCTAAGGATAAAGCTCGCAAGCATAATTCATCAAACTATGGATCTACGGCCAACGACACAAATAAGTTTCGTACATATCAATTTTTTAATTCATTCCTTTTTCTTATCCAGTTTTTCCTATAAGTTAAACATTCCTGAATCCAACCTTTTTATATAGTGTCTAATTCTAACCTAGAATCAAACCGATCAACGTAAGGAACTTCTGCGAGAATTTAACAATCTAACATTTCTAATGGTAAAACAACTTTTATTTAAGTTATATTGTGTCGGTGTTTGGTTAACTAAATTCAGTTTATATATTCTCTAAAAATTATTTTTAATTTAAATATTTGTAAAAACATTGTACCAGAATAAAACACAACAGTGCGAATCTCCCATGTAAAGCGTCTGACACGAAGCAGAAATTCGCCAGTTCAGAGAAACCATGCCAAAGGCCAAGGAACTTCTGCAAGCACTCAACAATCTAACAAATGCCGGAGAAAAGGTGCACATACCAAGATTAACATTAACCTCATCGGATAGGAGAATTCCTTTCAAATTTCAAAGGAGACAATTCCCTATAGCACTCTCTTTTGCCATGAAAATAAACAAAAGTCAAGGACAATCTCTAAAGAGGGTGGGGTTATATTTGTCAAAACTGGTATTTTCACATGGCCAGTTATATGTAGCATTACCTAGAGTCACGCATCATAAAAGATTAAAAGTCCTCATTTGTGACGGTGATGGCAGTAGTTATAATAATACTTCAAATGTGGTTTATAAAGAAGTATTTCGCAATGTAATATGACAAAAAATGTGAAATATTACATTCTCAATTTTATCCTCAATGAAATAATTCCAATTGTAAAAAAAACACTTATTCTTAGCGCATCAATGTTACTTGAACTAGCTGAGATAAACTAATCAATAGACACAAAAATAATATTAATCTACCATTTAAAACAACAAATCAAAAGATAAAAACAAGACAACAACACAAAAAAAAAAACAAAGATTTAATAGAAAGAACATATTTAACAAAAAAAGCACCCAAAAACCCAAAAAATGAATATCCCCGTGCATCGCACGGGTAAAAAGTACTAGTATAGATATAGATAGATAGATAGATATAGATATATATTTTAAATAAGTTAATTAATATTTATATTTAAGACTTATTTTCGTAATATTTTAATCAATTTTCCTTTTTTAATTTTAAAATTACATTTTTATTTTAAAATTACATTTTTATTTTTTAATTTACAAAGAAAGTGAAGTATCATGTTAAAAATGCCTATTTGGTATCCTCTTAAGCTTTGTTCTCAAAGGTGTGATTAAATACATCTTTTTTCTTTCTAAAAAATAAAAGGATAGTAATTTTATTTTATAAATTCTATATAATAGTAACCACATCCACATCTGATTGAGATTGTACAAATGAAAAGACTTTTGTCCCATTATTAGAAACTTTGAAGTGTGATTTATATTAAATCTTTAAGGTTTTTAACTTTCTAACTTTTGTATAACTAAAACGATTTAATGTATAATATATAAAAAATAATTTGATGCTTATATCTTTATTTTTAAATATGTTAATTAATAGATATATAACTGATATGAAGTTTTAAGACTTATTTTATTTTTTCTTTTATTTTTATTTTTATTTTAAATTTATATTATTTATTTTTTGGTTAAATATGGTTTTTGTCTCCTAAAATAGTCAATTATTGAATTTGGTCCCCATTTAATTTTTTATTGATTTTAGTCCCTCTAAAATAGAGGATTATTAATTTTTGGTCCCTTCATCTATTTTTTATACAAAAATGCCTTCATGATATACAGGTCTAAAATCTATATGGACTTTTCTTTTTCCGAAAGCAAATACTTTCATTCATTTAGAAGAAATAAGTTGAGAAACAATCATTCTCAATTGGACAAAAAATGCAAAAAATTGACATAAAACATATATATGACACCCAAGGAAACAAAAAATCTTCACAATTGAACAAAGAAAGCAAAAAAAAATGGCTGTCACCTTACAAAACATACATGTTAAAAATTATCCAATGACAATTCAGATGTAAAATGGTGATATGAATGAATAATTGGGCCGCTAGAAACCAATTTGTCAGGTGTGGCTAGTCCCTTGAGGATGTTTACAAAAGCTTCTCATAGCCATATACTGAATTCTTCAATGATAGTTAAGAGGAAATGAAAATATCCGCACTAATGCATTATAGAGTGGATCTGCAACAACAATTGACCTCAGATAAAAAGATACAATTTAATTATGTGCTTCACAGGGCCTCAAACTCTCGTTTTTCCCCTGGTTTTTGTCTCCCCCTTTTCCTGTCTTTGGCCCCTGCTTTCTCTGTTTTCTTGCTGCTGCGCTTGAGTTGTGATTTGCCTCGGTGCCCTCTCGGTGGCCTTGGGGGCTGTTGTTGTTTTGGTGGCTGGTTCTGCCATCTCTTTTCTATCTTTACTGTGCTTCTGCTTTGTTGTTCTTTATTTTTCTTTGTTTTGTTTTTTCTTTGTTTTTTCTGCTTTTCTTGCTCTTAGTAGGTTCTGTGCGTTTTTCTTTGTTGTTTTTCCTTCTTGGGAGGGCTGTTCCCAAGCTACTGCTTCTGTCTTCTATTTATCAATTTAACCTTTCAAAAAAAAAAGATACAATTTAAGGAAAAGAAAGACTCAAAATTTGATCACTCAATACATACCTCTTGAATTGGTTTTGAACCAAGAAGAATAGATAGAAAAAAGTAAATCATACAAAAATGAAACATTAAAAATATCAAGGTTTCAACCAAATTCAAGGGATTGTTCATGAAATCCTGACATCTTACATCCTTACAAAAAATCTAAAGAAAAAAATAAAGAACAAAACAGAACATAAATATTAAGTGGAAACCTCTTTGATGTTTTGTGCAGGGATTTACAAAACTTGAAACCTAAAACATAAGCTAGTTGAGTTCTGATATGCAGTCACTGCTGGAAGTCATGGATAGTTTAAACAACTCTAAAGCTCAAAATGTGGATGAGGTTGAAAAGATGCAGACAAATCAAACAGATGAAGAGTATTTATACATGGAGAATAAACCATGAAGAATGTAAAAAGTTTCAACAATTCTCTTCCTCAATCTAATTATTGAATATTTTTCATTTTAGAATAAATTGAAATTATGAAAGGAGTTTTGGAAAATGAAAAGTCATAAATCATTAAATTAGAAAAGTTGGAACAATTAGAATAGTGAAAGATCAATACATTATTAAGTCATAAAGTGTTCTCAAAGCATAGAAGAAACGGACAGAAGATGAGAGGTTGCAATGGAATGGACGGCTGTGATTGCATCTTTAGAAAATAATTTATATTTTTTACTTAAATACCCATGTATCCAATTAGATTATAGTGTAATAATTATTGAATGACAAATTTGCCCTCAAGATTGCAAAAATTTCTCCTTTATAGATAGATAGATAGATAGATAGATAGATAGATATATAGATATATGTTATAGATTGTTTAAAAATGAAAAAAATTATAAAATCCAAAGATAAAAATAATTAATCATGAATAAGTGAAAATAGGAAAATGAGTGATATGATTAATAAATGATATGATAAGAAATATAAAGAGAAATAGAAAAAATTGCATTTTAAATTCACATACAAAGAGTAAGTGTCATCTATTGCAAAAGTAATATATGAATAAATCACAATTATCGTACAACAATCGACAGAAATACTTAATTTTATGATATTATTGATCATTGTCTAGGACAACCAAGTGTTTGGTTAGAAAAGGTTGGTTTCAAGCATGCAGAAATTAAAAGAAAACAAATTAATTAACAAGGAGAAACACATAAAATGAAGGGTAGCTACCTAAGGGGATGGAATGTATCACGGTCTGCTACAGTCTGCTGCATCCTAATTAATCCTAACACCGACATCGATCAAATTAAGGTGAGTTAAGAGTGACCTTCCTATCTGCACTGGATCATCTATCGGTTCCATTAAATTAACCTTTTCACTAAGAGCGAATTAATCACTACCAGTGACCAGTCTGAAAGATAGAATAAAAATAAAGAGAAAGTACAGATCAGTGATGATACTAAATATATGAAACAACAAAACTGAGTCACATCACCAATTACATCATAATCTTAAGCAAGTTGTTTAGCCAAAATCATAAACATGAAAAACATAAACATCCTAATCATAATTAACATTCCAAATAAAAAGGGAAGAGATCATGAACCAATTATTGAAGAGACGGACC
Source organism: Lotus japonicus (assembly GCF_012489685.1). Lineage (NCBI taxonomy): Eukaryota > Viridiplantae > Streptophyta > Magnoliopsida > Fabales > Fabaceae > Lotus > Lotus japonicus. Next base: position 77,813,794 of record NC_080041.1, read on the forward strand.
CAAAACACCAAATGAAAAACATCGAAGACCAACAAGAGATTTAAACACCACTTATTTACCTAAAGTCATAAAGTTTTGGGTAAAGATGTCATGTCCAAATATTTTGGTGGTATTCTACGTTGGTCCATGGGCTCCCTTACCTTCCCAACAAGTCACAAGTGTGAATAGCTTCTACTGAGGGGGAACATAGTAATGTGGTGATGATTGACTCACACTTAAGGGGGAGAATGTGTTGAGCATTAAAGTGTGAGTTTGGAGGTCCCACATTAGTTAAGAATAAGTGAGGTGAAAATTTTATAAGAAATATGAATCGTAAAACCAATGCCTTAAGATTTTGGGTTAAGACATGATGTCTGGTTCTCATTGGTGATTTGGGCTCCCCTATGTCCCAAACACCTCTATCTCCCCAACAACTACATAAGGGACCTTCTCTGCATTCAATATGCCTATGAGGTGTTCGTCCTTGTTCCCCTATCTCCATGACACTCCAATGTCCATTAAGTCTAAGGACCAAGTTATTTGACTTAGGAGCCCCCCCATATATTTATAAAATTTTTTTGGGCCTTATCTAAACGTTATTTCACATTTTTGGCGTAATCGTGAATGTGCCAAACATTACCATAGATAAGATCGAGCATCGATGTTTGAGATCGAGCACCGAAGTTTGAGATCGACCCGATGGACATCGACTTTGAGCTTTGAGTGACGATCTGGTTGAGCAACTGTTGGTAGAAAGGGAGCACGTGTGATTTGTCAAACGAGCAAAACCGACTCAACAAGTTACACTCTGCCCTCAACAACTTCGCCACTTCAATATCATCACACTTTGATCAAGTACTTGCTTTTGTCGATCAAACAAAGTCTCCAACTTCCATTGAAGCTCCCTTCAGGTGGGTGGAGACGGAGGTGTCGAAAGAAGCTATTTGACGAGGAAAGTGAATGATCATAGGTGTTGGAGAAGGAGGGTGCGTGTGCAGGTGGTGGTGCCATTTGGGTCAATGCAGTTGGTTGCGATTGATCGATAATGGAGAAGATGAGGCAATAGGAGAAACATGATTGAGAATGAGAATGAGAGATGGTTACGAACTCACAATGTCTAATAGTGTTAACCCCAATTAATTTTGATGGAAAAATGAGTTTAAATTTATTAATGACATGTTACTCTATAATTGGTGGAATAGAGGTTGTTGATAGAGAGATGAAACATACGATTTTAATCCGCAGGACAACCTCCTTTGGATTTTGTGGATTATTTTTTTATTCATTTTTTCAAAGTATCTTCAAAGTTGACGGCAGCTATGAGACTAATCCCGTTGAGGCTAAAAAAATGAGTGAAACAATGATAGCTAAAACAATATAATTCACTAAGCACGACCAAAGGGCATCATGAGACCCAAAATATCACTTAAACGATAATTGGTAAAAATAAAAAGACAAAACAAAACGCTAGCGTGAGAGCTAGGCATGAAACATGCGGCTAGTGGAGAAGCTCGAATGAATAAATATAGTTTTCAAAATTAAGATAAACTGAAAAAAGAAAGGTATTGCGGCTGTATGCCCACCATAATGTCTTATAATTTTATTTTAGAGTTTAATATATATGTATGCGTGTGAATTTTTTTTACATAATTATCTGTTTAGAATTCATCACTAACCAAATGAGATGAGAGGTAGTGTTTTAATGTTCGATTTTTAATATCTTGTGAATAAAAAAAAGTTATTGATGATTCTCTAACTATTTAGTGTGCTGACAATAAAATAAGAAATTAGTTTCACGTCTATCTGTTAAAAGAATACTTTATTAACACCGAAAATTTATAATCATTAATTTATCATGTCCCAATTAAATTTGAATCTAAACATATTTAAATTGAAAAATAAAGAGATGTAATTGAATGCACGTTTAAAACTTAACATCACCCGAGCATATAAACTAGTAAATCATTTGTTTTATTTCATTGATTAAATCCGACCACAACATTTATTAATGGATTCAATAATTGTCTAAAAATTGAAAACAATTTGAACCTTTGAGAGGTTTGGATGTTGGTGCTAGAGTTGTGGCTGAGGGGCAGAGGCGTATCTAGGGAGGGGCTGACAGGGGCCATTGTCCCCCAATAATTTTGAATTTGTCATTGCTTATGGGTATCTTTCCGAGTTAGAAAAAATGAATTTTCCATTCCAACTGAGACATTATCATTTAAATGTTTACCGAGATCCTAATTTAGGAAAATTTTCCAGTTTATCTGAGTTTTACCAGAAGTTAGTTGAAACTGGAAAAGCAACAATATTTTCACTTGTTGATAGATTGATACATCTTGTTTTGACACTCCCTGTTTCAACAGCATCTACAGAGCGATCTTTTTCTGCAATGAAAGTTGTTAAGACTCGGCTTCGCAACAAAATTAAAGATGATCTGATCTTCTCATAAATTTATTAGTTGTATATATCGAGAGAGAAATTGTTAAAAAAAGTATATGTTGATACAATAATAGATAAATTTAGTATTATGAAAGAATGAAGTATTGTATTTAAATAATTTTTTATTATTTAAAGTTTATATACTATTCAATGAAGATTTTTTTAGTCTTATATTTCGCCCCCCCCACAAGAAAATTTTGGATACGCCCCTACTGAGGGGTAACAACCGAGGGAGACGACGGTGTCGAAAATAATGATGAGGAATCCTCTCATTGTAGTATTGAACTCTGCATTTTTTTGTTTCTAAAGTTGTTGGTATCATTTCAATTGCGCTTGTTCGTTACTCCATAGCAACTAGCAAGAAACTTTCTAGGACTTCCTGCCGTCACCATTCCGGTAGAGTTATATTCAAATTTTCTCAGTTATACAAAATGTTAATTTACACAATACTTTAGATGCTATTTGTATGCTATTTACATTTGTGTTTCACATTTCACATTCACAAATTGGTTATGATAAACTGGGTTTGCCTATTGGTCTTCAGTTTATGAGAAGGCCTTGGTCTAAAGCAACATTGATCCACTTGGCATATACAGTGCTCGAAAAATTCCTCCCTTATAGTTATACAATAGCTACTTCTACATTGTTGATCAATTTTTATTATCAATCAAAAAAATTTCATTTAATTATGCTTTTGGTCTCCTATTTTTACTATTATCCGATTTTGGTTTCCATACTTTCGATTGTGCTAATTCAGTTCCCAAATTTCTCCAATATTATAACTAGTGACTTTGCGAAGTTTGTAACAAGTTGTGGTATATTTGTGATATAAGGCTATCTGCAGACTGAGTACAGAAAGCCAGAGATTTATTATGATCTATTAAGAAGATAAAAGGGAGAATAGTAGAAAAACCATATTGTTTCTAGCTAAAAGAAAGCATTGTCATTTGTCTGAGAACATGACAGAAAGCGTTTTTTTTTGCTGATGTGAATTTTTTTAAAATTTTAACTTCTATGATTGATAATTAAAAAAATAGAAATCAGTAGTTAATATTTATAAAATTGAAAACTCACTTTAGATACATCAAATTCATTCTCTTCCACAGATTCACTTCACAACTCCAGATCAAAACCAATTCCAAATATGCTAAATCAAAACCCACATATTCCAAATATAAGAATCACTCTCGCCGCTGCATTTGTAATGCCCCAATTTCTAAATCAGGGATCAGATTAGTAACCCAATAAGTTTGTGGACTAACTCTGTAACGCCCCGATTTTCACGAGGGTCACTTTAGTAACCTTTTCCGAAATGTGGGTCAATTTTGCCGAATTAAAAATAAACTGACAACTGAAGAAGTAAATGGACTGGATAATTCCATTTTATTAATAAAATCTTGATTACAAGTGTTTCCTTCAATTTGAAAGACATAAGGGTAAACTAATGCTCGACCCCTCCTGAGCCAACACAAGAAGAAGGTCTCTAGGTTAGGTTCGAATGCCACAAGAAAACTCGGCTCATCCCCCAAATACTAACCCAAAATCATAATACCATTAAGACATATACATAGTTCTACGTCTGACATCCGCCTGTACCTTGAACACTTCCTCAATCAAATAGTACTTTCTAGGCGCGGTCTATCATTCTCTGGCGTTAAGCGCCCATGCAGCACACAGTCAAATAAGCAAGGGTCAACTCCCAAACAACACATATAACATGTAACAGGATTGACATAACATCACAGTAATAAGGTCATCAATTCTAATACATCATTTGGAATCTCATGCTCATGTTATATAGGTAAACAACTAGCATATAGAGTAATAAACCCAAAAGCATAAACAAGTCCACCTAGAATCCAGTTAGACTACATGCTCATGCATATGCTAATTTTAATGCCAGTAACGACTTATAGGAAGGCGAGACAAAATACAACTCCACAATTGGGGTTAGTCTACACTAACGCACCGTCGTCGAATCACTCGCACGACTCCACAATTGAGGTTAATCTTAATAACACACTGTCGCTTTTATTTTGCCACTTCTTCGGATATGTCGTTATGCCCTGACAGAATTTCATATCATGGTTCAACCTAACCGGTTCCGAACCACAACAAAACATGCATAATGCCATGTGGTTAGTCAACACAACATCGGAACTGTTTCCTCACAATCCGATCTTAAAAATAACTCCTTATTGAGTATTTGATTGCCCACTGGCAAAGGCATCTCTTGCCAACGCTCGTATCTCAAACTTTAAAAGTATCAATTCGCCAAAGCATAATACATGATTTCAAGTTTAATACGCATATTTCAATACTTGCATCATGAAGTTTAAACAAACAACATCATATAAACAAGCATCATATAGCACAATCACATGTAGACAAGTCTAGACCGAGTGCCCTTACCTTAACCACTTTCTTTCCTAAGTTGCGACTTCGATCCAATCAAATCATCGCTCCTCGTACCGTCTAGTTTTACTTCCATTCTTTAGCTCCGATACGAACGCAATCTCGCACTTTGTATCCTTATAAAATTCATCGCTTTAAAAATTGCTAAGCTTCAAGATCTTAGCTTTTGCTCCAAAACTCAAGGATCTTCCCACACTCAAAACCAAAAAAGAAATTTTCCCAAAATCTTCTCACGCAAATAGCTATTACCATTGTGATGAATCAATAGCTTTTATGTGTGTCTTTGAAGCCTTCATGTTGCTTCCTTTTATACTAAAAATTCTGATCTCTAAATTGGCCACCTCATGCTCTAGTCTCCATAGCTTGGCCAGCAAATATTCTGTTCAATCTCCACGTTAGTTTCTATTTCCCTTGTCATGCTTCCTATAAGATTTTGTTTCTCTCCAATCAGTGTAAGTTTTTATAATCCTTGTCATGCTTTCCATACACACCTCAAGCTTCATTCCTTTGTTTCATTTCTGGCATGTTTTTCTCTTCTTTTTATTTCGTGTTTCCTTACCGTTACTGGCCATGGATTTGGCTTAAAGAATATATATTGAAGTGATAATATAAGTATAGACTTATTTTGGGTAGTGTAAAATTTAACTCATAGAGCTATAGAAAAAATATTGGAAAAAGGAATCATTATCCTAAAAATTATCAAGAACTCTATGGTATAATTTAAGATCACTTTAATCAAATTTAAATGATCAAGGAATAAAGTGTTTACAAAATATATATATATATTTTTTTCGAAAGCAAAATATAATATATGATAAAAGAGAGGAAAACAAGACAGTAGCCACCCCATGAAGAGGAGAAGCTACTCGCCCTCTTCAAAAACAGCAGAGGGAGCAGAGCAACAGCTCTATCAAAAAATCACAAACGCCCTATACAACACCTACCAAAAAACACACCCTCCCCTGTACAACAGAAAGCCCACCAAAACAAACCAAACAACCCTAAAGAGAAAACCCCCCACAAAACCCCAAGGCCAAAGCAACCAAACAGTGAAGTCGAGCAACAACCGCAACCAGAAAGACCAACCCAAACAAAGCTCAACGCGTCGAAATCTGAGCCGCAATCTGGTTTAAGGCAACGGTATCAGAACAAGAGTACTCTAAGCCCAACCGTTTCCCCATCAGAAGAGCACTCCTTGCTCTAGTCAAAATGCCTCGAGGAGCTGAGAATTCCGGTGGCAAGAGCATCAACTGACGGCCTTCAGAAGGGTCCTCTGCTAGCGGGCAAGAGGAAGGTGAGCCCTTGTGACTGCTCACCTCTTTGACTCTGCTCTCATTCTTCCTGGGCCGACCTCGACGGCAAACATCCTTCCCTTCAGGGACTCTACCGACAATACCACCAGCTAACCGAGCTCTGCGACCCAGTATCCTAGGGCGCCCGCGTCTCCTAGGCAGGAGCACCTCCTGCCCATGACTAGCCTCAACCTCCGCCTCCCCAAGATTAACTCCCTCTCCAAACTCTCCAACCTCGCTAACCCCTACAGAAGAAAGAAGCTGCAGAGGCGAGGAAGGCAGCACCTCATCCAAGCCAAGAGACCCAACACCAATTTCAGGGAAAAGAAATTCAACAGGGATTCTTTCCCCCAAAAAGCAGCCACGATCCAGCCCCCTCAGCTCTTCAAAAGGAGAGGTAACAGACAAACGACACTTACCTACAAGAGCCTCCCTCCAAGATTTATGTCCACGAACGCTAGCCTTGAAAGGATCAGCCACCGACGCCGGTGAATCCTTGCCGCTACATCCCTGAGAAACAGAGCTTCTCGACTTGTCCCTTGGGAACTTCGCCGGTGCCACCGAAAGCGCAGCTCCACCCACCCTAAGGCCGTCAAGAACGTTGACTGCAGAATAGGCTTGCTCCTCAGAGAAGAAGCGAACGAATCCAAAACGAAATCGCCGCCCAAACTTGCGATTCCGCTGAATGAACACGTTCGAAATCTTTCCGAACAGAGCGAACAAGCCTCGAATATGATGGTACCCAATCGCCTCCTCAATGCCATCCACGAAGAGGGTAGAGACGCTCCGCCGCGCTCCGCCGTCTCACTGGATAGACCCGTCCACCTCTGGTCCTACTTTCCCTGTCGTTGCTCCCTCCGCATACGAAATCAGAGTCGAGTCACCAAGAGCACCCTCTTGCTCGTCTTCTTTCGTCGCCTCTCCTTCTTCCGCCGCGCCTTGCTCGCCAACGCCTCCAGCCGCCGACAAGTCTATTTGGGTTAGAGAAACCCTAGCAGAAAGAAGGTTCATAACCTCTTCTAATTTGTATTTTTCTAGCAGAGCTAAATATATATATATATATATATATATATATGAATAAGCAATTTCTTAGTCGGGTGAGTTATTACTTATCATCTTTTTCTATATTTTTAACTTTAATTTTTTTTTCTTTTTCTTTTCATTCAGAAAAATATATAATAATATTATTAATAATACAATCATTTATATAAACACACAAGGTATAAAGAACACATTAACTTAAGCTTAATAGTGTTTATCGCTCTTAAGCCGATAAATAAGTAATTAAACGCTTAATTTATTTGGGTCTTACGAACTCGGGAATTTTTTTTTTTCTTTTTCAAAAGGTGATGTGATTTTCGAAAACAAAAGGCTCATCATCACCCAAGCAATGGTTCGAGGTGTTCCCGGGTAAGCTATTCTGGCACAATGCCAGATCAAAAGCCATTCTTTCCTTATACAGAACAACCCAAGTTCTTACATGAATTCAAATGAGTTTTTGATATTATTTTCAAAAACTTTTTCCAAAATCAATCAATTATTTTAATTTCCAAAATCAATTGTGTCATCGCGAATAGTAATAATACCCAAATATTTAATTAATAAACCGCTCGCGAAAATCAAATAAATTATCTGGCGTACAATGAATAAAATTAACGGTCATAAAATACGAAATCTATCTAAATAAAGATTCCACTTTTCCAAGTCTTCCGTCTTTGCCACCTCAAGTTTCTCATTTGCTCAACCGCATTGCTACGTCGAAGTCCATCAATCTCCTTGTTGTCAAGAAAGTCAAACTTCACAACTTGACGACTCATTGTCTAAAGCGTTATGCGCCCAAGTAGCAAATACCAAACATAAAGGGTTAAATTCGAAACAAACACAACAAGAAGAATAACCGAATCATGGATTTAAAATTTCAATTAGATAACAACGACAATAACAACTAAAGTTAAATTTAAGATAAGATAAGTTGGTCTCATTTCAACATAACAACAATTTATGGCAGATAAATGGTTTTTCATAATAGCATACCACCATCATTTCAAAATCGAGTAGGGTTAGTCCTACCATGTTCTACATGCTTCTACCAAGATGGATCCATAAAAAAGCCTCTCAAGGCTAAACGACTTCGTCGTCGATAATTCAAAACACCTCAAAAGATGGGCCAACCACATGGGACCATTACCATCACGTCGCCACTTCCAATCAACCCTAAATGCTCAAGTTAGCCAACAACAATTTCTTGACCGATGGCCACATAATTCAACACCAATTCGTTCCATGCTTCAATATACAAAATTAATCCTTTTTATCTATTTTCCGAATACAATAACATCTCCAAATTCTCCCAACAATGCTTCACAAACATAAGCATGATATTCATACAAAAAAGCAACTTAACAAGAAAAATAATAAAATCACAATACAACGCCTCAAAACACTTTCACTTTCGTATCATGCAAGGAAATAAAAATCACACGGACGCACGCACTAGACAAGAAGTCACCCTTACATCCGTAAGTAATAGTGCATATGACGAAACCTAGACAAGGAACAATATTCATCATTAGCAGGTGTTCAAAACAAGAAAACTATCCCCCTCTATCCCTATGCAAACCTGCGGCAAAAGAGAAGAAAAGAGAGAAAAAAAAATGTTGTTTTCAAAATCGTTTTCTTTTCCCCAAAACCTTAATGAACCCAACTCCAACATGACAAATGGTTTTTTTTTTCAAAACTTGGATTCTTTTAAACTTTTGAATCAAAATAGAAGAAAGATTATGGTCCCCAAGGTTTTTCAAAAAAAAAAATTTAAAAGAGGAGACGCATATCGTAGTATATTCTAAGGAAGAAGAAGTATTGACGATGAACAAACCTTCACGAACGAAGGAAGGAAAAATAACTCTTTATCAACAAAAGAAGGGAAGAGGTTAAGCCAAAAGAGAGCAAGGGCACTTGAGTTTCATGTTCTCAAGTGTGTTGTTCAGGTGAAGGAGGCAGCTTCTAGGGTTTTTGGGTTTTCTGCTTACTATAGAGTCATATTATAAGAGAGGCTATCACTCCAACCTTCAGGCCACCAAAATTTCGGCCATAACCACCAAATAAGGGAGGAAATATTCTGAATTCAACCTCTTTTGCTTCTTCCCTAAGTCATGGTTCAATAACTTCCCCTTTTTAAAATTTTAAATAGAATCCCAACAAATTTTCTTTCTGAAAATTCCTAAAATAACAATTTTAAATCTTCATCATATAAAAACTGATCAACAATCAAATTTATGAGATTACTCCTAATTTAAAAGCTTCTCAAAAAATTTGAACCCAATATAACTTAGTTTTCTTTCTTAACAAGCAATTCTAAGTTTAATTGATTAATTAAAATAAAAATTACCAAAATTCTGAAATTTAATATTTTATTACTTCAAACACCACGAACACGTGATGTAATAGTGTTACTTACTTCTGGAACTCTCATTCTCTACGGGCAGGACCACCACTGCTACCATGGGCCGTCACTTCTCGACCAACCACTCTCCCTCCTCCCGCCGTCACCGGAGCCACCGCGGCATCTCTCCGCCGCCGCAAGAGAAGCATCGGCCTTTGAGTCGCGGGTCGGACCGTTCGGGTTCTGGTTCGCCGGATCCTCCTCCTCGCTCCCCCTCTCCACGAACGAAGCGCTTGAAGAGAGCTCAACCTGAACGTGAGCGCGAGAGGAGTAGAGGGAGGGGTTCGGAAAGGGAAGGTGTTGAGCGGAAGGAGAGGAAGAGGGTGGAGAACGACGGTGAGGGTGACGGCGGAGAACGTGACCGCGAAGGTGAGAGGAGTAGAGGGAGGGGTTCGGAGAGGGAAGCTGTTAGGAGGAGGGAGAGGAAGAGGACGGAGAATGACGAGGAGGAGGGTCACGGCGGAGAAAAAAGCAGCAGGTCGTCAAGGTCGAGGCACGAGAGGTCGCCGGAGCGCCACCACAATGGAAGGAACAGGCACAAGTCTCAGTCGCCACAGCGTCATGACTCCGCCGGGAACTCAAAGCCTCGTGATGAGCATACAAATTCAAGAGGTGCTGAACAGATGAATGACGATGATTCTATCATGAAGATGAAGGCTGCTGAGGAGGCTCTGAAAGAAAAACAGAAGGCTCAACAAGGAGAGGTTGCAATGATTGCTAACTTGGCTGATCCTGGCTATGCACTTGAACTATCAACTGCAGTTCCTTCTGTTGGATTGAATTGCAGGGACTCAATGGGTACCGAATTCGAAACCATTGAGGGAAGGATAACATCTATGCTTTCGCAGCTACAATCTGAGTGTGGCATCCTTCACAGAATGGTCTACAAGAACAAGAACCAGCACCGGCGCTGTGGCTATTTCCAGCGTCTCTTGAAGGTGAGAAGGGATATGAGGCTTCTGCAATCTGCAAACTTGGAGGAGCTTGTTACATCATGTTTCCTTGTGATCAAAGGAGAGAGACCAAAACAGAAGGTTCATCTTTTAGAGAGCTTGAAAAGGAGAAAATGCGATGGTGAAAAGCATAATTTTTTGGAGCGCCTTTTAGGAGCTGCACGATTACTGTCAGAGATGGCTGAACCAATACTGAAGGCTGCAATTGAAATATCTGTATTGTTTGCTCGATCCTTTTTTATGGGATTTTCTGTAACAGTTATGGCCTTGCTTGCGCGTATTCGAGTTTTGGTTCAACAAATCTTACTTGATGTTGTTTCATTGTTCAACATGGTTTCTTCCCTGTCCAGAAAGAAGCAATCAATAAAAATATCTCATGAGAGAGTAGAGGTTTTTAGAGAGTTCTACCCAATAAGGGCTGATTTTGTGACATTAAAGTGTGTATGGGAATCAGATAAATTTATATTACTTGAGACAAAGCATAAGTGGGAGAGTGAAAATCAAAGTGAGGACTCTGGTGGAAATTTCTCTTTTCAAGCATCAGGTGTGAACTATACTAGTATCAAGTCTATTCTTGGAGATGATCAACTTGTCACTCAGAGAGTTGAAACAGACCCTACTGCCAGATAAGATGTCAAGGACATGAATACTAATTTGTTGACAGGCTCATCATAGATTGATTATGGCAATGAGACTTTATGTAGTAAGGAATGTTTTACTGCTTTGGATGGGTAGTTGTCGGTTGGGTCGAGGAGCACTTTGTCTTGTTGTAATTCTTGCTCTGATTTTTAGTTCTCCTTGGAGGGTCACTTTTGATTTTGGTGATTAGGTACTATTTTTCCTTGTCCAGGTTTTCTCAAGGAGGTTTTATCTTGAAGAGGTTTTAATGAGACTTTTTCCTGAAATCTCCCTTCAAGGTGGGGGTCAGGTAGTATTAGCTTTAGTGGGTTTTCTTCAGTTGTATATTTCGTTGCTTGTTACTTTTCTTTCATCATCTTCTTCTTTGTATTGGGTTGAAGTACCCTTATACTTCTCTTCAATATATTCTTTCGCTTATAAGAAAAAATGTAGTAAGGAATGTGGAGAAAATGATGGTCGTTTGGAGAATCTTCACAAGAGGGTGGCTTACATGAATTATCACGTCGCCACTCTGGTTTAAAGAAGGTCGCATTTGCGTCAATAAAGAATCCTACATCAGCTCCACAAAATGCACAAAGTATTCCTGTGTTTACTAGCAATGTCAAGGCATTTCATTTAATGGGAAATCAAAGTGATCAAACAAAAGATGACACAAGGGATTCACTTGCAAATGTACTTGCTAATATAAATGAAAAGGATAGTTTTTTTAAAACACTGATATTTTTTAATGCAAGCATATTGGGAATTTCTTGGTTCTTCTTACTGCACTAATTTAACGGTGGGATTAGGTAGTGTAGTTAATCTTTTGGTGATAGCTTTATCGCAAGAAAATTTGATTTAATACATGTAAAACTTTACTGACTTCTGATGAACTTAGTAAACTTGATTTTGGCTTAAAAAAAATTATAATCATCCTCAGATGATTTTATAATATTTTTTTGCAACACATCTTTTAATTTTCAAAAATATCTCCAAGATACAGTTTCTAAATTATCCTATTTTAACATTTAGTTAAAATGAGATTTAATTGCACATTTGGTCCCCCAACTTTGCCCTTCATGCGAAAAGCGTCCCTCAATTTTGAAATTAGAAAAATCCGTTCTTTTAGGGGACGATTTTCGCAGGAAGGGCAAAGTTGCGAGACCAAATGTGCAATTAAGCCTTAAAATAAATACAAATCAGTCAAGGATTCATTTATTTTTACTAAAAATAATTATTTTTTTCATAATATTCAGATGTTCAACTATTTTTATTTAAGGTTACCATCTTTTCCTTAATTTTCAAAAGATTTGGTTAAGATTTACGTAAAGGGGTTGTTTAAATAACCCATGCTAAAAATTGGGTTAATTCACCAATCATCCAAGTGTACCAAACATGTTATAACATGTGTTTTATATTATCCACCTCACTTAATTAAACTCTTTTATTTTACATTTTCATAATATTTAATTTATTAGATAATTTAATCACAGAATAAACATATAGATAATAGCACATCACTCCTTTTGTAAAAATACCCAAAGAATCCCTAATCATATTTTGTTCCACGCTTATCTCTGAGCGCTTTCTCCAGGATAAAAAATACCCAATTTTCATTGATATCGAATTGTTTGCTTTCGTATGCAAACAACACACATACTAATTAGAAAACACAGTATAATAAGATCCTATCAATCCTAAATCAAACAACATAAAATAGAAGTATTGGTAATCAATCGGTGAGGCTTTCGAGAGGTTGTTCATCCTTGCATAAGATCTGACAACAAACATGCCCTTGCTTCCTAAATCATCAATGGTACCTATGCTACCTTGAAGCCATGAATACAAGGTGGGTCGCCTATATATGAGGTTGTAGCAGGAGAGGAGGCTTAGAGGAGATGAGCATGGAAGAAAATAAGATTAGGGATTCTTTAGGTATTTTATTTTACAAAAGGAGTGATATGCTATTATATAAAATTATAGGTTTATTCTGTAATTATATTATATAATAAAATTAAAAATTACGAAAATGTAAAATAAAAGAGTTTGATTAAGTGAGGTGGATAATATAAAATACATGTTATAACATGATTGGTACACTTAGACAATGGGTGATTTAACCCAATTTTTGGCATGAGTTATTTAGACAACCCCTTGTGGAAAATATCTTTTGTAAATGCAAAATAAATCTACTAGCAGTCTAGCACACTCTATCTCTCTCCTAGTCACTATTCATGAAAATTCCAGCATTTATAGAACTATTTTAATTTCTTTTTATTTTTATAGCTTATTTACTTAATTTAATAATTTACCTGAGCCTATTTTTATTTAATATTCATTTCTGCTGTTTAATAACAACTGTGTAACTTCAAAATAATTCCTATGCTACACAACCATAGCTTAGATAAAAAAATAACAACAATAATAATAATAGCTCATGAAAAATTTCTCACATTTCTATGCACCATGCAATTTGACCATTCTCTCATTTTCAACAAACAGTCAATCATTCGACAACAACCCATTAATGATAGTACAGTCAAACAGACAACAGTCAAAATCAAACAAGTCATATATTATTATAGTAATAATAATAATATAATTATTTCATAATATAATTATTTGATAAGTTGAGGGTCTTACCGCATTCACCAATCGCCACCATATCCACCGCTTGCATACCCTTTCTTCTTCGCATCTCAAGGATTCGAGGAACCCCAAATCCAAATAGCATTTCTATATTTTCGATTGTGCTAATTCGGTTCCCAAATTTCTCCAATATTATAAGTAGTGATTTTGCAAAGTTCTTAACAAGTTGACGTATATTTGTGATATCAGGCTACATGACAGAGTACAGAAGGCCGGAGATTTATTTTGATCAATTAAAAAGATATCAGGCTATCTGCATGTCCGATAAAAGGCCAGAGACATATTCGGATTTATTTTCTTTTGGGGGTCTAATATTATATTTGTTGCAAAACATGATGCCTTTGGTGGCAACATTTGTTTTCTGCCCTCATGATTTCATTCCATTGGTTCCCACATTAGCCTTTATTACCCAAAATTACCTACGAAGAGTATAGAAAAATTATCATATACAATTCAAACTTATATAATTTCATTACACAATTGAGAACAAATATCACTAGCCATGGTACAACATAATACTCCTTGTTTATCTTTATTTTCCCTTAACATAACATTTCCTGCCTGATTACAATCCAAAGTTAAATCAACAAAACAAACTAACACAACAATTAGGAATAATCTTTTTGAAAAAACCACAAATATGAATCATAGATTGTTCAAGCTTCTTCTCCTCATGCTTTTCTAGCCAGCAATACGGTAACATTGACAAATTTGGTTTTCTCCTTAGACATCCTATCAGCCAAGATTTCTTGGTAGCGATTAAATACCTTTTCAATGATATCTTCACCAAAGTGATTAACCAGCAAAGGTTCAGCCACAGCCCTCATGCATTGAGCAACATTGTATCCACCATTATCACTCAGTGATTCATTCATTCCTGATTCAAATTCTAAGGCATTCCATTCATCCAGAGCGTTCCAATTCACTTCTGACACCTCCAAGCGATTAATGGCGAATGATCCTTCTTTAAGAACTTCCAATTTCACTTCTAATTGAGATGGAGTATATTGAGGGATGTTGAAAGTAGTCACTTGGTCTTCCTTTATAATTCCCTATAGCATATAAAAATGTGATTCAGATTAATCTTGTCAAATTTATTTATATATTAACAGGTATATACTACCAGCTAGTTTGTTTAGTACTAGTGCACATAGGTCGGTTTGGATCGATTCTCAAATCCGAATCTGAACCAATTAATAGTGTTAGGGTTGGTTTGGCTTGAATTTCAAGGTTTTTTTTTTTCGAAATCGAATATGAACCGAACCGATTAATTATCAAATTGTTTCAGATCAGGGGTGTCAAGCAACCAATTATCTCAAAAGCTTAAGCAGTTGATCGAGTAAGAGCCACATGAATGTTTTTATATATATTATTTCTCTAACAGACCCCCTCACGCAAGAGCCCTTTGGGCTTGAAGCGTGGATAAATGCACAGCTCACTTACCGTGTGCATAAATTTAACTTTTTATTAGAAGAATTGGAGGCGGACCGCCTGGTGATAGAAACTCCGATACCATGTCAAGTAACCAATTATCCCCAAAACTTAAGTTGTTGGGTAAGAGTTACATGAATGGTTTTATACTATTTCTTTAACACTAGGTTGTGAATAAAAATAAAAATAAAACTGAAATTCATAAAAACTTTTAAAAATGCAAAACTTGACTGTAGTGACGTTGGAACCAACAATTGTACTGTTCCAATTATTTGGGATCTACCTGCATGACCATATCATTAAGAGCTGTAGCCATAAGTTCCCAAATGTAGCAACACTCTTTGCTACATGGATTGTCACTCCTTCTTCCCACGAATGTTAGGACCATTTGACCCCCTTCAACTACTTCCTCGACACGACACTTGAGAAAAACAGAGAAATCTCTTTGGAACTGCTTGTAATAAGCCTTTACAACATTTGAGGGGCTTGTGCTGGATATGTAAATATTGCCCTTATTGTTGTCTACTGCATCGGGAACCTAATTCATAGAACATAAACTATTTACATTCAATTCTATTACTAATTGTGAATTTCGGAGATAAATCTTATGAAAAATGTGCTCTTTTAGGATAATAGTTGAAATAAATTGTAATCGTTAGATATAATATTGACTAATTAAGATTAATATACTAAGTCAAAGTCATAAGAAATTTTTAAGTGATCATGTGACCATTAATTAACTTTTAACAATGATATTAATCATAATTAGATCTAAGGGTCATTATTTATTGAGTAAAATACACTTACCCCCCTCAAGGTTTGCTAGAAAAACACTCCACCCCATTCTTATTCAAAATATACACTCCACCCCACTCATTTTATCATGTTAACTCCATCCAAAAGATGCTAACGGAATATTCCATTCAAATCAAAATTATTTAATGTAAACTTATTTTTCCATTTCTTTTTTTTTCTTGTTATTTTTTATTTTATTTTTTTTCAAAAAAAAAACCTCACTTTCAAATAAAAATCGTTTAACGTCAGTTCCGTTTAAAAAAAAACGTTAGTTTCAACAAAAAAGAATATAACATCACAATTACTAGTAATACCCAGTTTAGGTGGTGGCAATAAAGATTTTTATAAATAGTGAATTATATAAAAATATTTCGAAATTAATTTCATACTAATTAAAATTTCACCAAATAAATACTAATTAAATTTCTTTTTCCTAGATTTATAAAAAAATGTTGCTTATGAATTCATTGAGTAATGTATGAATATTATTTAATAAAATTCTCTTATCATATATCAATAACATCCCTCATTTTCAATTACTAAAAGTAATATATACTTTAACATTTAACATGTTATAACCAACGCGATCATATTATCCAAATTAATTAATTAATTAAAATAATAATATAACTTTATATTCTTTTATGGAGTGGAAGTTTAACGTACTTTTACCATAAGTTTTAATTTAAAACTATTTCATACATATTTATTCTTGAATTATTTTATAAAATGGTTACTTTATATACCAGCTCCAACAGTATGTAAGCATTGAGAATATTTGTTTGGTCAAATATTAGAAAGTGACGTTTTTTTCTGAAAAAAAAATAACCAGAAAAAAAAAGAAAAGGAAAAATAAGTTTACATTAAATAATTTTGATTTGAATGGAATATTCCGTTAGCATCTTTTGGATGGAGTTAACATGATAAAATGAGTGGGGTGGAGTGTATATTTTAAATAAGAATGGGGTGGAGTGTTTTTCTAGCAAACCTTGAGGGGGGTAAGTGTATTTTACTCTTATTTATTTCTATCATTATTATATTACACCACATTTCTCATATTTTATAGAAACACTCTTTTAAGGACACACTCCAACACACTTTTTACGATTGGTTTATTTATTGAAAAGTCAACAAATTATTGTAAAAGTGAGAGAAATGTGTTGAATTTTTCAAATAATAAATCAATCACAATAAATGTGTTGGGGTGTGTTCTTAAAAGAATGTGTGCGCTTTCTTCTCATAATATACAATTCCTCTATAGATTAGACACACCTTAGATAGCCAATGAAGGCTGTAAGAGGAATGGACAAAATGCAGACTTTGATTAGGAAAAACCCTGCCATAGAAAGAACCAGGAACTCCATAGAAGTAGCATGGACCAATTGTCCGAGATTCCACTTCATCATTTAGTTTCTCTTTGAAGCTGTCAAGGGAGTTAAAGATGTTGTTGAAATCATTTCCAGGAAGGTCATTCAAAAACATCTTGTACTCTATTTAAGGTTCAGGTTTTGGCAAAGCTTTTCTACCGCCTTGATAATTTCTGAAACCACATACAGAGTGTTTGGTCCTGAAGAACAACCCATGTCTGCAATTGCAAGGCTTCCCGGGAAAGTGCTGCAATAAAGGCTGGTTATGGCTTCTTCTCTTATAGGCTTTGTCAAAGAAATCACCTTTTGCTGCATGACCAATAATAATATGACATCAAATACCGAATTAATTACACTTAATAAGCATTGAGTTTACTTAAATAATAACTTCTGTTTGGCAAATTACTAGGAAATCATGATTATGGTATGGGTAATATGATTGATTGTGAACACAAAAACATATTATGTTATCATTATTTGATTAATACATATACCTGAACTAAAGAGTTGTTTGCATATATAGCTTGCTTCTCCAACGCCTCCATTCATGTGTAGAACCTGTGCAACTTCCATTCTCGTTGTATTTGCTTCACTCTTTCTCTGGCTTTTTTGCTTTTGTGCTTCTATGATTTTAATCATAACCCATATATATAGATGTGACATATTGTTAGAAAATGAATAGGCTTGATCGTGATGGAAATCACTTTCCTTAAAGTATTTCAAGCACTCTCTGAATTTCGTCTTAGAGTTTGGATGCAAGAATACCCAGCATAATCAGCCTTGCTTCGAGTTTGCACAAGACTAATGAAAACTCGAAATGAAGGGAAGTGGTTTTCTGGAAAACAGAGGATATGATTGTGTGTTCTGAATTTTGAACATGCACTCTATTTATAGGTAAAAACAGAACAATTTATAAGGTTGCGACCCTTCATAAATTATGTCTGTTACCAACAAATATGTGAATAGTTGCGACCCTTCGTGAACAGGTGCAAAATTCGAATTCTAAAACGAGCAAAACAAACGGACGTTACGACAACCGGTTGCCTTCGCCGTCTACAAGCTGCCACTAGCACCTCTACGCCACGCTGGTGTCGCCACCGGCGACGGGTGGTGTGAATGGAACATGTGACATAAAAGCTTGGGACCACCAAACCATGCACATGTGGCGCTATATCCTCTCTTTGTCTCTTTGTTGAATGGTTGACATTTAATGATATATAAATGCTTTGAAAAGTTACTTCACTTTTTATGTGGGACTTCATTCAAATCCATTAAATGCAACACATTTGTCATTTTGGAACACTATGTAATTATTACTCCTTGAGTAATTATTACAACACATATAACCTAGTACTTGTGGACCAGAAAAAATAGCTAAAAAGGAAATTCATATATTAAAAAGGAAATTCCGTGTTCTCCTTTTTTTCATGCTTTCATCTAAAAAAACATTTTTCACGGTTAACTTTAATTTCTCTGTCGCACACGTCCCCTTCATCGATGTCTTCTATCTATCTCTTTACCTGTGATTCATTTTCTTAGCAGTTGAAGCTCAGAACCCCTCAACTGGCATGCGACTATGGTGTGGGGAGAACAACAGTAGAAGAAGGAAGGGGCAGAGGAGATTTTTTTATTTTAAGGGATGGAGGTGATGATGATGTTATTGAAACACAGATCTGAACACGAGTATGCGCTACTGATGGGGTTTTGAATTTTTTTTTTCTTCTGGAAAATACAGATCTGGTTCTTCACTTTTCTGAATTACAACCCTGCTTCAATTAACAGAAGATGCAAAGGTGTTAATCAAGTGGGAGGCTGATGTGTACATTTTAAATGACATGTTGCATTTTATTTGAGGGATAGGAATTAAATAAATTTGTATTTAATTAAATTAAGTGATATGACAAATCTTTGAACAAAATCACGTTAATTCAAACACCACATTTCTAACGGGATGTCAAACTAACACTTATTGGAGTGAGTGTGAATCACGTTGAAGTGAAGTGCTGAAATGTGTTTCACAAAAAAAAACTGCTGAAATGAAAGTAGGAAACGAAAGTTTCATACGACTAACGTGCGAGGACATTTCTATCAAAACATATATAGCCACGTATTTTAATTGTATTCTTAGTTTGTTTGGTCCTTATCATTCGTTGGATTCGAGCATGAATGCATGATTTTTTTGAACTTATGAATGCATGATTATCTTCCCTCATTATACATACATATATGTTAGGCTTACCAATCTTCATTTTGTCATTTAGTGCTCCATATGTACTGAAACAGTGGGAAACCTGAACCAAAGCTTACCAATCTTCATTTTGTCATTTAGTGCTCCATATGTACTGAAACAGTGGGAAACCTGAACCAAAAAAATATTGTTTTGCACATACATTTTGGGGTCTAGGTCGAAAATGTTAAAGAAACTTTTTTTTAAAAGAATCTTAAAGAGACTTAGTATATTGTATAAAATATATTTTTTATTATATTAATCTTCTAATTTTTTTAGCTGCAAATCATTTATCAGTCTTATAATTAAGTAATTCTAACATTTCGCTTTCGCCAAATTCATCTTCCTATTTGAAAATTTATCTTGCAAAAAATTAAAATAAAATACTAAAGAAATCTAAATAAAATAAACTATAAAGCCGAAAATAAATTTTAGACGATGAACAGAAATACAAAACAATAGAACCTAGAAACAGGCAGAGTCACCAATACACCACCGCCGAGATGGAGATAAAAGGTTGTCAAACGCCTGCAATTTCTAAGCTTTTAGAATTCAAATGATTTTTAAGCCTTTATCCTTCAAGAGAATAGAGATGAAGGAAGGAGATGAGGAGATATTTTTTTTGATAAACAAGAAGGAGAAGCGTAAACGTTTAAACAATGAAAACGGGATGGAGGAGCGTAAGCTCTTAAGAAATAGAGAGGTGAAAGACCGAGAGAAAATTGGAATAAATTAAGGAATAAAATGAATTTATTTTTTGGATAAATGAATATTTTAAATTATATTAATAATGATATTGAAAAGTTTTAAAAGAGATGATAATATTTATGTAACTTTCCCTTTTTAATTGACTAATTTTTATGAAGGATTCTTATTTATTTATTTTGTTCTTATAAAAAAAATTATTTTATTTTGTCTACTATATATGAATCTTTATTTTTTGTAGGTATTTCTAATGAAAGACCAACGTTTCAATTTTTTTTTGTCATGACTAAGGTATCCCCACAGCCGGCAGTCGTGAGACTATTCTCTTGCCTCACAGTCAGCGCACTAAGTGGTAGGGGGCTGACCAAAGAATTTTTTCTATTCGCAAGAGTTGAAATTCGAACACCCAACCACTTGCTTAAAGCCAACGTTTCAATTTGGGATTATGCCATCTGTTTCCTTTATTTTTTGTCAAATTTGTTTTATTCGTTGCGTTTTTAATATGCATCTTGGGTATATTCTTTTAAAAAAAGTTGGGCCTAAACTTTTTTATGGAGCCTTGGGCAGTTGCCCTTTTTGCTTAAGGGGGCTCCACAGCCCTGCCAAAAAAAGAAAACTGTAGAGAACCTAAAACTTTTCTCTCTGCAGGCACCGTTAGTTTGAGCTTCCTTCCCCCCCTTGGGGGATCCTTCTCCTCCATTAGGGAGGTTTTTTCCCTTCTAGTGTTAGGTTCATTTTCCCACATGAGGTAGGTCTCTCACATGTGAGTTTTCTACCATTTTAGGTGGTTTATCCTACCCAAATAAGTGAGTTTTTCTTTCCCCTCTGTTTCTTCCACCACCACCACCCTTCCCCGTCGTTTTGTTCCACCACAAGCCATCCACCCACCGTTCAACAGTAGATCTGTGAGGAACACCGCCCTTTCGCCGTTTCTCCTCCCAATGCTGACCTGCAACTTCTACCGCCTTCTCGCTGCCAGCATCAGATCTGGGCCTCACCGCCATCTCGCCGTCATCGCAATCTCGCCGCCTGCTCCAGTGACCACCCGCCACCATCTTTCCCCATCAACAGTGGCCTTTTCCCAGATCGTGCTGTCAGTAGAAGCCGCACCAACCTCTGCTCGCTCGTTACCATCTCGCTCTCCGCCCCCAACCGCCACCAGAACCACCACATCTCCCCTATGTTCCTCTCAGTTCAAGCTGCGATGGTGCTCATGCGATGATCTGTTTCCCCTCACCGCCACCTCCGCTGCCACCTTTCCATGGTGGATGCCTCTGTTTGCGACTTGACTGCAGCTTAGGCTTGTATGGAATCTGCAAAAGTTTATCTGTCATCCATGTTCCAAGAGATGCTTATTTGACCCCATTTGTGTTGTTGAAGCTGTGATGGACTTCATTGTTTATGGCACAGGTTACAACTCCGGCAGAGCCGATTGAGTTGCTTATATGGGAGCGCTGTTCAAAATGATTCACACCTCTTTCGCTCAGAAGTCTTTTAGTCTCTCTGGATTTGGTTTTAGGGGGCTACTGTTGGGTCTTTAGGGTTTTTGCATCATGTTTTATGCTGTTATGTCAGCTTGAGTGGGCATGCTTGTTCATTCATTTTCTCATGTGTATGTGCATTGTGGAAGCACTCATAGAGACTTGTTCTCGCATGTTGTAAGTGTCGTTAAGTAACCTTATGGGCTTTTATTCTATAGGCTTAAAAGCACTTTTGGTCCCCCACGAATTAGCTTTGTGCAAAATGAGTCCCTAACCTTTAAAAATAGCATTCTTGATCCCATACGTTATACTCCGTTAACAGTTTTGGTCCCTCCTCACTTTTCCATCAAAAAATTAACGTTTTCTGGAATTTTCAGAAAATTCATGAACTTCTTCATCTTCTTCCTACATCCTTACATCATCTTCATCACATTCATCAAAAAAATTCCAGAAAATTCAATTTCTTCAAAACCAAAAAATCCACAACCTTCTATTTTTTTTACTCATCTTAAATTAATAATTTATAGCTATATCTTTTCTATTTATTCAACAAACTGTCTTCCAAAAAGGAATATCCATAAAAGTTCCAGGGCCATTTTCTGTATTCAGCAGATCTTGAATATTAACTATGTGGGTACACTCACACTATGTAATTTCCTTGTGTCTCCTTCTCTCTCCATTACCATTTCAACAAACCCGTCACTCCTAGATACGTTGTCGGCCACCACCCTGCTCCTTCTCCTCCTTCTTCCAGCAAACCCATCAAGAGAAAGATTTCTAAGATGAAATTCCAGAGATCCCTAGATCTACTATTCTAGAGAACTATTTTAATTTGCTGAGGTGGTGCGAAGGTTTCGTTGGCTATTAATGGTGGTGGTACGAGATTGTGAGGAAGGTTTCAACCTGGGTTTTCATTTCTTCTGGGTTTCGAAGCTGGAGCAAGGTTGAAACTTGAACACCACCCAAGTTAGCAAGCATTGTGCGATAGGGTTTGGAAATTGGGGATTTCTGGGATCTCTGTGTTTGGTTGATTTTTGGGATTGATTGAAGCGGTGGTTTCTGGGTTTGGGTGATCTCTGGATCTGTGCGGCTCGAAGACATGTCTCCAGCGTTCTAATTTCTAGCTTTGCAGTCTATTTTCTCTCTGATTTCTTCTCCTTATCAGGTTTTATCGCCGATCCTTGCAACTTCTCCAACGTTTACAGCGTTTCCAGAAATTGTTTCTGGGTTATGTTGTGAAATTTTTGAGTTTCTCACAAGATTTGGGGGAAAAGTGTTTCAGTGATGGGGTTGGGGTATTAATGGGGTTGGTTGAGGTTGGGAGATGTGGTTTTGATAGTAATTGTTGGGAAAAGCTTCATGAAAAACGTCAAAGATTTTTCTGGATTTTTTTGTTACATAGGAAGAAGATTGCTGGGTTTGTTGTTTAAAAAAAAATCAATTTAAATTTTATTTAAAAAATCCACGTAAGCACAAGCCGTTAGTTTTCTAATGGAATAAGGAAAAGGGACCAATACTTTGGGATCAAGAATGTTATTTTTAAAGGTTAGGGACTCTTTTTGCACAAAGCTCATTCGTGGGGGACCAAAAGTGCTTTTAAGCCTATTCTATACTTCTTTGACAAAAAAAAAACTATAATGTAGGGCAGTGTTAAGTGTGAAGGGCTGGGTGGCAGGGCTTGCAAGTTGTTTTATTTAATCTCCTTTAGCTAATTGTGTTTAGATGTATAAAGGAGTCTTATACTTAATTGGAATGAACTTTCTTGTAAGTTTACTTTACAACTAGCAGGTCCTTGTTTTTTATATGAAAATTTGTTTGGGCTCTATAGAAAATGCTGAATTTGTTTGGCTCTTGTAGCCTTGTATTAGGGCATGGACGTATTCAATTAATGGAACTTTCTCCTTTGACAAAAAAAAAAGGGCAGTGTTAAGTGAATATGAACATATATGGCTTATGATTTGTTAGATTGTAAAAGTTAGATGAGATCAGTAGAGTAGAGAAAGAATTGCTTCACTTGTATTAGGGTCTCTTTGGTTCTCTTTGGTTCAAAAGAGAGGAGGGGAGAATGAAATTTTAATTAGCTATCTGGTTTGGTTTAAGAGAGTGAATTAATGAGAGTGGAGGGTTATTTACATGTTGGTTCACAAGAGGATAGGAGGAGTTTTATAATTAAATTACTTTTACCTTTTTATATATTCACTAATTGTTTAAAAATGAAAAAAATTATAAAATCCAGGGATAAAAATCATGAATAAGAGAACAAAGATAGGAAAATGAGTGATATATAATAAATGATATGATAAAAAATGTAAAAACAGATAAATAAAAAATTGCAGTTTAATTTATTTTTTTGTAACTAATTGCAGTTTAAATTTACACGCAAAGAGTAAGGGTTCTCTATCGCAAAAACAAAATATGAATAAGTCACAATTATCGTATCTAAGAGATTACAATTGACACGAGTACTTAATTTTAAGATATTATTCATTGTCTAGGTGTTTGTTTAGAAAGGGTTGGTTTCAAGCATGCAGAAATTAAAAGAAAACAACTTAATAAGGGATAAACACATAAAATGAAGGCCTTAAGATTATTTATAATTGATTCAGATCCCACAAGTGTAATGGTAACTAATGATTCCTATTATTGCCAATTATACCACGTTGTTAACCAACTTAGTGTATACATAATTAACAGTGTTACCCAAACACATTATCTCGCACCAAATCTGCAGGACGCGAATCACAGAGAACAATTCAAATCAAATTTGTTTTGGCAAAATTATTCTTCACCCTTATCAGAAATTAAAAAAAAAAAGCGAAGGGAACAAATGGATGTATGGAGGAAGAACGAATCCCAGATGCAAGAAAGAGAAACAAACCTGAAAAATTGCAGAAAGCCTCTCTCCCAAATCTGTCAATTTCGAAACCCTAGAGAGAAAATGAAGGGAAGAAGAACGTGATGCAATCCTGATTGCAACGGATCCTTGCCTGAAGCATAGATGGCCAGATACATGAAATTCTCTGAGGCTTCGTTTGGATTGATGGAACATAATGGAGCGGAGCGGAATGGAATATAATGGAACAGAATGGAGCGGAGCGGAATGGAATAAAAATTTCATTCCATTGTTTGGATATTTTATGACGGAGCGGAACAAAGTTACCACTGCGTTGTTTGGATAATGGACGGAGCGGAATGAGTTATAATTTTTATTATTCCTATATTACCCTTATTTTAAACTAAAAGACAAGCTGGAAAAACAGTTAAAAATTGGTAGCCAATGTTCAATATCTTAAGATCTGGTGTGTCTAAAAATTGAACATGAATGCTCCTATTAAGAGGCCAATATCACCAGCAACGTACAGACAAGGACAAAAATGCAGCAACAATCACCAAAGGCACCACCACTTGGACAAAGAGAAGAAGTCACAATGCCACAACGTACACCACCAGCCATTGAAAAGAGAGATGCACACTAAGCAGCCACAAGAACCACGTAATTAAGAGGCCAATATCACCAGCAACCGTACAGTTGCAAACATTTGAAGAGCAACTATACTTGCAGAGTGTAAATAAATGTATATCTATCTCCCTGTCCTCACAATATATAAGAAAAAATCTAGTTGCAGTGATTCTGCCTAGAACTATTTCAATGGTTCCAAACCTTTGCTGCATTGTTGAAAGCTAGGAGAATGTCACAGCAGAAGCACATGGAGAAAACATAACTCTAAACATACTATTACGAAAAAGAGATTTATGGGCTCGTTACCATAAACAATATGCAATGCAAAACATGCATCAACTATTCATATCTGTAGGCAGTAATGCAACAGCAAAATTAAATATAATGACTTAGTAGGATATGAATAATGAGAAATAATTAATTCAAACCATATTTCATAAATAAAAGGGATCCAAATAATTCATAACAGAACCAATTTAAGTATAAAAATAAGGTCAAGACATAATAAAAAGCATGAAATCCTACATGAATAAAACATAGATGGGAAAAACTATAATTGCATTATAACTAAAACATAAAACTCAAGAAGCTAATAATTAGGATAATAGTTTGGCACTAGACGATGCAGCAACTCCTTGCGCATTTGAAGTGGAACTCCATTAAAAGCTTTCAGATCATCAGGATTTTTCACAAGGTGCACATACACATCAAGCAAAGAAGTTGGTTCAACACCTATGTCCACCAATTGTGCCCAAATATCCTCACCACCAATATTATTTTGTTTCTTGTTAAGCTCAACCGTGTTCATTTTAAACACCTCGACCATTTCTTGAATAGATTTCCCAAGATCACTCGTATTTATATCATTCTCCTCAACTCTTTTTGCCCTTTTCTTAGGCCTAGAAGAGTTCACAACCTGAGAACGGGCAGCAGAAGGCCTTATATGAGATGGCTCAAGAGGAACTCCATCATCAGCTTCAAATCCCTCTATACTAGCTTCATTGGCGGATACCAAATTGTCAATGTCTTCTATGGTGATTCCAGTACGTGTAGCTCTTGCTCTAATTTCAGCTGCTGTTTCTGCGTCCTCTCCAGTTGCTCGATCTTTTCCAAATAGTTGTGCTAGTTTATCATAAAATAAGGTAGGCTTGGTTCTCCATTCAGCAGCTTCAGGTCTAGCCTATAATAAAAAAAAAATTAAATCAAGTGTTAGCTAGAAAATGACCAAGCTAAAATAAAAATTATCCATTACTTTATATTTTCATTTTAAACTACTGAAAATGAGTGCCATTACTTCATCCACAGTCTTATATATACTACCAAAAACTTCCTTCTTTCTATCAATCAAACAAAAAGAATAACAACTTATTCCAATGGATCAATCAATGCATTTATATCATGTAATAGTTACTTGAAGGACTTGTACTGTTAATCTAACTTCTTACAAAGCTGCGATAAATTCTATGGAAAAAGAGTTTGAGAGTAAATCAATTTGTATCACTTGCATTCACAATTTAAGGGCACATGAAAAGATTAGTTTATATTGTCATTTTAAGTACCTCAATAAGCTTTTTCCACACTCAGGTTCAGCAATCCACATGCTTGTTATTGGATCCCATGCAAATCCACTTAGACCATTCTTGAAGAGATCATAACAAGAAGTGAACTTCGATTTTAAGTGCTTCATGTGATCTTTTATCTTTTCTTTAGAAATAGGCTTGTCTGGAAAGTGGTTCTGTAGTTCTTGTAGAATGATGTCCATTGCATTTGTCGTCATAGCATTGCCATTTTTATTCCCCAAAGTTTGTTGATGCAAATATGCATCAATTAAAACCTCGTTCATAGCCGTTGTCCAACTCAATACTACAGCAGCTTTAGGTTCCCTTGCCTTCTTTTTATTGGCTTCCATATCTGACTTTATTAAAAATGAATCACATATAAACCAACAAGATAATACACAATTCAAACTAAATAATGAACACGAATAAAATAGTACATATTTCAAATTAAAAATCAATCCCAACATAATAAACAAAGGTACGAATAAACAAAAACTAACAAAAGTATACTAAATTACATAACTAGAAAACTTAACAATCAATGAAAATAACTTTTTAGTAATCTCGCCACATATGTCCGGCAACATTATCTCTAATTAACTCTCCTCTAGCTGAATCATCATTATCTTCTCTATGAGTTTGGTGACCCTCTTGAAAACCACTTCCACTTGCAACTTCGCGTTGTACCTCATCTATTAAATTCTCATTGGGATCTACACCCATCAAATAATTGTGTAAAATGCAGCAAGCAAGGATGATTTTTTTTTGAGTTGTAACACCAAAAGTGGGTTCAGTTGCACTCTGTATGATTGGAAATCTCTTCTTCAATACTCCAAATGAACATTCGATGACCATTCTTAATGATGAGTGTCGATTATTGAATAATTCACGTGCATTCTGTGGTGGGTTTCTAGAGTATTCTTGTAAATGGTATCTTTCCCCCCTATATGGTGTTATGAGACAAGCCTTTAAAGGAAATCCATCATCAGCAAGATAATATTTTCCTAGAAAATACAAAAAATATAATTAATGAGTTAATCAGTTTGGCCAAAATAGAAACTTCTAAAATGTTTATTGTATTTTCATTACCTTGTGGAACCTTAAGAGCGTATTCACGGGTCAATGCACTTTTCACTATTCTTGAGTCTGATGCTGTTCCTTCCCACCCAGGCAAGACATATGTAAATTTCAAGTCAAAAGAACATACAGCAAAAACATTTTGTGTGGGGTACTCTTTCCTTCCACGATACCTAGGAGCATGTTCTACTGGAACTTTAACACGCACATCTGTACAATCAATTGCTCCAACACAGTCCTGGCATTCATTTATCTGATTAAGCATGTGTGATATCTACTTGTTAATGAAATATTAAAGTATAGCCTGAAAATATATGTGTACCTTAAAATATGGGTTAAACCTATGGTTGTCAAGTATCTCTTGAGGAACATGTGTTCCATCTGGCTGTTTCAAATATACTTCTTCCAACTCTATCACAGCTTGTAGTACTCTATGAAAATGACGACTAACAGTTTCTCCAGAGCATCTAAAGAAAAAGGACATTACACGATTTCTTACATTGTGCCCTACTATGTACAGAAATTTTGCTACTTGCTCTTCTATTGTCGCTCGTCGTGTATGCCGAAGTCCACCTTGCTCTCTTAATATTGTGCACAAGCTTAAGAAAGCTTGAGGACCCATACGAATGATATCACGACATCGATCATTGCCTACAATTTGTCTCATGATTTCATCTCTTACTTTATCTCTATGCTCTATGATTCTAGAAGGTATCCGGGATCTTCTAGTCTTGGTTTTTAGTGCACAAATTAGGATTATGAGGCATACCATTATCATTTGAAGCAACTGCCACCGTTTGGATCTTATATCTTGATTAGTCATCTATGAAAATGTACGTAATAATAAGTCAATTTTTTTTATCATGACTACAAAATTTAGAACTCTATTACAATGAAAAAATTAAAAAAAAAAATCAATTGTATCCATAACAGAATTCAAAGAGGAAAAGAGCAATACATGCTCTATACTGCATCAAACATGAAAGAGTAAAGGAACAAAGCCAAATAGCTAAAAGAACAGAATCATAAATTATAATACTTCTTGCTATAGCTCCCATCATATATTTGTGCAAAAGCTATAAACCAAAGACAAGTCACCTAGTCATAATGCGACAATACTTTTCATTTTTGCCAAAGTTAGATGGCAATTAAATGACAATTTTCCACACAATAATCTATCACAACACTTTTCCACTCAATACTTTTATACTTAAATAGTCAAAGATTAAATGGCAAGTGACATATTTGTGTAATTCATCAATCTCTCTAGCAAACCAGATTCATAATTCATCTATATTTGGACTCCAATATTTTTTCTTTTTGTAAGCTAATGTTTTTTTAGGGCCAGTAGTGGGAAACAAACTCAAAATAACAAAAATAACAAGCTAATAAATTGCCACACCACCACAGCCTTCACGAAAATTGCAAGCTAAAACACCCCATCACAAACTCCCTTCAACTGGTGAGACTTCAATATCCAGATAAAGGTGCCTCACAACAATCTATAGGAGTATCAAAACCAAACAGAAGAGCAAGGACAGAACCGCACAACTATGATCCAAGGATGCACTAACAACACGACTAACAGAGACAAGATCAGAAACAGATCATACTCGCAGGAAAAAGACTCACCTTGCCAAGGGAAAAGATTGCAGCAGAGACCAATTGCAGGGCAGAGGGGAAAGCCAGAAGGAGCAAACAACGATGGATGCAACTGAGAATGAGTGAAAGAGTAGTATCAAGGTAAAAGGCAGGAAGCTTTTGTCATCTGCCGCCAGATTTTGTTACGTGATGGGAGAAAATTAGGGCACCAACTAGCAGAAGTTATGTATGGAGGTTATCATGGGTAGAATGGTATTTTCATAATTTAATTAAGTGACCAATTTTCCTTTCCATTCCTTTCCATCCAATTTGGGGGGGAGTAAATCTGATGGAATGTAATGGAGCATGATGGATGTTGGACCATTACTTACCACTCCCTTCCATCCTATTTTAAATAAACCAAACAATGGACCCATTCCTCCCTCCCCTCCCTTCCACTCCACTCCCTCCTCCTCCATCAATCCAAACGAAGCCTGAGGAAGGCTTTAAATGGTTTTGAAACCCTAGAGAAACGGCTCAGAAGGAGAAAAGGAACGAAACGTCAGAAAGGTAAAGGCAAGGTGAAAAGCGTTTCTTTTTTTTGAAACTGAAAAGCGTTTCAGATTGAATGAATGAAAAGTGAAACTGGTACAATTGTGAATCAACGGCTAAGATCTAATCTGAGTGAAATAAAATCCTTTTTTACAAAAATATCAATGCCCAAGTTTAATAGTTGGCTTAATTGCAACTTTGGTCCCCAACGTTTACCAATGCCACGATTTTGGTCCCTCACCTAATTTAATTACATGAATGGTCCCCGACGTTGTAGGTCGTGTGCAACGTTAGTCCTACCGTTTATTTCTTAATGGAGGAGACTTACGTGGACGTCTAGTTGGAGAGAAAAAGAGGGTATGAGAAGAGAGGGAAGCACGTGAGTATCACGTGAACTCACGTGAACCTTATATGAACCCATTATACCCAAATCTGAAACCCTAGGGATCTAAATCGTGTTACCTTCTTCGTTCTAGGGAGGTCATGGGTTTGGGTATAATGGGTTCAGATAAGGGTCACGTGATACTCACGTGCTTCCCTCTCTCCTCATACCTCCTTTCTCTCTCCAATTGGACGTCCACGTAAGCCTCCTTCATTAAGAAATAAACGGTAGGACTAACGTTGCACACGGCCTACAACGTCGGGGACCATCCATGTAATTAAATTAGGTGGGGGACCAAAATCGTGGTATTGGTAAACGTCGGGGACCAAAGTTGCAATTAAGACTTAATAGTTTTTAGAATAAATTATTGAACGACTTTTTTGCCCTCAAGGATGCAGAAACTCTGCTTTTATATAGATTATAGATAGATTATAGATATAGATTTTCAAAAGAGTGGTGTTGGTGGGACTTGAACCGGACTTGACTTCAGGGAATTGTTGAGAGTAAGTTTTACCACAGAACCACCAATTAGTTTGGTTATTAGAAAAGTTTTTAATGATTTTACCTTAACTTCATATTGCATTTGATTTTTGGCATCTGGCTAATTGAGTTTCGTCAAATCAAAAAATGTATTTTTATTTTAATTCTCTCCTATATGATATACATTAATTTAATGTCAGTATAAAATCACTTTACACTAATAGTGTATATCCATTAAACACTTTAATTTATATTATGTATTAAAATAATTTAAATTTAAATTTATGTGTAACAGTTATACGTTGCAGTTTTGTGTTGTGTTGGTGTTTTACATATTTTCACGAAAGCAAATTTCATTGCTGATTTTCTTGCCAAGTCTGGTTGTAATAGGGAGATCCCTCTTAGTGCTCTCTTTTCAGCCTTGTTCTTGTTCCTTTATGTTATTTCTCTACCTACTTGAGAGGGTTGGTCTCAAGCTTTTTTCTTTTTAATAAATTGATTGTTTTTCCGAAAAAAGAAAATAATATATCCTTATTAAGAAGATGAGATCGGAAAAAGGGTGAAAACATGCTTGACAAGGAGAAAAACAGATCTTATTGAGAGTAGGGTTGGCAACGGGCCCCGTAGGTGCGGGTTTGGGTCGGGTGCTTAACACTCAAACCCAAACCCATACCCAAACCCATACCCATACCCATACCCAATATGGGTGTAAAAGTTAAACCCAAATCCAAACCCATGGATTTCGGGTTACCCGAACCCAAACCCAAAACCCGATGTGAGCACCGAACCCGCAAAAAACTAAAAAACCCTACCCGAAAATAACATGAACATAAGCTGATTAAACCTCATTAGTTTTCCAATACAAAGGAAAAAATATAGTTCATGAACATAAGCTGATAAACAACATAGTTCATGGATTTTTTACGTTAAAGAAAACTCTACTTAGTAACTTTAATAATATATATAAGGGATGGTAATCTATATATATAAGACTTTCGGGTTTGGGTTTTGGTTTGGTGCGGGTTTAACCAATCCCACACCCGAACCCAAACAAGTTTTAAAATTCGGGTGAAACCCAAACCCAAACCCTAAAAAATCGGGTTTCACCCGAAATTTTGAGTTGGGTTTGGGTCGGGCTCCGCGGGTGTGGGTTTTCTGCCATCTCTAATTGAGAGAGAGAGACAAGAAAGTTATCTGTCTTTTTTTAATCTCTTAATTTATGTACATACTTTGTTCATATGAGCAATTTAAAGAGGGTCCGATCCTGTGACCGCTGGTCCATATGCAGAGTTAAGTGATTGCTGTATCATAGAGTATATTAGTTTTGAGGGTCATGTGTGCCCGCTGGTCCATCTGCACTAAATAATTTACTTATGGCAGCAAAATACACTTAATTAAGCAGTGACGGTCCAGAAAATTACGGTTGTGGGGGCAATATATAAACGCACGTATACATAAACACGTAATGTTGAAATACAACATTTCGTGGGGGCAATTTGTACATTATATATACATAATGTTAAGTTATATAATACATTTATGGGAGATTACTTAAGGCTAGTGTTCTGCACGCCTCAGTTAAATTAATAAGCTTGTTAATTTAACTTAGTATATTTTATTGTATATTTTGATTCTATAGTTTTTTTTTTAATTTGTCAATAAGAAGTGTTTTTACCGTGTGATTTAATTTATTATTTTGTTTGTACAAATTTTATTTATTACAATTTTGTGTTATATATTTCCTACACATCGCTTTCCATTAATGAGATAACCAAAAAGTTGGCATCTACCTCATTTCACTTTGTTCTTAAGTTATTCTTAACTTATAGTACTTACTTTCCAAAAAATAAACTTAGATCTTAGATACTAATTAGTGTTTCCTTGATTGAGATTATCTTTCTATCATCAGGATCATAACACACACACACTCTCTCTCTCTCTTCTGTTTAAGAATGCTAATATTAGAATTGACGAACTTATCCATTTGTCCTGATGAATTTAATCAAAAGTGATGCCAAAAACCTCTGCTGCTACCTTTGATGCTCTGTTTGACATGTTTTTATTATTGTGTTTCCCCTGTTTTGAGCGCTTTGGCTCTTTTTACTTCTGTTCTTTACTCTTTTCCATTGTTTTTGTTTTAAGATTGTAAACTTACTTCTGCTGGCACTTGGCACCTCTTGTGCTTTTTCAAAAAAAAAATTGGCCTATTCAAAAAAATATATGTTTGTCTGCTGTGAAGGGACGACTCTCCTTTGGTCACATTCACGTGTAGGCTACCAGGATATGGATACTTGGGTTAGAGCTGGATATATATATATATATATATATATATATATATATATATATATATATATATGTATGTATATGCTGCTGGCCTGGCAGTGCAAACGATAACATTACTTTGTGCATATGCATGGGTTTAAACACCATTTAATTAATTAGTGGTGCATGGGTTTAAACCAGTGTTGTGAAACTCGGCTCGGACCGGCCGGTCGAACCGGTTCGACCGTGACTCGGGCATGTGGCCGGTTCGAGCCGCTCATCAGATCGGGCATGCATTTGAACCGCTGAAAATCGTTCGACTCGGCCGGTTTAATGTAAAAACCGACGACTCGGTCAGTATGGTTAAACCGGATTGTAGTTGGAGCGGGACAAGATCTTAGATTTGTGAAGCAGGGCTCCATCATAGACTACATAAGAATCGAAGAAGCTTAGGAGATAAAACTCTAAGAAAAGAATGAAGTTGATAAATCTCATATGCTATTGAAAGCTACAATGGTCAAACCCAGAAAAATAAACTCTGAATTGAAGGGGTTGCGGCGCATCAGTAAGAAATAAGAAAAGGAGGATGATGGCAAGGTATTAGATAGGGTTTGTTCGAGTTGGGCCATAGTTCATATAGAGAAGATTTAATAAATATATTAATTGGACAATGAGCCCGTGTATGTTCTTTTTGTTACTGTGAACGTTTTAAGTGTTTTGTGCCATTTTCTTCTATTAATTATGTGTTTTTGGGCCACAACTTATTTTTTTGCAACTGGACCTGTGCTCATGGAGCAAACCGAAAGAGTTAATTTTTCAAAAATTGATTCACATCTCAGTGTTGGTTTTAGAAAACTATATAATAAGTTAAAGTTTATAGGATTATATATATATTAGATATTATATACAATTAACTTTCCTAATAGATTAAATAATGTTCGGTTATATTATGAATTTATAATTTTTTTTAGTGTCCACCGAGTCAAGCGGTTCAACCAATGACCCAGTGGTTCGACTAATAACTCATTGACCCAGTGCCCTGACCGAGTCGATCACCGAGCCGAGTTTAATAACACTGGTTTAAACACCCTTTAGGGCGGTCCGCTGCCTATGCATAGCTTGGGAGATCAGCAGGGGTAGGTGGAGGTGGTTGTTTTATATCAGGCTTGTTTGTGCAATTTGAAGAGTTTTAATTGATCAACTAATTAATTAATGGCTGGGTCTTATTGGTTGGATCAAGTGAACCTAGCTTAGGGGCCCTAATGTAAAAGGAATGATACATGTCAATAACATTCTCAAGTAATATATTTAGTACTTGTTAATAAATTAATGATGTCCTTTAACTGTTTGAAACAAAGCTTGGGTCAGTTGGGTGCATGGGAATGGGAGAGTGGTGCAACATCTCATATTCTCATTGTTGTTGTCTTTGCCTTAATCATGTGCACTAAGAAATTTTCTATTTCTTTATATTTACCTACTTAGAATTTGAAGGATGTATATGGATGATTTTCCATCCAATGTTATTATGAGAAAAATGGTGGTTTCTATGATACCCACAATGTATCATACATGAAGGATGTGATTGGTCCACACAAAAAATAATTTATATTTTCATTTTTTTCTTTTTAAATACGGAGGATGTGATTGGTCCACAACCTTTTCGTGTATCATACCCACACAAGTGTTGTGGTATCGTAGCAAGCACCGAGAAAAATAAACAATGAAAGATTAATGATGAAACTTGGAAGTAGCCGTGTAGCTTTACATAGATACGATGAATTGGGTACAAGGCACGAGGCTTTAGTTTTCTTGTTGTTGAAGCTCATGTACTACACAAGTCGGTTGTTTATTTTTTAAATTATGATCGAGTAACGTCAGTTTCTAAACTTCACAAGATTTCTAGAAATTTGCATTCTCTAATCCGAAACTGCAGCTTCACCTTCTGAGTGGCTTGTCTTTTAGGCGTTTTAAAGGCTCATGTTTGAGCGTCACTTTTGATGGGGAATTTTTTTATGTTATACTCAATTCTTTATGTTATACTATTATGAATTTGTCTCTGACAGAATTACGGCAAGGCATGAGATATTGGTCAAACTATTGCAATTGAGGCCGTGGCATGGGGGAATCTTAATGTGACAGTATGTCAGGAATCGGATCCTCTCCAGTAGTTTTTGCCTGCAGCATAGGGATGACAATGGGTGGATAAGATCTGAGTAGGACATTATAGTACTCATCTGCTGCTCTCCAAAAAACAGCTGCAACAGTTTTTGGGCTACAAATATAAACAAGTTTCCAAGATTATGCTGCAAATTGAGAGCAAAGATAGGTTATACAGCAAATTGACTTAGCATCAAATTGAGAGAAAAGATTGAATAATCAGTAAAACTATTTATAGTTTATACCACAAACAAATTGAACAAACAAGCACTTGATTAGATCAAAATGACAAAGTAAAATATTACAGCATGAATGTAATTGTATACCACCTTTGCAACCAGTAACTTTATTCAGTTATCTACCAAGCTTTTTTTTTTTGGCTAAGCAACTGATCAATTAAAGGGCACAAGGAGTGCCACCCAATACAAAGTCCGTAAACCATATAAAAGAAGTTCTCAATGCAATCCTTTTTCCAGCACAAAACAGATCGAACCAAAGTTGGAAATAAGCAAATGCAGCAAATGTGATACATGCCAGAACAAGATGCTAAACGTAACTATGATTTCACTACTAGAAATTCGCTCATTTCCTGCGCATTTACCTGCGAAATTTGGTCAAAAATGCGCAGGAAACGAGTTTCCTGCGAAAATTGTGGCAATTTCCTAATACCCAGCTAATACCTTCCTGCGAATTTATTAAATCGCAGAAGTTTCCTGCGAAATTTCCTTCGAAAAATGCGCAGGAAAAGTCGCTGGTAGTGTCTCAGCAAAACTTTCGCAGGTAATTTCGCTAATAAATGCGACGATAATATCGCAGCAAATAGTTATATATATATTTTCGCAGCAAATATCACAGGTAATTCGCGGATTTTCCCAAGTAAATTCGCAGGAAATTTATTGAGTTGATTTTTTTTCCCTTTCGCGGATTTTGCGTTTAGATGGCATTTTTATAAATGATATTCTATAAATTCATTAATTCCTAAGGAATTAATACAAACTTTTTTTTAAATACATACAAATCTATTAAATAGAGAACTTTTTAAATTGAAACAAAAACAAAGAAGTGTTGAAATATGGGGTACATATCAATGGGTACATCATGTTAAATGAATCAACCCATAAATCCAAAATGGGGTACATCAAATGTCATAAAAATTAAATATCTACATGAATCTGACTCCTTAAATCTTCCTACATGAATCTTCTTCTTTTCAAATGAATCAACCCATAAATCCAATTCTGATAGCATGCCCAACAGTTTATTTGCTGCAATTTGAAGGAAAACTTCCACACATCAGTATATAACAACCAAAGCAGCAGATATGGTAACACAAAACAACCAAGAAGAACCAATACCAAGTCCATTGTCTACGAGGAAGTTAAACGTGTGACCATCACATGAGTAAGTGTATTTGCTACAATTTGAAGGCAACTTCTGGAAGCACTGAACAACAATGGTTTATCACTAAAGTTGAAATGTTGAGCGGAATAGAGAGGAGACCTGACAAATGATAAATTAATACTTCCAGACTCTGCTTTCTCTTTCCATTAATAACCTTTCAAGCACAAAATACAACATTAAACTTAGAAAGCCCAGACATTTAAGGGGATAATGGGCTTCATCTTATTCTAATGGGAAGAAAGTGTATTAGGAGCCCATGGCAACAAGATAAGTGTTTGATTATGGAAAAATTACGAGTCTTCTTCTGCATACTCACCTAAGTTGAAAAAGCTACCATAAGCTAAAGCAGATAGGAGTGGACAAAATACCATAACTGATAAAAAAAAACAATAAATGAAATCATACAAATAAATCCAAGTCCGATGGCATACCTATGGAGGCTAGACTATCATTTTCATCTCCCAAAACACTTGAACTTTGAGAAGATATCTCATTCTTTCTTTGCTCAAACTTTTCCTGCATATTTAAAACTATAAAATTAGATCGAACAAATAAATGAAATCACACAAATTAATATACCCATGCATTCATTCATACACTTTGGAAACAACTCTGCTAACAACTATTACTAATTTACTATTACCATTCTCTGAATAATTTTGCAATTGGCAGGCATGTGAAAAAACTGACCCAAATTTATGAAATAACACTGCTATAACACAACCAAAATAGATCAAAGGAACACCAAACACTAGATAGATGCAAGTAAGAATCAAGACTCCTCCACTAAATGCAGTACACCAAACACATTCATTATCACATTGTTATCAATACTTTCACATTGTTGGACAGCACAAAAAGACACAAACACCAAAAGGTTAGCTTCAGCAGCATAGCCAATATACAAATTAACAGAGTTAATACTTAATACATTAATAAACTTCAGTTAATTTAGAACTGCACCTAGCAAGCCTCAGTATCAACTTAAATAAAATGTTCGAAGTTCCCGGATTAATGCAGACAAAGCTCAGGACCAGAAATATAAAAACCAATCAGAAACAATAACTTATCCACCTCCTATCTATAACAATACTTCATCAATTCTCAAAGCAACTTGGTAGAAATTAGCAATTTTGCATTAGATCTAAAGGGTGACATTAAAACCAGTTACTAGATGAAACCAGGCTTGGTTTCGTAAAATTGAACTCAACACATGTCAATTGTTAACTACTATGCCAGAACTCAACTTGAGTAAAATCTGCAGTCATATCATCCACCTGCTCAAACACATTATCAGACACATGAAGTATGCAGTTTACATTGGTGGGAGACTTAGAAAAGGATTTTCAATGTTCAGAATTTATACCTATTTACTTGCTGGCTGGGAGCTTTCTACTAATATTGCAAAGTGAAGGTAACATGAAACTAATCAACAGGGCTAGAATAACATAAAACCTATGCAGTATGTGTTAAATAACTCTTGATTAGAGAAACCATCAAAGTAAACCACAACTGAATCTAATCTAATTACTAGTCAAAGTTACCATTCTAACTAGAGATATAAGATAAGCATACAAAGCATAATTAAGCATATTGTATAATCAAAATACCTTTGATTAGAGAAGTGCAGCAAGTTTCCTTTGATGCTGATCAAACTCCTCATCTTCATACAAACTCTCTGTTTAAGACACATCAAAATACACAGGTTTCATCTTCAAAATTCCACTAATCTCTAGCCACACGCACAAAATAACAGAAGGGAGAAATCATATCATCAAGCCAAACATGGAATCATTGAGAATATAGGTTCTTCCAATGAAATTAAACCTAGAAAAATAGGTTTCGCACCTCGAACTTCATTCTCGAGGCTATTGGCACTCCTCCGCCGTCTCCAGAAACCTCTGCCATCGCCGATCTAACCGGTGACGAACTGAAACCTCCGTTCCTCCTCTGGTCACTTTAGCACTTCAGATTTCAAATGACGCCATTGATACATCCGAAACAAAAACTGCATCATCATATTATAGAGTGAGAAGATGCGACCTAGAAATTTAGAGGTTCGAACCAGTAAACTCACCAGTTTGTGGAGATCTGGAAAAAGCGCGCAAGAGCTATGCGAGTAGAAGCGTGAGCAAGAGATCTGGAAAAAGCGCGCGATTTGGGGTTAAGGTGACGACTGGTGGTCGCGCGATTTCATGGAGAGGGAGGACGTGGTGGCGGCGCAGCCATGGAAGAAGGTGGTTGGGGGTTTCAGGTGCTAGGGTTTTGGGGGAGAGGAAGAAGAAAAAGCTGAAGCTCAGGGAAGAAGAAAGAGTTGGTTATTAAATATTAAATATTAAATATTTGTGTTAAAATGTTTTAATTAAATTTTATTTAAAATAATTTCCTGCGAAAATTGCTTAGAATATTAAACTATTATTTCCTGCGAAAATTGCTTAGAAATTTCAAGTTTTGCTGCGAAATTTGTAGCGAATATATTCCTGCGAATTTATGACGTCAATAAGTTCGCAGCAAATGTTTGGATATAGCTACGAATAGATGTCTGCAGAAAATTTCGCAAAATATTTTATAATTACCTGCGAATATTTCTTCCAATATTATATGCGCAGGAAAAAACACCTTATTTTCCGATGTATGAAAAAAAAAAAGGAAAAAACACCTTAAACGCAGCAAAATTCGCAGGAAATACCTGCGAAAAAAAATGGCCAAAAAATGCGCAGGTAATTAACACATTTCTAGTAGTGTTTACCCTCTCCGTTTTCCATCAAATGTTCACTTCAAATTATAATTGCCCTCCACAGTTAGCTTCTTTGAATAAATTTAATTTACTATAGTTTTTGTAAACCGTTGGATGAATATTCCAATGGCCAGGAATGCTGCAGGAGGGAACCGGAATCTTCCTTGAATATTTAAACCTCAATTTAACCGGCATAGTACACCTTCGGTGTTATATTATGAGTTTGTCTCCGACAAACCCAAACCATTTCAATGGAAAAGTTGCTCTTCCCCGTGTGGCATGTGAATCCAATGTCACACCACTTCTCTAGGTCCAGCAAGGATGTACGCGCTATATGAAATAAATTAAAAGATAAAACATGCAGATTGATCCTCTATATATATGAAACATGGGAGAGTGGAGTGTCTCAACTCTCAATTCTCAACTCTCAAATTTGCATAGTCTTTAATTTAGTGTCTCTATCTCAACTCTCAAATTTGCATAGTCTTTTAATTTAGTGTCTTTCTCTCAACTCTCAAAGACTCAAAGTTGTGTCTTGGCTTGCAATCCCCATATATATGGCTGAAACAATGTCCCCTTCTACTGCGATTACTACCAATTTAATCTTTGTAGTACTGCTTTTCTTGGCACATTCACCAGGTTATATATGTAGTTTTTTTGTTTTTCTTGAATTCAAGAAAATCGCCTTTTTTAATTGTTTCAATCAAGAATATTATTCAGGAGTTTCTATTTTTAAAACTTTTTTCATCAGGTTCACATTCAGCCACTGTTACATTGGTTAACAATTACAAGAACACAATATGGGTAGCCATTGTGTCTAGCCCAGGAACGTTGCACTCACCCCCGCCCTCGACTAGTGGCTTGGCCTTGCAAGCGGGTGAGTCCAACG
Source organism: Lotus japonicus (assembly GCF_012489685.1). Taxonomy (NCBI): domain Eukaryota; kingdom Viridiplantae; phylum Streptophyta; class Magnoliopsida; order Fabales; family Fabaceae; genus Lotus; species Lotus japonicus. The sequence goes on from NC_080041.1 coordinate 77,854,127, forward strand.
TTATCGCCCTAGCCACAACTTGGTCAGGGCGCATATGGGGACGAAGCCTCTGTTCGGTAGGTCCTACCCGAAAATTTTCCTGCGTCACAGGTGATTGTGGCTCTTCCCGCCTGGAATGTGTTGATGGTGGACACATCAAATCTCCGGCTACCGTGGCGGAGCTCACTCTGACGGCCGACAGCAGCCACCTGAACTCTTACAGAGTGAGCCTCGACCACGGGTATAATCTCCCCATGATAGTGGAGCCTCTGAGCCGCAGAACATTTAACTGCATGGCAGCCGGTTGCACGGTGGACTTGAGCACGGCGTGCAGGGATGAGCTGAAGGTGATTCAGAAGGGAGAGGTAGTGGCATGTTAAAGTGGGTGCTAAGCATTCGGTGGTCCTGAATATTGCTGCGGCGAGTGCGAGAACCTCTACTCCAGGTTCTTCAAGACTACTTGCCCAGATTCTTACATCAGTGCTTATAACAATGGAACATTTACTTGTCCCTCCGTCGATTACCTCATTACTTTCCAACACTCTGAAGACTCCACAAGGTAAATTATGTGACTATCACATTCTTTATCATTCCGATGTAACGGTTGTGATTTATTCTGTTTTCTTATATATTGTTGTCTCAGGTGATAAACTTGGTTTTCTATAAAAATGTAATATTATAGAATGTTGGTCTCGTGGTCGTAAGTGATGAGAAATTTTAAAAAATATTGATCTTGTTAATTAGTGTGGTGGTGTTTTAAATACAGTTCATCAAGAAGGGAGCCGGGGAACCCAACAGCGGCGGAGCACAACAAAAATCCGGTGTCAGCCATTATTGCCGAAGTGGTCTCTGCGGTAATTCTAATTGTTGTTGGAGGAGGCTATGGAGCATACAAAGTGAAGTGTTTCTTCTCAAACAGGAATTTTGAGGCTGAAGTCGAAATGTCCACCACGGAATAATATATAATTATATATATGAATATGATTCACTCACACTTCTTTTTCTATACCATCTCATTTTCACTAATTTTCTCTTTTTATTTTTTTCTTCTTTCTCTATCACATCACTTATTTTATCTTTCTTTTGTCTCTTATTTCTCTTTTTATTTATCAGGTGGAGATGGAATTTATTTGTGAACAAACAATTATTCATCAAGATATACATATTTATGACTATTTACACAGTTCTTATCTCTAGACAGGTGCATCAATACTGTTTGTTGTTGTTGTTGGAGATTAAAGCCCTTGTTTGCCTTTCTTAGGAGGTTGTGCCTACCCAGATTCACGTGAAGATAATGTTGTTGTGGATGCTCTGACAAGAATGGGTGTTCAGAGCTCTTCTGAGAGAGTGTTCTATCATCTCCACCTTGGGGTTTACTAGAGTTGATTGCTATTTGCTAATGATGTCTTAAGGGTTTCTGTTTAAGGCCTTAGGCTCTTCTTGTTTTTAACATTTGTACCAAAACAAAATTAAAAAGATTGGTGAAATTGGCTAAGCAGATTCAGCTGCCTATCTATGACTATGTGTTGTTCATTAGTCCTAGTTCACTTTGCTTTTTTATTTCTGTCTTGTGTCTGCTAGCCTTTTCCTTATGTACAAAAATATGAATAGGAAAGCACCAAAAGAAGGGAATAAGAATCTATCTTTCTCCCTTTTTAATCATATATACTACTTTTTTTTAATAATTACTTCCAATGTTAAATTAAGGGGTGCATACTTGGGTGCCCATAAATTTAAGCGAGTGTAGGCTACAGAAGTGAGGTGTACCAATAATGTACGAACACTTAATATGATAAGTGCTGACTAGATCTTTTTAAAAATATTTACATCATGACCCCGGCTGAATTTTAGCTTACTAAATATGCCCTCATCCTTTTTAATAACGCTTAAAACCACTTTTGGCTCTTACAAATTTGAAGTGTGCAAAAGAGTCCCTGAAAAATTTTATTAGCATTTTCAGTCTCACACATTATCCTCTTCATCGTTTTTTCCGTCAAAAATCTAATGGCTTCTAGAAAATTCAGAAACATTCATGCACTACTTTATCTTCTTCATACACCATTCCTTCATCTTCATATGTTCTTCAAAAATTTTCCAGAAAGTTGGGAAAAAATGGGAATGAAAAAGAAAAAGAAAACATGTTAACTATAACCCACCCACCTCAGATAAAAAAAAAACCATAACCCACCCACCCTCAAATCCCAAAACGTAGAAAGATCAGATCACGATGAAATTAAAAGAGAGGAAAGATAATGCATGACTGATGAGGATGCAAATCAGATCTTTGTTGTTGTCCCTTCCTTCTTCACTCCCTTTCCTCTTTCTCACACTCACTTGTTACCCCGCACCCGCAATCCTCAACCACCGCGCACGATCGTGGCTGCGCTTGAAGATGCGCATTTTCCCTCCGCCGTCGGCGATTCTCAATTCCACCCTCAAATCTGAAATAGATTGTTGAGAAGGGGTGGGTTGAGAAAGAATTTACGGGTGGTTTGTGTTACGGCCATGAAGCTTAGGGTTCAAAGCCTTCTTGTAGCTTCAGAATCTTAAGATTTGAATTTTGAGATCTATTGATTTCTGGATTGAAGGAGAAAGAGATGGAAAGGGTAAAGTGTGGGTTTTAGGGTTAGTTTATAATTACAATAAACCTACAGGGCTGATTCAAAGTTTCAAGAAGTCCATAAAATTATTAATCAATAAATCCAAGTGTAATTTTCCTACTGGTACATGTCACTCATGTACTTGACCCATAATTTTTTTGCTTGTACCACAGAAAATGCCAAATTAAGGTATGACACTTTCTTCTATTTATACCTTCATTTAATGTATATTTCTCACTTACTGTGTTATATTTTTACCGATCACAATTCTCATTTATTATTTAATTAATAATTATAATTCTCTCTATAATATAATTAAACTTTAAATATATGTCAAATTAATAAACTCTTAAATTGTATGCATAACATTAAACAATAATTATTCTGGAACAGAGAGTAATTAATATGAAACTTTTGTTGTAATGGCTAAACACATCATGTATGCCAATAATTAATTTTTTTCATGTTTACCCTCGTATCATCAATATCAATATCAATCAATATATATTAGAAAAGAACAACTTCTAGCATGACGTGTCGCTCTCATAGGCCAAGTTAGTGACGTGTCGCTCCCAGATTAATTCTCACCTAATATTTTACATGTAAGCTCTTTCTCCTTGGCCCCACTTGCCACATGTGCCCTGATTTTTCCTTACCTTATTTCTCCTTAGTAAAAAAATACATTTTTAAATTTTAAATTTGATTAGGATTTATGTTTTTTATTTCTTGATTTTATCTTAATTTATTTTTGATTTATTTTTAGAGTATTAATTAATTTTTATGGTATTTTTATTGAATTTTTGGATTTTTAATTAATTCCGGATTTTATGAGTTTTTATTGTGATTTGCTAGATTTTGATAGTTTTTATCTATTTTTATTTAGTACATTTTTAAATTTTAGATTTGATTAGGATTTATGTTGTTTATTTCTGTATTTTATCTTAATTTATATTATTATTTATTTTTAGAGTATTAATTATTTTTTATGGTATTTTTATTGAATTTTCGGATTTTTAATTAATTCCGGATTTTATGAGTTTTTATTGTGATTTGCTAGATTTTGATAGTTTTTATCTATATTTATTTAGTACATTTTTAAATTTTAGATTTGATTAGGATTTATGTTGTTTATTTCATGATTTTATCTTAATATAAAATCTGTGATAAGTGATTTAAATCAATAATACATCCCATAAGCAAAAACCCTCTTAAAACCCTACCTACCTCCACTATCTCCTCCATGGAATTCTTCTCCTCCATGCAATTTTCATCTCATCTCTCCACTGAACGGAACCACCCCCACAAAATCGTCTCATCTCTCAACGGAACCACTTTGCCATCGACTTGCAATCGCATCCCTCCGATTTGCTGCCTTGGACTGATTGGGAAGGTTGCAGATGGAGGTTTCAAATTATTTTCTTCCTTTGCTTGCATAATATGTTATGGTTTTTTTCAATTTTATTTTACTTTACCTTTAAATTTCATTCACTCATGTTTGACTTCAAGGTCAATTTGTTCATCACTTGCCATGCTAATTTCAAATTCTTTTCTTCAGGTTTTTTTTTATAAATATTCCACCAAAAGAGATTCTTTGGAAGCCATGGATGGTGAGTCCATTTTATATTCTATATGGAATTTTGCAATATTTTGATTTGTTTTTTATGTTTTCTGATTCTCCTTTGTATGTGATTCTATTTTATTCGTTTTTCTTAATTTGCATCTAAAATTTGTGTCCTATGTTATAGGAGGTGAAACATTGATCTGTGTATGTTTTGATTAACCTAATCATTGTCAGTGAAGTGGATTGAGGGAGTGAAAGAATTGAGGGGAGAGAAAGGAGAAGTTGTAGATTTTTTTCCTTGCAACTTTTTTATTTGGTAATTTTTTCTTTTTGCCTGCTTCTTGCACCGAGGAAATTAATTATTATTGTTGGTGCTTGCCGTTACAACTACAGAACTACATATCATGGATGATATTTTACTGCTTATCTTTGTTCGCTCAAGCTATACTATTGAGGTTAGACTTTTAAAACTGGTGCTATCCTTTCTAATATGCTAAACGCATAAACTAATGTTCTAACAATAAATTGATTTCCTTGGCTTCCCTGGAAACATTTGACATGAATTTATCCGTAGGTACAGAACGACAATGAGGTGCATACCTCTTTCTGACTACACTCTCTGATTCTCAGCTAGCTGAAGATGAAACATGATTGATGACTCAAGATCTTATCTTGCTCTCATTTCAAGTAAGCCACGAAACATGTGAGACCAGTACTCATGGAGGTTTTTCTCAGTCCATTATATGTATATATTCACCAGATAAGAGATAGAGATGTGTGTTTAGTGTTGCACTACTATGATGCATATGTATATATTCACCAGATAAGAGATAGAGATGTATGTTTGGTGTTGCACTACTGTGATGCATATATAGTTTTACTGACTTAGTTCATCAATTCTACATCTATCTATCATCATTACATATATTAAAAGTCACTTTTCGAAGGCAATATTAGATTTTATAATTAATCATTGTTCTACTATGGTTCAATTAATCAAACTTTAGTGTGATTGGAAGTCTTGCTTGCATGAGTGTGTAATTATCACATTACGATTTAGTATCAACATATGTTTTTGATTTGGTTATTGTACTTTCAACAACAGTGACACATAAAGCAAATAGTTGTTTTAGTCGTTCAACAAATATAATGGGTCTAAAATTTCTTGAAGGGTTTTCTTCTTCATCTTCTTTAGTAGCATGTGATTAGTTTCCCCTTACAAATAGATCTGATTGGTTATGGAAACCACTGGAAGGCCATATCCAAAAAGTGGCTTCAATTCATTCTTTGACTTTCATATCTGTCTGCAAATTTGATTGCTATCTTTGCACTATCATAGCTAGATTGATGTTGCACATATTGCTATTATGTTTGGTGGTCTTTAGTCTATCCTACTCTAACATGTCTATCAATCTCACTTTATGAGTTCTTGATTTTCTGTGACTTAGAATGCAGATACGACTGGAAGCTGCTGATTTGGAAGCAAGTTTCATTTGAATTAGCATGAGTTCATATTAATTCATGTTAAAGTTGGAAAACAATCAGGAATAGCACCTAGGATTGCTGTTGATTTGGAAGCAAGTTTCATTTGATTTTTTAATTAGAAATAAATATTTTAATGATTTAAATTCAAAATGTGATACCTTCTTACTTTATGAAGTGCTTTTTTATGCCAGAGAACAGACTCTGGTTGCAGTGAAAACAAAATTTGCATATGATGTTAGGTACTGTGTGGAATTTGTGAGTGTGTTTGTGGATAATTTATAAGAAAAACGGTGGTGATAGTGAGGTAGAGAAATCTGAGAGAGAATTTGATGTAAATGGAGATTTTTCTTTCTTATGAGATTGGACTTTTAACCCTTATCCACACCATTCGAAATTTCCATTACTATTATTTCCGACACTTATGTCACTGACAAATAATAATTAGGTTCTGATGTAATGTATATTCTTTGTAATGGAGAATTAAGTAGTTGTTTTTAAGAGTCTTTTATATATAATTCAGATGCAAACAGTATGCACTCAGCTATCACTTGAGCACTAGAGCAAGTAAAGGGAGCATACTACGACTGCTTTACTATTCTGAATTTTTTTATCGCAGAAATGCTCCGGTAAGTACAACAAGCTCAAAAGCAGAATAGCATGATGAAACTACTAGATATTATTAATGAACCAAACCTTTCAGTTCCAAACTGTCAAGACCTTCGCTAGAAATTTGTTCTAAAGTTCGCCCATTAGTACTACTATAAGAGCAAAGCAACATGCTTCTTATATTGGGAGATAGACAAAAGCAGAGGTTGCCTTAGTAAGCTTTCTCACCTGGATCAACAGAAAAAGCAACTGAAACTCGATCGATGAAAGTTGGAATGGCAAGGTTTACTCTTAAAGTCTTCGGCAGGAGGAGGATACAAGAGATCGACCTTGAAGCAAGCAAGGTATGGTGGGTGTCATCATCTTCATCGATATTACCCACCAGATAGACTTGAGAAAAGACTTTCAGGCATCCTGAGAGTAAGGAGAAGCTGGATCTAAATGTATTAGAAAGAGCCTAAAAGCTTTTATATATAGGAAGAAGATTTTACATGAAAATACTTCTACATAAAAATAAATGTTAATAAGATTTCATCGGAATTTTTTTTTGTTACAAGAAAAACATAATATAATATAGTTTGATGTTAATTTTTTACTACATAATAATATAGTCCACTTTAATTTTTTTGTACAAATTATTATAGGAGTTAAATTCTCCTACAGGAAGAAATATATTTTAACAAGAAAGTACCTTAATTAAGTATTAATTAATGTATCAAATACAATAACAAATTTCGCGGTACATTCTTTTTTTTCTAAGATTAAAATGTGTTATCGATGCTTTATTGGTGATTCTTCATATCTATAATTTGTGTTATTGTCTTTAGGCTCATGAAGAATGTGAAACGACTTCATGTTGATATGAGTCAAACTTAGTTTATTTTATTGTGTAAAAAATGATCTCGCATAATCACGTACATAAAGAATCTTTTTTCTTTTTTTCATTGTTGATTAAATCAACTATTGTTTATTAGCCATCATTAAACCACATCCCCTGATATGTTTTGCATAATTTGAGATTTGGTTAACCAATTTTTTTATTAGTTATTCAATTGTATGAAGTTCAATCTATGCAACAAGGGTTTTAATTTAAGACTTTTTGTCCACTTTGCTCATCATTTCATACTCTTCTATTTCATAAGTTGTTTATTATATTTTTAATGATCAAGGTATTAATTGACCTATCAAATATAATAGATGTATTCCCCGTGCAACGCGCGGGTAAAAAACACTAGTTTAATATAAAAGAGATAGTGTGATTTAAAAAAATTAATAACTTGAAGAGAGAAATTTATGAGTAATCTATAAAAATAATTAAAGTTTTATTAATTTAGTATTACTAATTACTTTTCTTAATCTTAGAGAATATTTAGGTAATTGTGATTTATAAGTATTTGGAGTTGGATGGGAGTACTCCCTCCGTTCCATAAAGTTTGTAGTTTTGGGTATAATTTCAATATTCCAAATAGTTTGTTGTTTTAGGATGTCAATGCACTTTCCCCATTTTTTTCCTTCTATATCCTTATTTATTAAATTTTCTCTATCCCTTACACTCTCCGGTCACTATTATAAGCAAAAAATAATATTTTAGATTCATTGAATAAATGATGTATTTAGTCATTATTATAAACTAGATATATCATTTATTGAATGAATGTAAAAAACTTGGTTTTTGCTTATAATAGTGATCGGATGGTGTATGTTTACTATTGCAATTCTTGATATATAGTTACCAATATCTTTGAAAATAGAACATCATAAATAAGGGCAATCTAGTCAAATTTTATTATCATTAATTGTTTTCTTACTCTTTGTGCCACAACTTTAAATTACAAACTTTCTGAAACACGGTAAATAAAACACTTCTCATAAAAATGCGGAAAAATCAAGACTTTATGACCGGTTTCGAACTTTCGGATCCTTTGTAATAACAATAATGATTTGTTCACACCTCTCTTTTGAGGTGAAGAGGTGGAATGATGAGAGAGATAGGAAGAAAAGAAAAAGTAAGAGAGAGAAAATATGAGATGTGATAGATGATAAGATGAGAGAGATAGAAATAAAATGAGGTGGAAATGAAGTGTTTAAAAAATGAGGTGTGTATATATCATTACTCGTGTAATAATCGGTCACCCCACAGCCAGTGTATAGATAATTGAATATGAGTATACTGCCAAAGTTTAATAACTTAATAATAAAAAGACTCGTGATGAACTTAGCTAATTAAGCACGCAGGTCATCCACTTGCTTTGAATATTTCTCCAAAACCAGCTAAACCATTGATTTTCAAAGTTAAAGGTGAATTGAGCAGAGCATGCATGTGGCTGATCTGCACATGCACGACATGAGTCCACAGTAGTATACTACTAAATTCTCTTTTGTTTCTTATTTTAATCTATCTTGTTTAATTTCTTTTTCTTTTTTCCAGAAATAAAGTGATCTCACCTCCTAATGAGAAGGAAAAGGCCAATACCTCTTATGTATCACTCAACATATGCATTTCCAAGAGAAAGACCTATGACAATAATTATAAAACTAGATTAACAAATGGTTTAGAAAAAGTAGGCCAAAAAAATATGTGTCTCCCAGGGTTTGGGAGAACGATGCCTAGGGATTGGCGCACTGTCGATGCTTGACCGTATTGGATTATGTATCCGCAACCAATTATTCCAAAAGCTTAAGTTGTTGTATAAGGGTCACATGAATGATTTTATATTATATAATTTAATTTTTTTTTTCAAATTCAGAAAAATGTCCACAATAGTCAATATGAATATCCAAAAGGAATTGGCGCCACGGAGACCTAAGGAGTGACTTATGCTGCACTATAACGAGCTTTCCTAGTTGTGTCGACAACGTCATTGTAGGAGGAGAAGCACAACTCAAAAAATAGTCGGAAAAAAAATAATGGGTTGTTTCTTGAATGTTTCAATTTGGATGAGAAAATTGGAAGTAAAAAGAGCAAAGAAGGGTGCGGGTTTATAGCACGAAAGCACAAGGGGACTAGGTGTTAGCACCTAAAAATTGTAACAACCACTTTGACAGTCGAGAATACATGCTAGCCGTAGTATAGGAATTATCCGTTGGTTAATAGTCAAAGGCATGAGATTAATTGTTGATATAACTTATTGGAGCAGCAAGATGAAGACGAACATGTATGTTGATACGGTTTATGAACATATTCAAAAGTTTGGACATGAAGCAAAAGATATGTCCGAGTTTTCAGATTAGAATACACCTTCTCGCCACTATTATAAGTAAAAGTTAGCTTTTAAGATTCATTGAATAAATGATGTTTATTCAATGATAGTGACCAGAGGGTGTATATGATCTTTACATGAAGAATATATAAGCTCTTTCAAAGTCCAAACAAGTTGTTGGGAAGTTGTTTGAAATGCCGCAAAAATATTCACTTCTGCCGAAATCGAATCTATGGTACAGAACCACTTCTGAAACGGCGAATAAATGATGTAATGTTGTTTCATGCTCCTTACTTTTGCGGGATTCTGTTGTGTTTTCAGCGTAATTTGGGGTCATTAGAATGTGCTTTAGCGTTTTTATAATTAATTAATGGTAAATTCTGTGGTACCCTGAATTGTTTTGGGCATGGTACCCGTATTAAGTAATTTAATAGATTATTATCATGTTATTCAAGGTAAAAACTACATCTTTAGATTTTACTTTACTTATCAATTAACTTTATCTTATTAAATTCATATTTTAATGAAAAATGAATGAGTGGTGGAAACGAATGATGGTGATGGAGATACGCGTAAAATGACCACGATTGATGGATGGATAAAGCTCGGAAAACATAACTCGCAAATCTCACGTCCCTAAGAATGCAACGCTACATTAATACGATAGAATAAAATCAAACTTTGAATCGGTATATTGAGTCTTTATTATCGGTATATTATGCGGTCTCCCCCAACTAATGTACCTGAGTTCATTAAAAAAAGAAGATTAGTGATGATGAAGTTATTCAGCGGTTCGTCTCCCCCCACATGATGCACTAATATTGTGAATTTTACATAAGCATGTGCTCATGCGCAACAGGAATCCAGATTACTCTCACATCTCTTTGCTTCTTATAATCTTTTGGCTAAAAAGAAGTTTTGGCCCCTGATGTTTCAATTTTGTGCAGATTACACCCCTACTCTTTTTTTGTCGTTGAAACTACCCTCCATGTAGGTCCACCGGTTACCCTTCTGTTAGTCTGACGTTAATTCACTAACGGAGAAGCTGACCTGGCCTTTTCTTTTTATTTTTATGTAATGCCAGGTGGATTAAAAGAATAAAAACAACAAAAAAAATTAAAGGGGGAGAGAAAGGGGATTTAGGGTTTCCCAAATCCCTAATCGACGATGAAATCGAAGAAAATAGAAAGGGGGAGAGAAAGGAGAAGGAGAACGAGCGATTGTCAGGAGAAGAAGAAGGAGAACGAACGAGAGAAAGGAGAAGGAGGAGTGATTGGTAGAGGAGGGTGAGAAGGAGCAATTGGTAGAGGCTGAGATGGGTGGAGAAAGCAATATGTCGGGATGTAGCTCTGTGACTACTGGGTCTTCTCGAAGGAGGGTTTTCTGCAAGTGTGGAGTTCAGGCACCGTTGGTAACTACTTGGACGAACGAAAATGGCAACATTGGAAGGCGCTTCTATGGGTGTGGAAAGTTCCAGGTAATTTCTCTTGCTAATCCAGTTCCTAATTGTTACTGCAATTCCTCTTCCTAATCTTCCTAATCCTAATCCTAATTTTACTCTTGACAGGATCAAAAGAGGAGGCAATGTGACTTTTTTGTGTGGTATGATGAGAATGAAGGCAACCCACGTGACAAGAAGATAATTGCAGGCCTTCTTCGTAGAGTTGAGGGGATGAAGAAGAACCAAGCTGTGTTGATGAAGTTTTGTGTTCTGGGATGGTCATTATGTGCATTTATGTTGATTGTAACTGTGTCACTAATGATGAAACTGATGAAGTAGAATTTTAGGGCTCTAGGGTGTGAAGGAATTATAGTGTTTAAGTGTTGTGTTTTGTGTTCTAAACTGGAGGAATTGTAATGTTTGGTTAATGTAATTGTTGAAATGTAATGAAATGGGTCTGCAAGTTTGAATGACTGTAACACCCCGATTTCGGTGGCGTTTCTTTAGTAACTCGAAAATAAAATAAAGTAAAGTGGAAAAGCAGGTATTTTTTTTCGTTTTTGTTTAAATAAAAAGACTTGTCGAAATAAAGACTCAACCCAATCGCGATTAACAGCGATTAATATACAATACAAGCACAGCCCTCGCTGCAACTAAAAACATCGTCACGAGTGTCCTCAAGTGACGGAAAGTAACATCAAGTAACTAAAAGTGTTGCCCAACGGCAAACAAGTGCGACTCATAAATAGAGTCATAAGTTTTATAAATACAGTCCTTCGAAAAGTAAGTCAGCCCAAAACGGCTTCCAAAAAGACTTCTTACGTCCGACTACTCCATGCGATTCCCATCAATGGAGAACCACACCGAAAAGCAATCTGTCGGAAACTACCCTGTCCCAAAAGTACAAATGACGATTCAGAGCTATGACACTAACACCCAACCTTAGTAGGCTCTAAACACCCATACCCTATGCTTCCATCATCGACCCTCATCTGGTCATGCATTCAGTCCGGGTCCTCGTCGAAAGCTTCAGTAATAATCATTACGCTCTTGGTCCTCCTCGAGTGACGAGTCATCACGAATCGACTGACGGACGCCTGGCAGCAGGCCGACCGCCCAAACACAAACATACAAACAAAGCCAAGGCGCTAGGGTCAACTCACGGAATAAAATAGATAATACAAACAACATGTGAAGAATAAGGGGGTATATATATATATATATATGTTGTATATCTACATGTAATTTATGTATTGCCTACCCTAAGGTATATACATAGCATGTTATCAAGGCTCTAATAAACAATTCGATATCTGCTATCTCAACAGTTCAATAAACAATGACTCAATAAATCAGTAGGGGTGCATGTATGCATGCAATGTCAACTCAGAAGATTATCCCAACAATTAGGCATGTCAAGTCGATTAAACCCCTTGGGTTGAACATACAGACTCGCACACGCAACTCCCACAATTAGGCATGTCGAGTCGATCCAACCCATCGGGTTGAAAATACGGACTCGCACATGCAACAAATGACAACGCCAAGTCGGTTCACTCAAAAGAGTCGAACATACGGACGTTGCGCGTGTCCAATGACTACCGCCGAATCGATCCAATCCATCGGATTGAACATACGGATCCGCGCGTGTCGAAAAGTTGTTGCTGAATCGATCCAATCCCTCGGATTGAACATACGGATTCACGCGAGGTAAAATGGCAATCGCTGAATCGATCCAATCCATCGGATTGAACATACGGACTCACGTGTGCCTGAGTGACTACCGCCGAATCGATCCAATCCATCGGATTGAATATACGGATTCGCGCGTGTCAACAATTATTGCCGAATCGGCCCAACCCGTCGGGTTTGGACATACGGATTCGCGCCGCAAAGTCGAAGATACACCCTTGGTGTTCTTCGTGAAGGCCCAGTCTTCTGACCGTCCCAAACCCCAAACATATGCATAATGCAATATGGTTAACAAAACATCGAATCGTCCTCACACGTACGAGTTTAACCACAAGTCTCAATTTAAAAGGACCTGAAGATCAAAGTCGTCTTGCGACTAGGCTGTGAAAAGCCGGAGTACATATTGCACTCAGTGACATTTCCATGGTCACTATGGTTCATCCTCGTGACGACCATCAAATCATCTCAAGTTCAAGGCTTTTCGACTATTTCCCGTTTTTCACAATCATTTCCAAGTCTTAAATTTTCCTAAAGGTCTCGTTAATTAATCAAAGCATTTCAAGTGGAGTTAATCAAGTTATGAGGTTTATTATCGAAATCCAAGTTCCATAAATTCTCAAGTTCCAAATTCCAACTATTCAAAGTTTCCCAAATCCCCCAAATATAATCCCCGGAAAAGTCTAAGTGTTCAAAGAGGGCTAGATCTCAGACCTAAGGTCAGGACCTGCCTAGGGTTTCCTCTCAACCCGAAAGATCAACAACATCAACTCAAATGTCCTACGCTCCGCAATCGCGTCAACACGCACAATTCGATATCAATTCAACAATATTCAGCTCTAAAGAGCGATGCAATAAGAGTATGGTGCGGGAATCATAAGACAGAAACCAGTAAACGGCCGAAGCCTCTCAGAAAACGGAGACACACGTCTCATATAAGTTCACTCGGCCAAAGCCTCCAGAAAAAAACTTTCCAATTTCAAACGATCAACAATACCCAAGCAATATTCAATAACAAGCAATATTCAATATCAAGCAATATTCAAGTCGAATTTATCGACGCCTATAAATCATTAGCTAGTAAGTAAGTTGCCCTAACCTCGAGTTGTTCTGGTCTCGCGGTGCAGGTCTCGCTCACAAGCTTGTTCAGTCAATCCCAAAGTTTCCACAATTGAACCTTTGAGCAAGCAAAGCAATAATGAATCAAAACAAGTCGATACAGTCGAAACAATCCTAACTAATGTTCGACGAAGCTCAAGAAGCTTCAGAGTACAACATTTAGGCACGAATGGAAGGGCTTTCCCCGAATGGATGAGTTTTGACTCGATTCAAGTTTTGTACAAAAACACTTTATTCGCTAAAACGTGCATAACTCGAGCTACAGAACTCGGAATGACACGAAACCGGCGCCAAAATTTCGACAATTGAAAGAGCTACGCAATGGCTCAGGTCATAGGGACACGGTACCCAAGCAAATAGGTTTCGGCCACTATAGAAAATAGGGTTTTCGAACTTTTTCTTCGATCTAAATCAATTCCAAGGTATTCTTAGGCGATATCTAGGCCAGGGAAACTCTCAGAAAAATTATCGGGTCGAAAACTGTCGCAGGGGTATTTTGGTCATTATCTTCAGCTCAGAATTTCAAAATTGGAATTTCGAAAAACAAATTGGATGGGATCGATCCTAACGACATTTATAACAACTAATCCTACTAAAGCTAAGCTTAGTCGTGAATTTCCAGCTTAAAGAACGGAACTTTACCCAGAAATGGGTTTTTCCAACAGAAATTGATCCCGGCGGCATTTCGGCGACATTCAGCAGAAAACAACCGGATATTCACGCTCTAGAGCACGTAGGCAATAAGTTTAGACACTAAAATCAGCTTATTTGGACAGTTTTACAAAAAGCTCAAAACTTTGAGCACAGAAAGACATAGAAAAAGTCGACAGATCTGACGATCAGAAGTTAGGGATAGCATCAGTACCTCGATGTCTACGCGTAGCAACGAACGGAACGACGATCGGTCAAGAATTGGAAAAATTACTTTTCTTCCTTTTTCCTCTTCAATGTCTCGGCCGTGTGTGTGTGTTGTGAAGCTATTTTTTTGATTTTTTTTTTTAATTTTTCATACTATATATAGGAAATGGAAAATGCGGAAAAATGAGAATTTCGCGAATCCGATTTTTCCTACTGATTCCAACGTATTTTAGACACGATATTCTTCCCGCTGAATCTTCTAATTCTCCAAAGAAATATCAGTATGATTTTTGGTTTTCGAGGCTTGTTTTTAATGTGTACCGGCTTAAAATGCACTTTATGCACTTTATGATTTTGACCTCAGATGCAGAAACTTCCTTCTGAAGAAAGATCTGGAACGTCGATTAGAGTGGGCGTACGCGGATGAAATCTTTATTTGAAGCTCCGAATAGAAAAAGTCTTCATCGTCCGTTGATTTTAGGGTTTCTGAACTATCAGTGATTCGGTTTCGGCAAACTTCCGAGTATTGGAATTTGACGTTCTTACATTCTAGGGTTTCGTATCGAAACGCTCGTATATAGACGAATAAGAGAAGTTCTAACATTTCTCTGAAAATTTTTGGAATTAGTTTTCATCGTGCCTTAAAGAGTAAATTAGCTATTTCCTAGCGTTCTTGACCTAGGTTAAAGCGAATACTAACCGTGCTATAACCTTTATTGACTTGGATACCACCCTTAGCTTTTTCCTGAACTTTCTCCTTCACAAATTTATTCCATTCAATAGACACTTGTTCAGGTTTTCCTTCACGTTACCTCAAATTAATCGTGAAAAGGAATTTTATTCGGTTTATTCCAAACTTAAAAACTTGGGTCTCACATTACTACCCTCCAAAAAGAAAGTTTCGTCCTCGAAACTTAAGGTTCAGTAAAAAGTTCCGGATATTATTCCTTGATCTTTTTCCTCTCTCTCCCATATAGCATCGTCCGTGTCTTTGTTCCAAATAACTTGCACAACACAATCTCTTTTTCCCTCAACTGTTTTGTCCTTGTGATGTTCACTTATGATCCAAAATTCAACTCGATCGCGTGGTAACTCCTAGACGAATTATTTCCTTGGAATCCACTAGTCCAGTAATCATTACCTCTAACTTCGTAACTATCCTCATTCAAACCAATTTACACTTACTGAAATCTCTAACACTTCGCACAAATCAGAACTCATCCCCTAGAAGATTAAATCATAACTATACCTCAAGGGATTTTACTAGTCATTTCATCATCTGATCCTTCAACCTTCTGAGATTTAACTGCTATCATAACCGCTAACACCACTAAATCTCTTAAGTGTACATGAATCTCAGCTCACTAGATCGACCTTAGCCCTAGGATTCTCATTCAACTTAGTAAAATTCACTTGCTAACCCTAGCATGCATCATCAAAATCCATAACAAAGTTCCATTCACTCTTAAACTCTACGAAACTCGTCCAAATATAACAACTTCAAGTATTCATCTTAATACTAACACTTTCCTTTCTGTAACTTGATCATCCTCCAATCAATCCGATACTTAGTCTCTCGATCAAAACCTGACAAACTTTGAGTCCTACACACTTAAGACAGAGATTCATGGATTTAAAACCTAAACCTTCTCCAAGTTTGGTCCTCTAATGGCCTTTAATCCTCCAATACTTCTTAAATGAATATCCATTTCTTAAAACTATAACTCATTTGCTTACATAAACGACCTGACCAGTGTCGTCATGCTTTCACTTTCACATTCACATCTTGATCCTGATATTCACAATCATAACTTATTATGCTAACATCATTCGAATCTTATCACATGGCTCATCATATCAGCAACCCCATAATCAACATCAATCGATCCCCAACTTATAACCAACCTTAACACTCTACACAACTCAGGATTCCTTTACTTCAAGATCTCTCTTATACTATACCTCAATGGTCTTTACCCGAAACTCATCTTCAGATCTCCAATCTTCTAAGATTCAAATCCTATTGTCACACCTACAACCATAAGATCTCCTACTCGTACGTGATTCTCAACTCTCAAGGTCAATCTTAACCCTAAGATTTCAATCCATCTTAGTAAATCTCACTTAGTAACCTTAGCATGTTTCTCTGAAATCCATATCAACAATCTCAAGTATTCAACTTATACTAAAACTTTATTTTTCTAACTTAATCATTAATTCAACACTTTTCAAGTGAAAATTCATCTCTTAAGACTATAATGTCTCCACAAATAAATCAAGCGCTTAGCAAAACTTATTCCTCGAACCCGACTACAACAATCTAGCTCAGAGTTAATTCTTCTCTATCTTGTCATCATCAAGTGATCATCTATAACCTGATATTAAATGCAACCTATTTAGTCTCTAACAATTCCACTCCGAAATCACATAACCTATGACTTCATAATTCCGAGAAAATACTTAATATTTTTCCAGCATTAAATCTCTTGACTTAGTCTACCTCTACTTGGAGTAATCACACGAACTAACCAATTAATGTCTATACGACACTCATCGACTTCCAAAGATTTATATCTTAATCTTTTAAAATCAAGTGCTTAACACGAACTTTCCTCCCAAATCCGACTAATCCTCGATCAATTCAAATTCATCTTACACATCCTTCTATCAAAGTCCATTACCAGCTGTGATTCCGAATATCACCCCCTCAATATTAAGTTGATCAAGCCTAATACATCGAAGGTGAAAATTTAGAAAAACCCACTGGAACAGTCAATGAGTTCCTATCGTCCAGTAGTCACCATTATCCCGACATCCAATCCTTAACGGTCCCGCTACGGAACTACGCACCCTCAACACGTATACTACCCATAAGGAATCTCTCTAAGATTCGTTCTTCAGCTACTAGCTTCCTTATAAACGCAGCGGTGCAAAACTACTTTCTAGGCTTAGCATCTTATTCTAAACCTCGTGTAACTACTATAGTTAAAACACGAGCAGCAGTCAAATAAATTCTTAGTAGGGGTAATAACTATAAGGTCAAAGCTTAGCGGTAAAAGCAAGTTCAAGCGTGTTGCACACGCTACGGGGGTAACGAAGAGTATACCATACTAGAATGAGAAAGAATAGTTAGAAAGTTACCATCGTTCTTGCGCTCTCCTCTGACTAATCCATCAGCTCCCTCGCCGCACAAGACATGGACTCTTCCCCGTGCAGTAGAACGTCTTCCCCTCACCGTATGCACAGATGGCTCAACCTTGGTTACATTGCAATCCTTGGCTTGATGCCCCGGACGGTTGCAGTTGAAACATAGAGGTCTTCCGTCTGGACACTTGTTAGTGTAGTGCCCCACCTTCTTGCACCTGTAACACGTCACTCCTTGACCCGAAGTCTTGTTTCCTGTTCCTCCGGTAGCATTTATGGGCTTATACTGCCCCGAGGTAAAACCTTCCTCTAAAGGACGTTGATACGGCTTCTCCTGTCGGAATCTCTCTTTCCCTTGATTATTTTGAAAGTTAGACCTCATTGGTCCCCCAGTGCCTGTTCTATTAATCCTCTTGTTCTTCATAAGTTCAACTTCTGTTGCCTTCTCAACCAAAGGTTGAAATCGCACAATCCCTAGCGGCCTCACCGAATCTTCGATGTCAGCTCGTAGTCCGTTAATAAACCTCTTGCACATATAGCGCTCGTCCACATGGTCATTGAAAAATTGGAAGTGCTTTGCCAATGACTCCAGTTTGGAAGCATACTCAGGTATGGTCATGCTCCCTTGACAAAGAGTCAAAAATTGCGTTTCTCTCTCATCTCGGGCACTAGTCGGAAAATACTTGTCTAGGAACGCAGCTCGGAACGAGTTCCAATTCACTTCCTCGTGATTGGCCTCCATCATCCCTCTGGCGCCCCTCCACCAGTACTCAGCATCTCCTAGTAGTAGGTAAGATGCCAGGCCCACCTTAGCCCCTTCGGCGGTATGCAGTACCCCAAAAATCTTTTCAATCTCTTGGATCCATAGGTCCGCTCTGTCTGGGTCAGTCCCACCCGTGAACTTGGGCGGATCCTGTCGCCTGAAATCAGTCAGCCCCCTATTCTGGTCTAGGGCTACCTCCCTCTCACGCTTATGACGCTCACGTTCAGCCTTGTCAGCACGCCACTGAGCGTTCTCCGCAGTTTGATTTGTCATTGCCTGGGCCATAGCAGTCATTACCCCAGCGAGTTGGTTCATGTTCACCATGTTCTGTTTAGTTAAACAAACAGTTAGTACTAATCATAAGATAGCATCTAACATAACTATACAATATGATTAAGCACTAACTTCAATCAATTCTAAGCAAAAAATCGCTCGGCAGACAATCAATTTTCACTCTTTGCAGAGTCACGCAACCTAGCACAGAAGACCTATTCCCCAAAGACTCCCGAAAGACTCGACAAGCTCTGATACCACAATGTAACACCCCGATTTCGGTGGCGTTTCTTTAGTAACTCGAAAATAAAATAAAGTAAAGTGGAAAAGCAGGTATTTTTTTTTCGTTTTTGTTTAAATAAAAAGACTTGTCGAAATAAAGACACAACCCAATCGCGATTAACAGCGATTAATATACAATACAAGCACAGCCCTCGCTGCAACTAAAAACATCGTCACGAGTGTCCTCAAGTGACGGAAAGTAACATCAAGTAACTAAAAGTGTTGCCCAACGGCAAACAAGTGCGACTCATAAATAGAGTCATAAGTTTTATAAATACAGTCATTCGAAAAGTAAGTCAGCCCAAAACGGCTTCCAAAAAGACTTCTTACGTCCGACTACTCCATGCGATTCCCATCAACGGAGAACCACACCGAAAAGCAATCTGTCGGAAACTACCCTGTCCCAAAAGTACAAATGACGATTCAGAGCTATGACACTAACACCCAACCTTAGTAGGCTCTAAACACCCATACCCTATGCTTCCATCATCGACCCTCATCTGGTCATGCATTCAGTCCGGGTCCTCGTCGAAAGCTTCAGTAATAATCATTACGCTCCTGGTCCTCCTCGAGTGACGAGTCATCACGAATCGACTGACGGACGCCTGGCAGCAGGCCGACCGCCCAAACACAAACATACAAACAAAGCCAAGGCGCTAGGGTCAACTCACGGAATAAAATAGATAATACAAACAACATGTGAAGAATAAGGGGGTATATATATATATATATGTTGTATATCTACATGTAATTTATGTATTGCCTACCCTAAGGTATATACATAGCATGTTATCAAGGCTCTAATAAACAATTCGATATCTGCTATCTCAACAGTTCAATAAACAATGACTCAATAAATCAGTAGGGGTGCATGTATGCATGCAATGTCAACTCAGAAGATTATCCCAACAATTAGGCATGTCAAGTCGATTAAACCCCTTGGGTTGAACATACGGACTCGCACACGCAACTCCCACAATTAGGCATGTCGAGTCGATCCAACCCATCGGGTTGAAAATACGGACTCGCACATGCAACAAATGACAACGCCAAGTCGGTTCACTCAAAAGAGTCGAACATACGGACGTTGCGCGTGTCCAATGACTACCGCCGAATCGATCCAATCCATCGGATTGAACATACGGATCCGCGCGTGTCGAAAAGTTGTTGCTGAATCGATCCAATCCCTCGGATTGAACATACGGATTCACGCGAGGTAAAATGGCAATCGCTGAATCGATCCAATCCATCGGATTGAACATACGGACTCACGTGTGCCTGAGTGACTACCGCCGAATCGATCCAATCCATCGGATTGAATATACGGATTCGCGCGTGTCAACAATTATTGCCGAATCGGCCCAACCCGTCGGGTTTGGACATACGGATTCGCGCCGCAAAGTCGAAGATACACCCTTGGTGTTCTTCGTGAAGGCCCAGTCTTCTGACCGTCCCAAACCCCAAACATATGCATAATGCAATATGGTTAACAAAACATCGAATCGTCCTCACACGTACGAGTTTAACCACAAGTCTCAATTTAAAAGGACCCGAAGATCAAAGTCGTCTTGCGACTAGGCTGTGAAAAGCCGGAGTACATATTGCACTCAGTGACATTTCCATGGTCACTATGGTTCATCCTCGTGACGACCATCAAATCATCTCAAGTTCAAGGCTTTTCGACTATTTCCCGTTTTTCACAATCATTTCCAAGTCTTAAATTTTCCTAAAGGTCTCGTTAATTAATCAAAGCATTTCAAGTGGAGTTAATCAAGTTATGAGGTTTATTATCGAAATCCAAGTTCCATAAATTCTCAAGTTCCAAATTCCAACTATTCAAAGTTTCCCAAATCCCCCAAATATAATCCCCGGAAAAGTCTAAGTGTTCAAAGAGGGCTAGATCTCAGACCTAAGGTCAGGACCTGCCTAGGGTTTCCTCTCAACCCGAAAGATCAACAACATCAACTCAAATGTCCTACGCTCCGCAATCGCGTCAACACGCACAATTCGATATCAATTCAACAATATTCAGCTCTAAAGAGCGATGCAATAAGAGTATGGTGCGTGAATCATAAGACAGAAACCAGTAAACGGCCGAAGCCTCTCAGAAAACGGAGACACACGTCTCATATAAGTTCACTCGGCCAAAGCCTCCAGAAAAAAACTTTCCAATTTCAAACGATCAACAATACCCAAGCAATATTCAATAACAAGCAATATTCAATATCAAGCAATATTCAAGTCGAATTTATCGACGCCTATAAATCATTAGCTAGTAAGTAAGTTGCCCTAACCTCGAGTTGTTCTGGTCTCGCGGTGCAGGTCTCGCTCACAAGCTTGTTCAGTCAATCCCAAAGTTTCCACAATTGAACCTTTGAGCAAGCAAAGCAATAATGAATCAAAACAAGTCGATACAGTCGAAACAATCCTAACTAATGTTCGACGAAGCTCAAGAAGCTTCAGAGTACAACATTTAGGCACGAATGGAAGGGCTTTCCCCGAATGGATGAGTTTTGACTCGATTCAAGTTTTGTACAAAAACACTTTATTCGCTAAAACGTGCATAACTCGAGCTACAGAACTCGGAATGACACGAAACCGGCGCCAAAATTTCGACAATTGAAAGAGCTACGCAATGGCTCAGGTCATAGAGACCCGAAAATTATTTTTGGACACGGTACCCAAGCAAATAGGTTTCGGCCACTATAGAAAATAGGGTTTTCGAACTTTTTCTTCGATCTAAATCAATTCCAAGGTATTCTTAGGCGATATCTAGGCCAGGGAAACTCTCAGAAAAATTATCGGGTCGAAAACTGTCGCAGGGGTATTTTGGTCATTATCTTCAGCTCAGAATTTCAAAATTGGAATTTCGAAAAACAAATTGGATGGGATCGATCCTAACGACATTTATAACAACTAATCCTACTAAAGCTAAGCTTAGTCGTGAATTTCCAGCTTAAAGAACGGAACTTTACCCAGAAATGGGTTTTTCCAACAGAAATTGATCCCGGTGGCATTTCGGCGACATTCAGCAGAAAACAACCGGATATTCACGCTCTAGAGCACGTAGGCAATAAGTTTAGACACTAAAATCAGCTTATTTGGACAGTTTTACAAAAAGCTCAAAACTTTGAGCACAGAAAGACATAGAAAAAGTCGACAGATCTGACGATCAGAAGTGAGGGATAGCATCAGTACCTCGATGTCTACGCGTAGCAACGAACGGAACGACGATCGGTCAAGAATTGGAAAAATCACTTTTCTTCCTTTTTCCTCTTCAATGTCTCGGCCGTGTGTGTGTGTTGTGAAGCTATTTTTTTGATTTTTTTTTTTAATTTTTCATACTATATATAGGAAATGGAAAATGTGGAAAAATGAGAATTTCGCGAATCCGATTTTTCCTACTGATTCCAACGTATTTTAGACACGATATTCTTCCCGCTGAATCTTCTAATTCTCCAAAGAAATATCAGTATGATTTTTGGTTTTCGAGGCTTGTTTTTAATGTGTACCGGCTTAAAATGCACTTTATGCACTTTATGATTTTGACCTCGGATGCAGAAATTTCCTTTTGAAGAAAGATCTGGAACGTCGATTAGAGTGGACGTACGCGGATGAAATCTTTATTTGAAGCTCCGAATAGAAAAAGTCTTCATCGTCCGTTGATTTTAGGGTTTCTGAACTATCAGTGATTCGGTTTCGGCAAACTTCCGAGTATTGGAATTTGACGTTCTTACATTCTAGGGTTTCGTATCGAAACGCTCGTTTATAGACGAATAAGAGAAGTTCTAACATTTCTCTGAAAATTTTTGGAATTAGTTTTCATCGTGCCTTAAAGAGTAAATTAGCTATTTCCTAGCGTTCTTGACCTAGGTTAAAGCGAATACTAACCGTGCTATAACCTTTATCGACTTGGATACCATCCTTAGCTTTTTCCTGAACTTTCTCCTTCACAAATTTATTCCATTCAATAGACACTTGTTCAGGTTTTCCTTCACGTTACCTCAAATTAATCGTGAAAAGGAATTTTATTCGGTTTATTCCAAACTTAAAAACTTGGGTCTCACAATGACAATATGAGAATGTTATCTTTGTTAACTTCTTTGCATTTTTATAGCATTTTAGTACCATTTGGGGAGAATGCTATCTGTGTTAAATTCCCCAATATGACAATCAACACATGTCTTCTATTCACAATGAAGACATATATAACTTGTAACTACTAAGCACAATCCTAATATAACTTGCAAACAAGAATTCAAAATGTCACAATAACTTGCCATACATTAAAGTGGGTTGCCAAAATACATTTAAGACAAATCACAAATGTGTTCCAACATTAAAGACACAATGGACCAACATTAAAGACAAATGTGTTCCAACAATGGACCAACATTAATGACAAAAGTGTTCCATTATTAAAGACTCAATGGACCAACATTAAAAGCAATTGTGTTCCAACATTAAAGACACAAGCTATTCTAGGAAATTAAAGGCCAAAGCTTTAGCCAACAAAATACATAATTCATAATGAACCAAGACATTATCAACTTCTGCTCTACTGAGTTCCTAGTCCACTTCTTCCTCTCTTCCTTCCCCTTGTGCTACCTTGAGACCGCTGATGTGGTGTAGGCTGAGATGCATGAGCCTGAGATGGTGTAGGATGAGATGCAGGAGCCTGAGATGCAAGAGGTTGAGATGGTGTAGGCTGAGATGCAAGAGCCTGAGATGCAGGAGGCTGAGATACATTTGGTGTAGGCTGAGATGCATTTGTCTCAGATGCCTTAGACTTCTTCTTTCTTTTTGCAGCAGGCTTGTATGTAGGTTTCAAAGGTATGG